>NC_083109.1:23701838-24001838 GCF_949774975.1 Lagenorhynchus albirostris
GTATATGTCAACCCCAATCTCCCAATTTATCCCTCCCTCCCCTTTCCCACCCTGGCATTAATGTTCTATTCATTAAGATAGGTACCATGGGTGTTTGTTTTCTTGGTATAGTTCTTTTTTTTTTTTTTTTTTTGGTATAGTTCTTTTATATGTAGTTAATATTTAACAAAATTTAAAGACATAACAAGGAAGGAAGTCCTATCATATGCTGCAACATGGATGAAACTTGATGATATTTTGCGAAATGAAATAAACCAGACACAAAAAGATAAATATTGTATAATTCCTCTTTAGAGTAGTCAACTCCATAGGATCAGAAAATATAGTGATGGTTTCCAGGGGCTGAGGGAGGACGAAGGGGGAGTTATTGTTTAATGGGTATAGAGTTTCAGTTTTACAAGATGAAAAAGTTCTGAAGACGTTTCACAACAATGCCGATATACTTAACACTAACTGAACGACACACTTAAAAATGATTTGGATGGTAGATTTTTACCACAATTAAAACATTATAGTAATTAGAATTTTAATTTTAGACATGTGGAAGAACTGCTGATGAGTTAAGATATGCATGAACTCACCAAAGAAAGTTGCATGCTAGGGTAATAGCTTTCTAGCTATAGTAGTATTGAGATATAATTCACATACCATAAAATACATCCACTTAAAGTACTCAACTCAAGGTTTTTTAAAGCTGTGTTTAGAATTGTTCATCCGTCACTGCAATCCTGTATTGTATCTTTGAATACAATACAGGATTGTATTGTGAGTAGATCTTGAAAGTTGTCACCACTTTAAGAAAAAATAATTTGTGACTTTGTGAGCTGATGAATGTTAAGTAAACTTATTGTGGTAATCATTTCATAATATAGACATATGTCAAATCTTTTTTTTTTTTTTTTTTTTTTTGCGGTACGCGGGCCTCTCACTGTTGTGGCCTCTCCCGTTGTGGAGCACAGGCTCCGGACGCGCAGGCTCAGCGGCCATGGCTCACGGGCCCAGCCACTCCGTGGCATGTGGGATCTTCCCGGACCGGGGCACGAACCCGTGTCCCCTGCATCGGCAGGCAGACTCTCAACCACTGCGCCACCAGAGAAGCCCTGTCAAATTATTTTTTTGTACCTACTGATTTTTTTTTTTTTTTGGCCACGCTGTGTGGCTTGTGGATCTTAGTTCCCTGACCAGGGATTACTCCCATGCCACCACAGTGAAGGTGCAGTGTCCTAACTACTGGACTACCAGGAAATTCCCTGTACCTACTTATTAAGTGACTACAATGTCATATGACTATATAACTCAGTAAAACTGGAAAAAATGTCATTGAGAAAAAGAAAAGCAGGGATTTTCCTGGTAGTTCAGTGAGTAAGACTGCGCTCCCCAACGCAGGGGGCCTAAGTTCAATCCCTGGTCAGGCAATTAGATCCCACATGCATGCCACAACTAAGAATTCACATGCCACAACTAAGGAGCCCGCCTGCCACAACTAAAACATGGTGCAACATAAATAAATAAATAAATAATTTTAAAAGGCATTAAAAAAAGAAAAAGAAAAGCAGCATATATTCATATACAACAGAGTTTTTTTTATAGACAAGCATTGAGATTTTTTAAAGTAGCCTATTTTTTAAAATAAATTTATTTATTTTATTTTTGGCTACATTGGGTCTTCGTTGCTGCACGCAGGCTTTCTCCAACTGCGGTGAGTGGGGCCTACTCTTCGTAGCGGTGTGCGGGCTTCTCATTGCTGTGGCTTCTCTTGTGGAGCACGAGCTCTAGGCTCATGGGCTTCAATAGTTGTGGCACATGTGCTCAGTAGTTGTGGCTTGTGGGCTCTAGAGTGCAGGCTCAGTAGTTGTGGCACATGGGCTTAGTTGCTCCGCGGCATGTGGGATCTTCCCGGACTAGGGCTCGAACCCGTGTCACCTGCATTGGCAGGCAGATTCTTAAGCACTGTGCCACCAGGGAAGCCCTAGCCTAATGTTTTTGACGGAAAATCAGGAAACTGTATTAAGAGACTAAAAAAACAGCCCATTAGAATGGTTGATTTTGCAGAAAAATGTAACAACATCCTCTTTTGTCAAAAGCTTTATTATTTGATGAAACAAACTTAATTGGAATTTAAAATCCAATATATCTTAGAGAAATAGTCAGAAATCACCAGTTAGCCAGTTTGATCTTGTATTTTGCACAAGAACTGATATTGAGAGTAGACTAAGGATAAGGCAATTGTGGAAGTAGAGGTAGTGATACCGCATAGATTGGCTGGATGCTAAGCAAACCCATCTCTTATTCCTGAGAAAACATAAAACCGCATTCTCCAGGTTGTCTTGTAGCTGGGTATGGCAATGTAATTTATTTCTGTTCGTTGTATGTGTACAGATATTTTGTGTACTATTTCCATTCCTGGTGTAAATATACTCCCACATACAATTCTCTTTCTCTTCCCCTACACCTTGTTGTGTGTTGATACCCATGAAAATCTTGGAATCCTTATGTTGAAGATGACAGAGACTCAATTATTATCTTATTGGAGGCCTGAATACTTCATAGAATAGAGACACTACCCTATTCCTATCTATTTTTAACCTATATGAATAAGAAATACATTTCTATTTAGTTGAAAAAATACTAGCCATTTGTAACTAGCTATACATGGCAGAAAAAGACTCCTGCCATAATGCTTACTATCAATAAAAAGATGAGAGAAAAAAAAAAAAACCTAGAGAGAGAGAGATAGCCAAGCCAATATGCACTGTGATGAGAGAGAGAGAAAAACACTTCTTTCTGTTGGGAACAGATTCAAGATAGGCAGAGTGAGGATTCTGCCTCCCACTATGGAATCCAAAATGGGTCCAGTAGTTCTCCTTCCTACCCCATGGAGGCTAGAACATAGCATATGACCTATGAGGGTTCAATCAGGTGGTTATTTCATGAACTCTGAAACTTCACATCATGATCACAAAGTTTTCTCTATGGCTAGTGTGAACTGGGCAGGACGTCTGTATCTATTAGGTATTGCTTCATAATAAACTTCCCTTGAAACATAGTGACTTAAAACAACAATTAGTATTTATTGCAATTCTGTGGATCAACAGGGCAGTTTTTCTAATGATCTAACCTGAGTTCACATATGTGGCTGTTGATAGCTGGTTGCTTAGTTGAGACAACGGTCTAAGATTATGTCACTTACATGTCTGGGCCTCGTCTGGGATGGCTGGAGTTGCTAGGTGACTAGGCCTCTCTCTCCATGTAATCTTTCATCCCAGACTTCTTCATATGTTGGTGGAAACATTACAAGTAAGAGGGGAAGCTGCAAAGCCTCTTAAGGCTGAGGTTATGAAGTCACATAGTGTCACTTCTGCAGCATTCCATTGGTCAGATCAAGTCATAAAATGACCCCAGATTCAGTAAGTGGGGAAATGGACTCCTTTTCCTAATGGAAGGAGCTGAAAAGAATTTGTGGCCATATTTAAACTACCACAGTGTTCCACAGTGTCAAGGTTTCTGTTTTGGTAGCAAGAGTGGTGACATTCTAGGACAGCCATTCCTGGGATAGTCTTTGGCTACATCTTGTCTCCGTTGGTTATAGCCTCAGCTTGGTTCTCTAGCTTTCACATCTATTCTGTAAACTGCATGATATTTAACCAGTGAATTGTTTTTCTCCTTAAGTTTACCACAGTCTGGTTTCTGTTTCTGAGACTAAGAATTCCAACTACTACAGTTAACAAGGATCAAAAAATCATACTCTTGCCAACAGGAATGACAGCTAGAAGATGATGGAACATGCCTTCAACTTTGGATCTTTTTTTTTTTAATCTAGAATCTTTTATACCCAGCCAAACTATCGATCAAGCCCAAGGGCATTGTACTAGTTTCCTAGGGCTGCCGTAACAAATTACCACAAACTAGGTAGCTTAAAACGGAAATTTATTCTCTCACAGTTCTGGAGGTTAGTAGTCCAAAATTCAGGTTGATTTCCTCTGTAGGTTCTGAGGCAGAATATGTTCCATGCCTCTCTCCTAGTTCTGGTGGTTGCTAACAACTCTTGCCATTTTTGGCTTGTAGACACATCAGTCTAACCTCTGCCTCCATCTTCACATGGCACTCTCCCCTGTGTCTTCTATTCCTAAATTTCCCTTATTTTATAAGGATAACAGTCACTAGATTAGGGCCCATCCTAATCCAGTATGAGCTCACTTTAACCTGCAAAGACCCTATTTCCAAATAAGGTCACATTCACAGGTACCAGGGGTCAGGAGTTGAATTTGTTTTTTGGAGGGGGACACAATTCTACCCACTATAGGCAGAATAATGACTTTTCCAGGCATAAAAAGATTCAGAAATTTCATTTTCTATATAGTATTTCCTAGGAAATTTTAATGAACAATAAAAGGAAAGTAGTCCTAGTTTACTACTAGATTTTATAGGAAACAATACTTATGTAGTTGCAATATTGTAAACATTGATAACAGATATTCGACTTTCAGAATCAGCCTATAGTCCCCTGCCATTCAATATGGTGGATGAGCAAGTGAAACGTATCTAGTGCAAGTGAGGAATTGAAATTTTAATTTAATTTAATTTAATCTAAAATTTAAGATGGAAACAATTCAGTTTTTGGAAAACTTTAAAAAATATATTTATTGATTTATTTGGCTGCACCGGGTCTGAGTTGTGGCATGTGGGATCTTTGTTGCCATGTGTGGGATCTTTAGTTGCGGCATGTGGGATCTAGTTTCCTGACAAGGGATTGAACCTGGGGCCCCCTGCATTGGGATCACGGAGTCTTAACAACTGGACCACCAGGAAAGTCCCAGAAAACTTCTAAGTATACTTGTTATAACTGGGACATGTAAATCTACTTTTTATTTTATTTATTATTATTATTTTTTATTTTTTTTTTTTGTGGTACGCGGGCCTCTCACTGTTGTGGCCTCTCCCGTTGCGGAGCACACGCTCCGGATGCGCAGGCTCAACGGCCATGGCTTATGGGCCCAGCTGCTCTGCGGCATGTGGGATCTTCCCGGACCGGGGCATGAACCCGTGTCCCCTGCATTGGCAGGCGGACCCTCAACCACGGCGCCACCAGGGAAGCCCTGAACCCTGATATTTTATGGAAGAAATTTTCATGTATTTTCCTTGGTAACAATCTCAAAAGAAAAGAAAAGAAAAGAAATCCAACCCCTGAGAGGTTTCAAGGGTTGACTACACCAAATATTCACTTTTGTCGGAATGGTAAATTCTCTCTGACCCAGGAGGTTCCAAGTGGCCCCTTCTTTCCCCTCTGGGTCTCCTGCTCATCCACATCAGACCTGGCACACAGCCACTCCCTCCTCACCCTCCTGTCCCCTTGAGGCTTAAATCCACATCTCCCTTGTCAGCCGGGCTCTGGGCTGGATGCCAAAGTGGGGGTGAGGCTTGCCAAGACGCCTGCGCAGAGGCGGTCACAGTGTGTTCTCTTGTGATGAGGCCCCTGGTGTAACTGGGCTGGTATGAAAGACCTCGCTGGTCAACAGTCTCCTCTGGGGGACCACAGGACACAACAATTGTCACCTCTTCCATCCTTTCAGCCTCCAGCCCAGGCCTGGGCAGAGTTCCTTCTAGTGGTTAGCAGGTGGCTGGGGACGCAAGAGGTAAGGTGTTGGGAGTGGGTGCGGTGTGAAGGGTTGGGGGAGGAACGGAAGCTACCAGGACAGGGGGTGCTGGGGATGTCTGATGACCCCAGCCCTTCCTCCTTCCTAGCTCTTGGTGTCAGAGCCAATCTACTGCCTGCTGGGGCACCATCGTCTGGGCCAGAGATGAGGGTTCGATACCTGAAGCTGGGTCTGGTAGCTGTCTGTCTGCTTACATGTGGCTGGTGGCCTCCCTTCTGGACCAGGAGTCCAGCCAGAATGACTCTCAGGAGAAGCCCAGGATGCGCTCAAGGACCTGCCACTGCCCCAGGAACTCTAAGAAAGTGTATCTGTTCATCTGGGGCCCACGAGTGCTCTACCTGCCTCCACATTCCGGGAGAGTCTGTTTGGTTTGACGAACGCTTTGAAATGCACATTGAGGCCCTGATGAGGTCAGAAGCGCCCATGTCCTCTGATGCTTTGCTATTGTGGTTGGTCAGTGCACAATCTCGGTCTCTGTCCAGTCCCCATGCCCAACCCCAGGCCCCGGCCATCTCTCCTTTCAAGGCCTCAGGCTCTAACCTTCTTCTACAGATGGTTGGGAGCCTAGGGTAACCCCCTGAATTTCTTCCTGTGGTCCTATGAACTTTAGGATATCAAGTCAGAGAAGGAGTTTGGGAATCAAAACCAGCAGTCAATTAAAGAACCTTTCACACACCCACTGGACCGTGTGGGGTGCCAGACCTGTGCAGTGGTTGGAAACTCAAAAGTTCCTATGGGGCTCTGGCCTCGGCTTCGAGATTGACCAACATGATGTGGTCCTCAGGTGGGTGCAGGGTAAAAGGTGGAGACTCGGAAAGTCAGGCCAAATCCTCCTCTTCCCTCAGATGTCCATCCTGCCCTCCTTTCCAGGCCCCTGTCCAAGGCTTTGAGACAGACGTGGGGAATATGACCACTGTGCACATTACATATCCTGAGATAGACAGCCCTCAGGATCCTGGCGCCCAGCTGCTGCTGCTTCCTCTGAATTCATCTGGTCTGAAATGGGTTATGGAGGTACTGCAGAAAGAGGGCATCACGAGGAAGCCAAAAAATCCTGGGCATGGTGGGGTGCGGCATTGTAAGGGGTGACAGTGGGAACTCCAGAGAGACCCTTGCTAGATATCAGGGCACCACTCTAAGCTTGGGGGCTGCTGTGTCAAATGACTCTGAAACTCCCCCACCCCCAATCATTTTTTAGTCCAGGTCCCTGGTGGAAGTAAAGAGAGCAAAGACAAGGTGAGGGACCAGGAGGGAAAAGGGGAAGGAGTAAAATGATGTGGCTTGGGCAGCCACTGGACAGACCTCAGGTCACCACCCTCCTCTGTTTCCCCAGGTCTCAGTGATCAGCCTCAGCTTCTTCCAGTATGTCCAGCAGAGATGGCTGGGAAAAAACGATCACTTTCCATCCTTGGGGTTCATAGCTCTGTTGTACGCCTTGCACGCCTGTGACCAGGTAAGACACCGTCTGCAACTCACAGAATTTCATCCCTCTGCCACTAAAAATGTCCATTTTCCCAGGGACTTCACATTAAGTCTAAATCTTTCTGTCTGGTTTTCAAGACCCTGCATGGTCTGACCCCTCCCCCCACCCCTCCTCTCTCCCAGGCTCACACCATGGGCTTCTCAGCGTTCCCCAAACACACCATCTGACTCATGCCTTTTCACACGATGCTCCCTCTACCTGGAATGCCTTCCCCTTGTCTCCCCGAGGAATGCTCTCTTCCTCCAATATGATGAGAATCAGCTAGCTGGTGCTGTCTTTTCTGGGCTCTGGGGTCCCTCTGTGTGTTCAGAGTTTGTCTCCCCTGGGGAAGGTGAGCTCCGTTCTCCTCCCAGCTCCGGGAGGCGGCCTGTCACCCCTGATGTTAAGTGAGTGTTTGCTGAAGGAATGGTTGGGGGGCATGGAAGCAGGGCAGGATCCAGCCTGCTGCCCCACAGCCCTCTCCTGTCTTACCCCATCTTCCAGGTATCCTTATTTGGTTTGCGGACAGACCGGCTCAGCAGGTGGTCCCATTACTGGGATGAAGAATATTGGTTCAAGAGCAACATGCACAGTTTTTAAGAAGAGCAACAGGTCATTCTTAAGCTGCAGTGTGAGGGGAAGGTTGTTATTTACAACTGAGATGGTCCTCAGCCTATTCAGCCCACTGGAGGCCCCAGGAGGCTGACAGGTAGTCAAGGGGACCTTGGAGTGTCAGAGAGGGACAGGGGTTTCAAACACACCCCAGATGAAGGTCACTCTGCTACTGAATAAAACCCTACATTGTGGCATTAAACAGCTACATCCTCTTCTAGATTCTCAACAGAGAACATTTCATTGTTACTCATATATATATTTACCTGACCAAAAAATAAAATTAAATGAAAAAGAGGAAAAAGCAAACCCTAAAGTTGAAAACACATCAAATGGACCTAACTGTATATCAGATTGATAACATAACCACCAGGGAAAGAAGTAGTTCAGGTTCCTTTAGAATTCAATATACTGTGTATTCTCTGTAGGATAGATTCTGTGGACAAAAAGAACCACAAAGAAATTTTCAACTTCACTCAGTAGATTTATTATAATATTGTAACTTATTATAATATTTATAATATTATAAACTATATAATAAATATCACAGAATGAAATAAATAAGTAATTATATTAATATTATTAGGAACCAAATACAAAATCAGACAGGTATAATAAAAACCCTGTGACATTAAATTCAAACTGCAAATATCATTATGAACTCAATTCTTATGTTATTTTTATTGTGGTAAATTATACATAAAATTTGCCATTTGAAGGTGTACAGTTCAGTGGCATTAAGTATACTCACATTGTTGGGCAACCATCACCATCTTGAACTCACAATTTTCAAAACACATTTTCTCCTAGTCTAAAAACCGTAACATCCCAGGGGCAATGATCAACTCTGGAATGCAGATTTCATTTTCTAAATATTTTTTTCCACCAAAAGATGCCAGGTCTGAACAAGAAAAGTACAAGGAAAACCTGGACATCAAATTTGGGACAATTTGAGCATCAAAAATAGCAACTGATGGGCTTCCCTGGTGGCGCAGTGGTTGAGAGTCCGCCTGCCGATGCAGGGGACACTGGTTCGTGCCCTGGTCCGGGAAGATCCCACATGCCACGGAGCGGCTGGGCCCGTGAGCCATGGCCGCTGGGCCTGCGCGTCTGGAGCCTGTGCTCTGCAACGGGAGAGGCCACAGCAGTGAGAGGCCCGTGTACCACAAAAAAAAAAAAAAAAAAGCAACTGTCATGAGTGAATAACAGTGAATATATAAAAATCCTTGGGTCCATAATGATACTCAAAGAGAAATAAAAACAATCATTGGAGAAGACTATTACATCAAACGAGGGCAGAGGGCAAGCATTTATCTTGCCTTCTTGGTAGAAACAGTAGTTCAAGGTAAGCAAAGAGCCTTAGTTAATGAGGGTTTTCAGTTGCTGGGTATCCAAAACAAATCCACTACATTTTTACTTTGGCTGCCCGACAAACACACATAACCTAACAAAATGTAAATATCCCTGGTACAGCTGAGAGCACGTTTACCCGCCTCCCTAAGGGCACTGAGATGCCGGGTGTCTGGCTCAGAACCAGAGTCCAAGAATCCCCAAAGGTGTGGGCAATGCAGCTACCTATCACCATCTTGTTCCAGATGCTGGGCCCATATGGCGTTATATAAACACTATTTAGAGGAACAAAGTTACCCTCTACGAAAATAGAGTTTAAAAAATTGGAAAGGGGTTAAAAAAGAATGGGGTGGTGGGACTTTTTTGGCTTTCTAGTGGTTAAGACTCCGTGCTTCCACTGCAGGGGGCGTGGGCTCGATCCCTGGTTGGGGAACTAAGATCCCTCATGCTGCGTGGCGTGGCCAAAAAAAAAAAAAAAAAAAGGAATGGGGTAGGAAACTTCTGCCTTCTATTCTATTTTTTTTTTTTTTTGCAGTACGTGGGCCTCTCACTGTTGTGGCCTCTCCCGTTGCGGAGCACAGGCTCCGGACACGCAGGCTCAGCGGCCATGGCTCACGGGCCCAGCCGCTCCGCGGCATGTGGGATCTTCCCGGACCGGGGCACGAACCCGTGTGCCTGCATCGGCAGGCGGACTCTCAACCACTGCGCCACCAGGGAAGCCCCTGCCTTCTATTCTGTTTAATTTTTAACCATGTGCATGCAATTGTTTCATTTTAAATAAATGAAAATCTGGGGAATTCCCTGGCGGTCTAGTGGTTTGGGACTCAGCGCTTTCACTGAGAGCCCTGGGTTCGATCCCTGGTCAGGGAACTAAGATCCCTGCAAGCCTAAATGTGGCCTAAAAACAAAGCAAAACAAAAATACCTACCCGCCCCCCAAGTTTGGTTGGATAGAAATTTGCTTTTAAGCACATCACAAAGTTTTCTCGTAGGCTCTTTTCTCAAGAGGGGCCAAAAGGCTCTTCCTTACCCCTGTCTGCCTCATGCTTAACAAGCCTGCATCGGGAATAGCTGGCATCCCTCTCAGAGATGCACCACACTAGCCTTGGCATGTAGTCTTGCCCTTTTCATTCCTGTCCCCATCATACTTGGTTTCTAAGCCCTCTCTCACCAGCGGGACCCTGGGCTGAATGCCAAGGTGAAGGCGATCTTACCTGCAAAGCCTACATTCAGGAACTCACAATGTGACTTGTGTGGTGGGGTCCCTGATACAAATGGGCTGGCAGGAAGGACCCCATTGGGCATCAACCCCTTTTCCTCCAGGGAGGCCACAGGACACACCAAAAGGCACTTCTCCCCTCCCTCCCCTCATCCTCCAGCACAGCACCCTGTAGGGCTTAGCAGGTGGCTGGGGAGGTGAAGGGTGAAGTGCTATAAGGAGATGTGGTGAGGAGGGTTGAGGAAGTGATGGAGGCCACCAGGGCAGTGGGATGTTGGTGGAGGCTGTGACCACAGCTTCTTATTTTTTCCGGAGCCTGCTGTCCGAGTCAGCCTGCCACTTGCCCTGTGAGTTGTCCCACGGGACAGGAATGAAAGCTTAATGGTGGGTTTGAGACTGGTGGGCTGCCTTGACACTCACCTGTGACTGATGCTTCTGTTCTCAGAGCGGTCTCACCTGACCAGGCTAGCTGGTACAACTCCAAGAGCTGCCATTGCTCCCGGGACCCGCAGGTGCAGCCCTTGACGCCATGCACCCAGTGTAACCAATCGGCTCGACAAACACTTTGAAAGGGCCCTCAAGCCCTCTCTTCCTCCAAGATGTTCTGTGACACTTTCCCTGGCCTCATTACAAGTGGCCAGTGAGTCTCTTCCCAGCACCCAGGTCATGCTGTGAGTGTGTTTCTTTACGTCCAGGGTCTGTCTCCCCTGGAGACGAGCTCCTCCTTTCAGTGCGTGTCATGGAGCCTTGTGACACATAGATTTGATGAGTATTTGTCAGATGAATGAAAAGCTGGATTAGGAGCAGGGGGCAGCAACCAGTGCATCTGACCTCATCCACAGGGTTTCTCTATTTGCGGTCGGGTGGACAAGCTGAAGAGATGACCCCTTATGCAGGGAAGAGAGTTATAGCTTAAGGCTCCAGCATGACTTGCCGAGCATCACGCAACAGCAGAAGGTAAGGGAATTAGCCAGCTCGGATGTGAGCCTACTCTTGGCCAGCAACAAGCCTTAGACTCTTGGTAGGGTTGGAATATGCAGACACAGGAGAGGTAATGACAGGAAACCAAGACAGGAGGTGCAGGAGCGATGTATGGGTTACCAGGCACTGAAAAAAAGCCTTCCCTGATTCCCTCACCCAACAAGTAGTAGTAATTAAGGAAGGACTAAACTTGAATACTAATTCTTACCGCTTTCTGCCTCCACACAAATGACCATGAGCTGGGAACAGCGAGCACCCGCTCTCAGATGGCCACCTCACAGCCTTTCCTCACATCTCTCCTCTGACCCCTGACCCGTTCAACTTCTTGCCTCCAAGCCCTTCCACCTGTGCCAAGCTTCAGGCCCTATGAAGGCATTTAAAGAGCTGGGGGCATTAATGACAAAGGACTGAGAAGAAAGAGGTCATAATGTCCACTCCGTGACAGGCTACTGATGTGAGTCAGGTGAGCAACAGCAGGGCCGGGAGCACAGTCCTTTCTTCTCCGGAGAAGCCTCACTCCTTGCCTTCGCCTCCGTCAGGGTCTAGGCAAACCCTGGTCTCAGGAGAGCAGGCGAGTAAACTGCAGGGCCCCAGAACCTTGAGACCCCTTGTTCTCTTTCTTCCTTCTCCCTTGCCTCCTTTCTCGGTGTGGTGAGCGGAGCAAAGCCTGAACGCCAGGACTGCGCAGAGGGATCTCATGGCTCGGGGCACACTGGTGGTCCCCGCTCCTTGCCCCTCCCTGCCTCTGCTCACCACTCCCCCGGCTCTTCAGGACTCAGCGTTTTCATATTGCTCAGTTGGTCCCTTCCTCAGCCCCAGGAGCAAGTGCGAGTAGGTGGTTCATGGGACAGGAGGTAGGAGGTGCAGTACTGCAGGGGGAACTGCTAAAGGCATCATCTGTCCTAAGATCGAACAACTGAACCAACTCACTGCCCAAGGGACCTGTCCCATGGGCTGAGATGAGGCCTGCATGTGAAGTCTCGGGCTGGAGGATGCCTTGCTGCTTTTGTGGGTGGGGTCTCCCCACCTCCACAGGTACTTCTGGAAGTTCTGCTGCTGGCCCCAGAGCATCTACATAGCCTGCCTGCATCAGCAGGGTGTCTACCTGGTTTGCCTAGCACTCCCGATGGGCCCTGCAGCTCCTGATGGAGTTAGAGACCACCCTGCTAGTCCCTGGGTGGGAAGCAGATGAGAAAAGGTATTAGGTTGCAATGTGGTGATTGTCGCTCTAACATGCAAAGCATGGAGGCTCTTTGAGTGAGCAGGGTGTCATACCCACCAGACCCAGCGCTCCCTGGGAACAAGAACGTTGCCCAGACTCTGACTCAGCTCTCGCCCCCTTCTGTTCTCAGGACTTTGGGGCCTGTAGCAGCCTCTATCAAAGCAGGAAAGAAGGCTGGAGGGAGGGGGAGGATTTGTGGATGGAGAAGACCTGCGTGCTCAGCTCTGACCTCCTTTCCCCCAGGTTCTGGAGATCAATCACACCACCCTCTGCTGTATCCGTGAGAACTGGCTGGATGGTCACAGACAGTGCCCATCCGCTGGATTCACTGCTCTGGTTATGGCCTGTTGCATGTGACAAAGAGAAGGAAATGGAGCTCTGGCCTGATGCCTTGGGGCAAGGTTGGGTCCTGCCTGGAAGACCCATATTCTTTCCTTCGTGCTTCTCCAATTCAGGTCTTTCTCTTTGGGTTTGGAGCTGATAAGAAGAGCAGTTGGCTCTGTTACTGGTGGGACCCTCCAAACAGCTGATCCTACTGTTGGTCAAAGAAAGTGTATTTTAGGAAGTTGGAGCAGAAAATCATCCACAAGCTAAGAATGTGAGAGCAAGAATGTAGTCTACACTTGAAGACTAACCCTGACCAATATCTGGTGGGGAGGGGAGGCCTTAGCCTGAGGTCTAGAGTGAGGGTGAGGGGCTACTGAGGGTTGGATGGGGAGTGAGGAGCAGATATAGTTTATTACTTAATGAAGACCTTGCTTGGCTGCCTCTACAACGCCTTTCATCTGCTGAAAGCTCTCTCCCTGCTCCCAGAAGGTGTGTGGGGCTTAAGGCCTTGGCTTGCAACCTACAGATAACAGAACTGAGAAGAAACTCCAAGGTAAACAACAGGGTCCCGCTCTCAGGCTCTAAGCTACAGAACCAGAGTTGGGGGACCAAAAAAGGTAAGGAGCCCAGAGAAATCTCGTTTGTCCCTGAGAACTCCTAGCATCGAAAAGGCCAGGTAAGGATTGAGCCACAGGGATGTGACTAGAGGCAGAGACCAGCTGGCATCTTGGGGGCCCCAGATTTAGCTCTGGGGGGTCTTAAGCTGTTTTATACTAAGCATCTGTGCAGAGTCCCGTGCGTGGGCTTTGGAACCAAGCTCCAGCAGCTGTGAACAGCCCCCTACACACTCTGTGTGGTGTGACGAGGTATAATGGGGCCTGAGCTCCGGGTAAGTAGGTCTGGGGGACCGTGGTGCTGCTCCTAAACTCCCACATTCTTAGCCGGCCTTAGCTCCATCCCCACGCCTAGGTAAGAGGAATCACAGATTACGTTTGGAGGGCTGGAAGAAGGTCATGCCTGCTTCTTTATTTTATTTAAAAAATTTTTATTATCATTATTTTTTATTTATTTTTTGGCTGTGTTGGGTCTTTGTTGTTGCACACGGGCTTCTCATTGTGGTGGCTTCTCTTGTTGCAGAGCACGGGCTCTAGGCACGCAGGCTTCAGTAGTTGTGGCTCGCGGGCTTCGGTAGTTGTGGCTCACGGGCTCTAGGGCACAGGCTCAGTAGTTGTGGCACACGGGCTTAGCTGCTCCACGGCATGTGGGATCTTCCCTGACCAGGGATGGAACCTGTGTCCCCTGCATTGGCAGGCAGATTCTTATGCACTGTGCCACCAGGGAAGCCCTATATATATATTTTTAAATTAATTAATTAATTTAGGCTGCCCCGGGTCTTAGTTGTGGCATGCGGGATTTTTTTTTTTTTTTTAGTTGCAGCATGTGGGCTCATAGTTGCAGCAGACTTCTTAGTTGTGGCATGCATGTGGGATCTAGTTCCCCGACCAGGGATTGAACCTGGGCCCCCAGCATTGGGACTGCAGAGTCTTACCCACTGGACCTCCAGGGAAATCCCATGCCTGCTTCTTTAAAGAAAATTGTTCTCTCTTAGGCTTTGAGGAAGTTTCCAACAATAGGTCTTAAGCCTGTACACTGCCTAAACCAGGGCCAGGCCATAAGTGACAAGTCCTGCCACACTCCATCCTCCTTCCTGGCTTGACCTATGGCTGGACTACAGGGGGCCACAGTCGGTTGCAGCTGATATGCCCAGAAAGGGACACCCTGAGGCCTTTCACCCAGCGCAGAAGGGGAATGAAGCCAGATAGAACTTCTGAACTCAAGAGGCTGACTTTAGCCAAAAGCCAGCTCAGTGTTTTTGAAGTCCCCAGAACATGTTTTAAGTCAAGAACATATGATGGTTCATCATTATCCATGAGTTCAAATCTAGATCCCAAGGCCCTCCTTCCTCTCCCTCGTGACTCATCCCTCAGCGCAAACACACACTGCTAAGGCCGACCGGTCTTCTCACCAGTATGCTTAGCAACCCTCCCAACTCCTCTCCAGCCACCAAGGGCCAGTTCATACCTTCCTGCCTCAGCCCCTGGAATTTCTACAGCACTTTTAGGCAGCACACGCAACTGTCTCTGACTCATCTGCCTGTTATTGTCAGTTGGGCTCAAGCTTCCTGTGGGCAGGGGCTTTGTCTTGTGTATCTTCTGTAGCCCTTCTCTATCAGAATGCGGGTAGATGACAAATGCATGCCACCTGACAGGAATCTTCAGTGAATTCTTCCTTAATAGATGCCCTTGATGTATGGCTGTTGCCCAGCTACACAGTAGAGACAGCAGCAGAGAACAAATGCAAAGACCCAGGGTTTATTGCTGGAGGGGGAGGTGTCCGAGCGGGTGAAGTGCTGGATGATGAGTTCTAGGCGAGAGGCAGCAGACGCCCCTTGGCCAGGGAAAGGCGCTCTCTGGGTGACTGCAGGCCGGCAGCAAGTGTGATGTGCCTCATTCCCATGTGAGTCAGGGCCTTCCCCCAGCCTTGCAGCTTTCCCTCCCTCTTCCGGGGAATGCCAGCTGACCTTGGGCTCCCAGGCTGGGTAACAGAGTCAGAATTTTCTTTGGCAAACAGCAGCTGTGTGGAGGGGCCACGACCCGCTCTATGGCCTTCTGTCTGCCTGTGTGCTCCCAGGCTGGCCCGTGTCCTGCCTTTGCTGCAGCTGCTACCTGGAGGCGCCTTGAGCAGTGCTGGGGCTGGGGCACAGCAGGACCGGCCCAGGGGATGTCAGGCTTTGAGTCAGGGACTCATCCAGCTTTCGGGTCTCGGCCTCCAGGACAGTGGCCTCTGGGGCCTGGGCCACGGCAAGGAGGGAGTGAGAGAGGCTGTGGTGCAGGCCCGCCAGCTCACGGCT
The DNA here is from genome assembly GCF_949774975.1 of Lagenorhynchus albirostris. NCBI lineage: Eukaryota > Metazoa > Chordata > Mammalia > Artiodactyla > Delphinidae > Lagenorhynchus > Lagenorhynchus albirostris. Next base: position 23,717,576 of record NC_083109.1, read on the forward strand.
CGTCTGCACTGAGCGGGCGATGTAGTCCTGCTTCTGCTTCCGCTCCAGGGCCAGCTGGGCTCGCAGCAGGGCCACCTGGGGGGCAGGAAAACCAAGAGGGTGAGAGCAATGGAGGGCCTCGAAGCTGCCCCAACCCTTCCTGCTCGGCTCCTGTGGCTCCTGTCAGACCAGCGTTTGAATGAACACCTCACCCACGAATCTCAGGATGAGGCTTTACAGCATTTGGGGGAAGGGCTGCTGGCAATCAGAGAATCCAGTGATTGTCAACCCTGGCTGCACAGGAGACTCAGAGAGAGCTTAAAGAAACCAACCAGACTATTCACATGTTTACATGTAATAAAATGCCCACATTGTAAGTACATTTTGACCAATTTCATAACATACATACCATATATAACCACTATCTCAATCAAGATACAGAATGCTTTCATCCCTGCAGGAAGCTCCACTGTGCCCCCTTTGGAAGGTTTTAAGAAATTTTCCGACTTAATTAGACAGGTGTGAGGCCTGAGCATCAGTATTTTTTTCAAAGCTCCCCAGGTGGTTCTAACGTGCAGCCAGGGTTGAGAATCACTGATTGATCTATTTCTCAAGATGAGTATACTGAGGCCCCCAGGAGGTGAAGTTTTTGGGAGGTCAGGGCACATCCAGGGCTAGGGTGGGCCAACAGATGTTCCTAGGGTGCAAAATTTAAGGAGGAGCTCCAGGTCAACAGTGAGGCCTGTCTTGCCTCCCCCTAGTCCGGGCCCTGTCTCAGCAATTGCTTTGTGTGAGTTTAAGAGAATTCAAAGTAATAGCTTAGGGTTTCCCTGGTGGCGCAGTGGTTGGGAGTCTGCCTGCTGATGCAGGGGACGCGGGTTCGTGCCCCGGTCTGGGAAGATCCCACATGCCGCGGAGCGGCTGGGCCCGTGAGCCATGGCCACTGAGCCTGTGCATCCGGAGCCTGTGCTCCCCAACGGGAGAGGCCACAACAGTGAGAGGCCCACCTACCGCAAAAAAAAAAAAAAAAAAAGTAATAGCTTAGGTCTAGCTGTATAGTCAGGGCCTGCCAGTAGTGACTACTGATTTCTGAAACAGGCTCAGAAATCAAAACTCCACAGTTCTAATTACTCCTGGGCCTTGAAAGACAGGGTGAACCTTTAGGGGAGGCCTAAGAGGCAAGAAGGCACTTTATACAGTTCCCCTGAGCTTGACCTGAGCTCTAGGGTATGGATCCTGGCGCTGGTGCCAGGCAACTCTGCCTGGTGTGCTGGGTGCACGTGAGGGCAGAGGAGGCCAGGATGCTTCTGCTTGCTTTAGTCTGTCCTCTTAAAATCTTCATCTGCTCCTCTGCCTTTCCCTTTTCTTTCCTAAGTAGGAGGTCTGGGGCCTGGAGTGTGCTTTCTTCCCCAGTCCCACCCTAAGCACGTGGGAGGTTAAGTCCACTCTGTGGGAGGTGGAGTTGAGACGGGGCTCTGCTTGCCTCCCACAAGGACTGAAGTTCTCTAGGCAGGAACTATTTCCCCTCTCCCTGCTGGAGGTGCACAAAGGGCCAAGCACATAGCAGACACCAAAGCCTTGCTGCCTGAGTGCAAGGGAGGGAAAAGGGGCTTAGAAAACGGATCCTTCCAGAACGTACCTCTTTCTGCAGTTCAGCCACGTGCCTGGCATCTGAGGAGCCCTTCTGTCCTCTTCCATCCTGTGGAAGACAAATGCCATTCCTGTTGGAACAGGCCTTCCACCGGAGTTTGTGCAGGCCTCCTCACAATCCTGGGGACCAAGGCAAGGGCTATGGGCCAGAAGTGCCTGAACTCAGATTGAACTCTCTGGGGCACCATGGCCCTGGGGCAAGGAGAAGCCCCAGAGGGCCCAAACCAACGCAATGGAGACCTGAGGCCAAATGTCCCAAAGGCTTGTATGGGACTGGCTTCTTTGAGGTACCTCTTCATTTAAAGTTCAGCACACACCTGCTTCGTGCTAGCCCTGGTCCGTGAGCTAAGGATGCAGAGGGGAAGTAAGACAAGGGGCCTGTCCCTTGGGAAGCTTTCCTTGAAGGAAGGGGGATGGAGGGTTAGGAGGTGCTCAGACACCTACTCAACTAAAAGAGTGCCGGTTTGTGGTGTCTTCCCCCAGATCCTTCTGGCCCCAGGAAATACCCTGGACCCATATCTTGTAAATTCAGTATTGCCAAGGGCAAGGAAGTTGAAGAGGTCCACGAAGCTGCTATCAAGCTCCTAGGAACATCCAGGTCTGGCAAGCACCACCCAACACCTACATGCAGGGAGAGACCAGAAGCCCCAGGAGGCCTGCTCCTGGGATCCTGAAGCACTGGTCGGGGGGCAGGTGGACTGTGTATCAGTGAAGGCTGGGTTCCTCAGAAAGCAGGGCTGACTCCAGCCCCGCCCACTGATGTTGGGCCTCCTTTCCGGGTCAGGGACAGTGCTGGGTGGGGCAGAGCCCGGTCAGGAGGGGCCCTACGGACTGGCTGGAGTGGCTCCTCCCCTTGCAAGGGGAGCCTGGGATACGCACTGCAGAGGGCTGTTTCTAGTGGCTGGGCTTGGGCTCTCCTGAGGCTGCAGTCGATGAAACAGACAAACCTGCTGGGTGGGTGACGGTGCCGTGGCTTCACCGCTCTCCAGGACGCCCGCCTGCGATGCTCGCAGGGAATCCCTCTTCAGTTTCCTCCGCTCTCGCTCCACCTGCCGAGATGCGAGATGCGAGTGAGACGTCAGGGCTGGGCTTGGCTCTGGGTCTGGAGCAGAGCCACCTTTTTTGAGAGGAGGCCGGTGTGAGGGTGGGGCAAGTATAAGGGGCCAGCAGCCACGGGAAGCTGAACTGGGCTGAGGAGAGCACTTGCTGAGGCAGCCCTGAGCGCAAAGTGCTGCTGCGGCAGAGGAGGTGGGGCCGGCCTCCTCAGCCTTTGAAGCAGGGCCAGCAAACCTTTTCTGTAGTATTTTAGGCGCTGTGGGCCATTCGATCTGTGTCACAACTACTGCAGTGTCTCCAAACAGCTTTATTTTCAGAAATGGGCAGTGGGCCGAATTTGGCCCCTGGGCTATAGTTTACTAACCCCTTCTCTGGGGGCTGCATGAGAAGTGGAGATGCATGCCCAGCGGACCGGGGAGGGAGCTGAGGACAGGAGTCCCCCACCTGCTCCAGGGTGGTCCGCAGCTGGGCATTGTGGTGCTGCAGTCGGCTTCGGTCAACCTCCAGCCGCGCCACCGCTCGCTGCAGGTGTTCAAGCCTCTGCTCCCAGAGCTGCTTCTCCTCCACCTCAGGACTCGGCTCAGTCTTCGCTCCCGAGACCTGAAGGAGAGACCTGTCCGTCTCAGCCGGGCAGCCCCTCAGACAGGTGGGGAACAGATAAGAGGGCAAAGGACTAACCTGACAGGTCTGGGCTTCAGGGACCCAATTCCCAGGGGAAGGGGACAAGCCCCTGGACAGGCGCTCCCTCCTGGGCCATCTGTTCCCACCAGGCCCCCAGCTCACCTCTCCCAGCTGGGCGCCGGGGTCTCCTCTGGGCCCCCGTTCTGCTCGGCTGGTCAGGCCTGGGTTGTGGAGTCGCTCCTTCTCCAGAGCTTGTCTGCTGAGCTCCAACTCATCCTGGAGTGAGTCACACCATTATGGCCTCATATCAAGACCCACTCCACCCTCCGTCCTCAACAATTTTCTCATCAGGTTATAGTCTTACTTTTCCTGGCTTCTCTGAGCTATTCTAGTGGATAACTTTCATTTTACAGGTGGATAAAACTAAGGAGCAGAGAGGGATCTTCCCAAGGATACATGGTGGACTAGGACTAAAACCTGTCTCATTTTATTTATTTTATTTTTATTTTTATTCTTTTGGCCGCACTGCGTGGCTTGTGGGATCTTAGTTCCCCGACCAGGGATTGAACCAGGGCCACGGCAGTGAGACCCTAACCACTAGGCCACCAGGGAACTCCCGTTTTAGATCTCCCCTAAGCTAAGTGACAATTGGGAGCACTAGGTGTTGTGGAAAGAGCATGGACTCAGGAATCACATAGAGCCGGGTATTGTGTCACCACGTATTTGCTATATGACTTGGGTAAAGGTATGAGCTCTTTCCAAACCCCAATTACCTCGTTTGTAAAATGACCACAGTGAGGACTTCCCTGGTGGTCCAGTGGTTAAGACTCCGCACTCCCAATGCAGGGGGCGTGGGTTTGATCCCTGGTCAGGGAACTAAGATCCCACATGCCGGGAGGCGTGGCCACACACACACACACACACACACACACACACACACACACACACACCACGTGAAGCTTAGATTAAGCCTCTGGGATTAAACCCCTTTAGATAAATGGGAAGACTAGTGCTAGATATTTTCTAGGCACCCTAGGGTTCATAAATGGTAAAGGTCAAGAGGACAGACAGAGAAGAGGAACGGAAGGTACACGTGTGGGTGGAGGCTGTCTGGGAGAGAGAAGGAGCTTAGTAGTACGAGGCCAGCCTGCTTAGGTCTAACCCTAGTTCTGCCCTTTACTAGCTGGATGACCTTGGACAGGTTACTTAACCTCTCTTAACTGCCGTTCCTCAACTATAAAATGAAGATAATAACCATTCCTACTTCTCTCCTGGTCAGTCTCCCCAGGTCTACAGTTGCTCCCCCGGCAGCCTGAGCCATCTTTCTGAACTATATACCTGATGGTGTCACTCCCCTGCCCCAAACCCTTCATCCACTTCGTACTGGTCACCCAGGTCCTTAACATGCTGACAAGCCCTAAATGATGGCCCCCTGCTGTCCTCTCTTCTCTTGCCAGAGCTTCTTCTCTGTCCCTGGCAGCCTGAACTCCCTCACAGATACTCCACGCTCTCTTTCTTCCTTCTTCCTCTCCCTCCCCCAACCTGTGCTTGGCTCTTTCCTTACTGGTCCCTTCAGATCTAATCTTAAACACCACTTCTACCAGGAAAGGTGGGGTGGTCCCTCCGGTATGCTCAGAGCACATGAAACTTCACGTGTCAGGCACCAACCCTAATTAGGCACTGCGTTATAACTGCTTTTCCACTAGACCATCAGCTCTAGGAGGGCAGGGACTGTGGATGCCACATCTTCCCCCACCACACTAGCACAGTAACCTGGATTCCACTCTGTTGAGGTGCTCGTGACCTCAGTTTTCTCACACCCTGAGGTGCAGGCAGCCCCGGAGCCCAGGCAGACCGGGCTCTGCCCCAGCCCTTCCCACCCACGGGGTGACTCACCTGCAGCCTCTGCTGTTCCAAGTCCCGCTCCCGGACAGAGGCTTGCAGGAACAGGGCTACCTCCTGCAGACTGCTGACGCTGGCCTTGCTCTGGGCCAGGGACAGTGCCAGGTCCTGGGCCTTCTCTCTCCACTCGATCTCCCTGGCCTCTGTCTGCCTCAGGGCCACCTGTAGTCGCTCCAGCTCCCGCTGCAGCCTGGGACCTGAGGAATCAAGTGTGGAAGACGGCTCCTCTCCTGGGGAGGCTCTGTGGCTGGGGGGCGAGTCCTCCAGACCCTTCCTTGGCCGGGCCTCCCTCAGCTCCAGGATCTCCTCTTCCTTTTGGGCTAGAGTCCACCGTAGCTGCCTTAGGCTCTCACGAAGGCCCCTTATCTCTTCCTCTTCTCTCTCGTGCCTTGGCTCCTGCTTCTCTTGGGTCGCATCCTCTAGGCCCCGCTGGGCCAGAGCCTTCTCCAGCAGCTGTCCCTGCCTCCTCTGGTGTCTCAGCTCTTCATCCCTCTGGGCAAGTGCCTCCTGGAGCTGCCGCACGGCCTCCTGGTGTCGGAGGTCCTGGTCCTCGATCTCACCTTCCCGCTTCCTCAGGGCCTCCTCCAGCTGCCGGGATTGTGCCTGGCAGGAGTCCAGGGCAGCCTGTAAGGTGGCCGTGCTGGCCTCCAGGCTGCGGCTCAGCTCCGCCTGCCCAAGGAGATGCTGCTCTTTCTCCTGCAGGGTGGCCTGAGCCTTGCTGAGGGCCTTCTGCAGAGCCTCAGCCTGGACCCTGGCAGCCTCCTCCCGACACTGGGAGGACTGGCCATCTGCCCGGAGGGCCTCCCGCTCCCGGTCCCGTTCCTGGAGCATCACCTCTGCCTGCAGCCAGCTGTCCCGCAGGGTCCTGGCCTCCGCCTCATGCTCCTGGGCCTGCGCGGCGCACTGTTGCTGGAGGGCCAGCAGAGCCTTCTCCTGCTCCCGAGACTCAGCCCTTAGGTCACCCAGCACCTCCTCCAGGGCCTGGACCCGCTGTCTCTCCACTGCCAGCTCTTCCTGGAGCCTCTGCGCGTGTTCCTTGTGGCCCTCCAGCTCAGCCTGGCACTCCTGCAGTGTGGCGTGGGCCTGCTCCAGAGCTTGCTGCAGCGAGCCCGCCTGTTCCTTCACGCTCTCCTCCTGGCCCTGGGCCTGCTGCTGCTGCTGGTGCTGCAGGGCCTCGAGCTCCCGGGCACCCTGGGCCAGGGCCCTCTGGGCCTCGTCCAGCCGACCCTGAAGTGCCTGCTCTTTCAGCTCCCCCTGCTCCCTGGCTTCCTGCAGGTGCCGCTGCAGGACCACTATCTCCTGCTCCTGCTGGGTCAGGAGTAGGCTGGTCTCCCCCACCTTCCTGTGTAGGCCCTGGAGCTGCTGCTCCAGCTGGTCCTTGTGCTCCTGAAGCTCCTGGATACGCTCCTGCTGGCATTCCAACTCCTTCTCCTTATCGCGCAGGATCAGCTTCATGTGCTCCAGGCTCCCTCGCTGAGCTTTACTCTGGCCCTTCCCTTCCTCTGCCCGCTCCTGCATCAGCTGCCTCTGAGAGGCCAGCTCCCGGCCCCGTTCTCTCAAGGACAGCTTGATCTGCTCCAGGTCCTCCTCCAGGATCTTGGTCTGCAGGGTCCTCTGATCTTCCAGGACCTGAATCCTTTCCTTCAGCAGCACCATGTCCTGCTCCCTCCTCTCCAGGTCCTGAGTCAGATGCTCTTTCTGCCTCTGCAGCTCCTTGATATGGTCTTGCTGGGACGTCACTTCCTGGTCCTTCTCCTGGAGTTCTCTTGCCAGGAGGGTGCTCTGGCTCTCCAGCTCCTGGATCTGGCTGCCCTGCACCTGCAGCTCCTGGCTCCTCTCCTCCAGGTCCAGTGTAAGGTGGGTCAGAGCCACCCTCTGCATTTCCCTCTGGCCCTCCAGCTCCTCGATCGTCTTTTGCTGGCATTCCACTTTGTGGTGGTTTTCCTCTAGGTCCAGGGCCAGGCGTTCCATTGTAACCAGCTGCTTCTTCAGGTCCTCAATCTGTCCTTTCTGGGACTCAATCACTTGGGCCTTCTTCTCAAGTTCCAGAAGCTGATGCTCCAAGATGTTCCTCTGCGCCTCCTGGTCCTTCTCAAGCTCCTTGATCTGCTCCCGCTGCAGAGTCAGCTTCTGCTCTTGCTCCTGGACGGCCACGGGGAGATGCTCTAGAACAGACCTACACTCCTCCAGCTCCCGGATCTGTTCTCGCTGCAGATCCACCTCTTGGGTCCTCTTCTTCAGGTCCAGGGACAGCACTTCCAAAGCAGCCTTTTGCATTTCCCATTGCTTCTCCAGCACCTGGAGTTTTCCCTGCAGAGTCTCCACCTCCTCTTCTCTTTCAGACAGGGTCTGGGCCAGGCGAGCCAGATTCTCCTGCAAAGCCTTCCCCTGGGCCACCTTCAGCTTGCCCTGCTCCTGCAGGGCCTGGGCTCGCTCGCGCTCACTCTCCACCTCCTCGTTTTTCAGTTTCAGTGCTGAGCGCACAGTTCTCAGGTCTTCCTCCAGGACCCCAGCAGCGCTTGCCTGAGCCCTGGCTTCTGCCACAGATGCTTGGAGATGTTCCACCTGGGCAGTCAGGTTCTCCTTGGCTGCCTGCAGTAACTCTCGCTCATTCTGAAAACAAGATGCAAAACCACCTTAAACTATACATCCCTGAAACTGTCACTCCAACACAGGCCCTTCCTTTCCTTCCTCTGCGGCACCAGCATTGTCAAGGATTTGGGCAAAAGGAACTGGGTGTTCCACCTAGGCTGATACTGTAAAAGAATATCCCTACCGTACCCCGGGCTCTGCTGTGCTCAGAGGGGAAAAACTGTTGCAAATGAGTCATCCCAGACTCTAGTCCTTCAGGGAAAGGGACAAAAATCTCAACCTCAATTCAGAAAAGGTAATTAAAGGAGGATTCACTAGGGCCTTAATAATGGCCCTCAGGGATGTGGGGAGAGCCAGAGAAACAGAGACACTGCTGAAGGAAGCTGGGCACTACATATGGATGGGGTACGACCACGGGCCAGGATGGGCTTGATCCTGGGCCCTGAGGGACTACTCCTGAAGCAACCCCTCCCCCAAACCAGAAACACCTTACCTGGGCTTCTATTCCCTGGAGCTCTGCTTGCCGTAGGCGACTCTGGAAGGATGTCACAGTTTCACGCAGCTCCCTCAGCTCAGATTCTAGGGAGTTCTGTTTTCCTTCCCACTTGGATTTCTCTTTGGGAAGACAGGTAGTGGAGGAAGAACCATGATTGGAGGAAAGGAGGGACGTAGAGGCAGATGGAAGATGGGGAATAGAATCAAAGGAGGAAAAGGCCAAGAAGGAGAGAATTACACCCAGTTTCATAGAGGCATCACCCGTCTGCCAGCTGCTCCTGTCTGTCTAGGCTCCCTGCTGCTTCCAGACTCGTGTCTGCATCTGCTGCCCAGCTCCAGCACTGCCTGACCATCATCCCAACACTTCCCATCCCGATCACAGATTCTCAACCTTGGATTCCAGACAGGGTTGAGCTAGATGATGTTGGAGGTCCCTTCCAGTCCCTAAGTCTATGATTTTGCAGAGGTTCCTAGAGACCAGGGTTGCTCTGCTGGGTACCCTCCATTTCTGCAAAATGCACCAGAACCCAACTGTATGTGTGTGGCTCTCAGGGAGCCGTTTGGGATACTTTTAAGACCCAGACCCACTCCCACGTTGTCTTCTTCCCTTCTACAGTTGAGCCTTGAGTCGCAAGACCCTCCCCTCTCCTTTCCTTTCCTAGTAGTCACCACCCTTCCTAGCCCTTGGCTGTGGCACAGATAGCTTCTCCCCAGATTTCCCCCTCTTCCTATCTCCCAAACAAGCCCATAATCCTTCTGCTGTCAAAGGTTAATCGTTTGAGAACATAGTTGGAGATAACAAAATAAGTAACACTGATAAATGATGGAAGACATAGAATTTTACAGTGTTCTTATAGACCTGACCTTACGGTGCCAGTTTTTAAATCTTCACAGAAAAAACAGAAGCCTAGCTAGCAACTTCCCTCAGCTCACCAGATCTGTGCCTCCTAATCCCTTCTTCCAGGACAGCTCTCAAAGGCCAAGCAAAGTACAAAAAATAGTTCACGGGGGTCATCGCCCCTTTGGAGACGCCTCTAGGTAAATCTCACAGTTGTGGGTAAGCATTAAGGAGTGGCTCCCAGGCCTGATCCCGCCCCACTGGGCTTCCTGCCTTTCCTTTCTTCTGCCCCAAACCCACCCCTGCCTTAAGCTTCTCACCTTCCTGGTTCTGGGAGAGCTGTCTCTGCAGAGCCTGCAACTCTGTGTGGATCTGGTTCTTCTCAGCCTCTGTATCAGTGAGACGCTGTTCCAGCTTCCGGGCCTGATCCTTCAGATCATCCTGGGAAAGAAAGGGTGTGGAACTCAAGTTCCTCATCTTCCAAAAAGCCGCCCCAGTTCAGGGCCCGATCCCTCTCTTCCCTCAGCCTGTCAGGGTCTGCCATCACGGACCTACTCTCAGATTGCTGGGTTATTTACCTCTGAACTCATGTGCATTTGGCTCCTGGAAGGGATGACAGGCTCTGCTCCAAATGGCTGGAGCCTAGAGTTCCCCTTCTGACTCGTCTGTCTTTGAAACAGAACTCCTGCTGAAGTCTTAGCCCGGGATCATCTCTCCTCTCCCCAAACTCCTACTTCAAAGCTTAGCTCAAAGGTCACTGCTTCCCTCCTTCTGACCCTCCCAATTGTCCCTTCCTCCTATTATTATCATGTACATCTGTTATTGATCCAATTATTTCTATCAGTTCTGCTTTATCTTAGGATGCAGTCTGGTTGCTCAGCCCTGTCACAAGTCTTCTTGAGGGCAGAGAGCAGGTCTTTCTCCTTTTGGTATCCCTAGCTCAGAGCGGCTGGCATATATATAGGTGACACTCAATTTTTACTGACTGATGGGTTCACTGTGAGGTGGAATTTGGGGGACATTTAGTTCAGTCTTAGGCCTAGAATGTTCCTATAAATGGCAACCTCAAATCTCAGTGATCCCCAATTTGTCAGGTTTTTCTTGGAGGTCTTGACACCAAGAACAATTCATGGCTGAGAGGAAAATGATGCAAAATGGTATCACAGGTCTATACAGAGTATCACGTTTTACAGGGCTCACTCGAGTCCCTCACTCATTTATTCCTCACAGCCCTGTGAGGCAGGCACGATTTGCCCTACTTTACTAGTGAAACCAAGGCCCAGGACGCCAAATGCTTTATTCACAGTTGCCGGGTAGTAAGTGACAGAGGTGGTACTCATCCCAACTTTACGTCAGAAATAAAACAGGTCAAAGTGCTTCACAAGTCTTTTTCGGCGTAGGTGAAGAGCCTGAGGAAGGAGAACAGAGACACATACCCGGGCCCGCTGCGTCTTCCACAGGTCTTGGTGAAGCTTCTGGAGGGCAGACGCTACCGCCTCAGCTGAGAGAGCCGTCTGCAGGGGCCATCTCTTAAAGAGGATCCTAGCTCCATTCTGGTCTGAAAAAGTGAGGAAACACCTCCTGACCTGGCTGCACTATGAAAAGAAACAGCCATACCTCCCAGACCTGGCCTTGGCCTTCCCACCCATCCCTCTTCTCCTCAAAGAACCCCTTCTCAGCAGTTTGTTCATCATGCCCTGTCTGCATACCTACGTGCCAGGCACTGTGATGTGCATTAGAAAATGCTATCATTTGTTAGGCATTTAATAAGTGCCAGGAACTGTGTGAACGATTTTATTTGTCATCTTATTAACTCCTTAAAAAACTCCCAAGAGGTAAGTACTTCTTCTAAAAAAAAAAATTATTTATTTTTGGCTGCGTTGGGTCTTCGTTGCTGTGCTCGGGCTTTCTCTCTAGTTGCGGATGGAGGGGGCTGCTCTTCGTTGCAGTGTGCGGGCTTCTCATTGTGGTGGCTTCTCTTGTTGCGGAGCACGGGCTCTAGGCTCATGGGCTTCAGTAGTTGTGGCACATGGGCTCAGTAAGTGTGGTGCACGGGCTTAGTTGCTCCATGGCATGTGGGATCTTCCTGGACCAGGGATCGAACCCGTGTCCCCTGCATTGGCAGGCGGATTCTCAACCACTGCGCCACCAGGGAAGTCCTGGTAAGTACTTTTAACACCCTCATTTTATAGTTGAGAAAATCAAATTCAAAGAGAAGAGGTGACTTGCCCAAGGACACACATCTAGCAAATGGCCGAGCTGGGGTTCAAACTCTGATTGAATTAATCCCAGAGTCTGTGGCCTTGGCCTTGATGAGCATTGCCTAAGGAACTGCATTCCCTTCCCTTCTCCCCTGGGAGCTAGGCCTGGCTTTGACCAAAGAACTGAGTTCCTGGGTGGCTGCCTCACCTGGCTCAGGGCCCCAGAGGGAGGAAGCCGAGTCTCCCCCACCACTCAGCTCAAGCCCCCTCTCATAAGGAGACCCCAGGGCCTGCTGCAAGACAGAACAGAGGCTGGCCAGCTGGACCTGGGCCTGGTGCCCAGGCTGCTGTCCCGCTGCCAGGGCATCCAGGTGGCTCTCCGTGCTGCGCAGTCGCAGCTGTAGTTGGGCTGCCTTGGTTTCCTGGGCCCACAAGGAAGCTTGTAGCTGCTGTTCTGTTACTCGAGCTGCCTCTAGCTCCTCCAGCAGCTGTGCTTCCTGGGCCAGAAAGTCAGCCTCCTTTTCCTTCACCTCCTGCTTCAGTAATTCCACCTGCCAAAGAGGAAGTATGGTCACTCTGAGCAGGGAATGGATACCCTCTCCCCAGACCCTCCTGGGCCTGACCCCACTCAATCCCTGTGCAAACCTTGACTGGGGCTGGGAGGATTTCAGTAGGCTCAGCTCTCCAGCAGGAAGGGAGGGCTCCGGAATGAGTGTAACCCTAGGTTTAACCTACATGCCCACCTACGGACTCCTGACACATGGGCCTGGGCTATGCAAATGGGCTTTGGCCCTGGTCCCCCTGGCAACTATGCCAGCTCCCTGCTATGATTAGAAATCTGCCTGAAACACTGACACTGAGCCTAAAAAGACCAGTCACGATAATAATGGCTACCATTTATTGAATGCTTACTGTGTTCCTGACACTTTATATATTCCTATAATGATTAAGAATTATCATCCTTGTTTTATGGTTGAATAAAGTGATGTTCGCACAACCAGGAAGCAGTGGAGCTGGGAGTCACACCCAGGATCGTCTAACAGGCAGACCTGGGTCCTCATCTGCCACAGTCTACGCCTAGCTCTCACTTCCTCATTATTCTCCTCCCAGTTCCATCCTTCCTCTGTGCACAAGGTCTGGGGTCCTGCTGTGAGCAGACTGAGTCCCTGGAAGCAAGAGGCTGCCGCTGACCCCGTCTGGAGTAATACTTATTCCCCCTGCTGTGTCTTGCTAGGCAGACCAGGCACACTTGGCAGCGGCTGGGCTTGAACCAGGCCTGTGTGAGCTCTGCCCCTCTGGGCACTGTGTTCTGGGCCATCAGGTTCCCCACAGGGTCCGTTCTCAACTCTGGGTCAGGTTGCCAAGCCCCACCCAGCCCGGTCCTGGCTGCCCCCTCCTGCCAGGGCTGCTGAGGTCTCAGCGTGACTGAGCAATCACCTGCCGACTCCAGAAGGAGGTTTCCACCAAGGAAGAGGGCTCTTAGTGGGGTGGGAAATACCTGGGCGCTGAGCTCTTTCTGCCCTGCCTGGGCCTCCTGCATGTCCTGGCGCAAGGAGCTCAGCTCTTGCTGTTGAACAGAGTCAGCCTCTTGTAAAACAAGGAGTCTCTGTTCCTTTTCCGCCAGCGACAGAGTCAGGCTAAAAAGAGAAGGTTCAGAGGGCTGGGTCATTCTCTCAGGGAGTGAAGAACTACCTTCTCATCTGACTGCTCTAACACAGCATTAATAATTAATAGAAACAGTGATGATAATGATTCCAGTATAACAATAAAAGCCTCCATACACTGAGCACCTACTGAGTGCTCCTAGGTCCTTCATGCATATATTTCATTTCAACTTCACAGTTTATTCTTCTCTAGAAAAATTCCAGAAATATCTATACAATACCTCAAATTCAACATGTCCAATTCTTCCCAACCCCTCTGCACCTCCCCTCCCACCAGTCACCCCTACTATGTTCCCCAGCTCACTGAATGGCACCTCCATTCACCCTTAGAAGTCTTGACCACATCACAGCATCCTCCCCTCATCCCACCTGGGTCCACTTTAAGACTACAAATAACTGATTCCAACTCCCCTAACACCCCTTAAACTCCTTCCCTCCTCCCCTTGCCTACGACCCTACCTCAGTTCAGCTTTGGTTCTCTTATCTGGACAATTGTACCAGTCTCCTACCTTGTCTTCCTGTCTCTAGTTTCATCAACAAAAGGATTTCTCCCTCCTCAGACTCCAGGTAACATAACCTGCAATACTTTCCTTTGGGGGTTATTTGATTAACGTCTTCCCCACAAAACGATAAATTCTACTGAGGCAGAGACTCTATTGTCTTAATATATCCCCAACCCCTGGCATAGTGTCTGGTGCGTGCTATGTGTTCTCTAAGTATCTGCTAAATGAATGAAGCATGAGCTTTGGAGACAAGGACCATGCCCTCTCCACACAGCTACCCGTACAGCCCAGAGCTGGAGACGTGAGAGGTTAGGTGCCCTGAGCAAACTGTCAACCTCACAGTGACCCCTGGACCCAGACAGGCAAAAGCCAACTCCATGGCCTGTCTAGCCTACCTGGCTTTCTCTCTCTCCAGCTCCTTCTGAATTCGGCAACACTCCTGGGCCTCTCTCAGCTTCTCCTGAACCTCCTGGTCCACCAACCTCTGGGAGTCTTCCTTGGAAACCAGCTGAGACTTCAAGTCCTCCACCTGGAAAGTCAAGGGCATGAGGACCAAGGGCAGGAAGGGTGGTGGGAGGATGCTTCCCACCTAGGGCTTTAGGGTCCTTCAAGGTTTACCAGAGTCACCAGCCCATTTTCAAATCTCTGGAGGTCCTGCCAACCCTTACATGCTGTTCTTATCCACCTCCCTCTGCCAGTACCATCCAGCCTAGTCCCCTGTCTCCCCAGCCTCACATATGCTGTATAGAGGCAGGCACAAATAAAAACCTTGATTGAATGTAACTCTGTCCAAAGGCCAAGTGATGAGCAAGTGATTGTATTTTTTTAAAAATAAACAACCCGAAAAAAATAAAATAAAATAAAATAAAATAAACAACCCGACCATCATCTGATATAGGATTTTGAGAAGGAAAAGCAATCTGGTATAAAAATACTGGATCTGTGGGGAGGCTGGATCTATGGGGCTGCCAAGAAATTTTGAGGTCTGTGGTCCCCACTGAGAGAGGTTACTAACTACCCCAGGGATCTGGGGGGCACATGCACAGCTCTGAGCACCCTTCACTTTTCCACTCAGTACTGGGGCTTCCCCTCCCCCTCCCAGGCTCAGGCAGCCAAGGTTCCCCCGTCCTGCCAGAGGGAGTGGGAGAGCCTGGCTGTGCTGGGGAAGGGTGCTGGGCTGGGAGAGAGGAGCAGGGACCTGCTTCTGCAGGTCTATCTTATCCCGCAGCAGGGTGCCGCCCTCTTCCTGGAGGGCAGCGAGGCTGTCTTTGTGCTGCTGGGCTGCCTGCTCCAGTGCCCGCTGAGCCTCCTGGAGCTGGGTCTGCAGCATCCCAGTGGTCTCCTGCAAAGGGAGAAGACAGCAGGGAGCAGAAGAAAGCTTCCTTGGTCTTGAAATCCATGTTACAGAAATCCGTGTTGTATAAATACTGGTGTTTTGGTTGGGTTGCCAAAAGCTGAGGCAGGGCCCAGCTATCCACGTTGTTTCCATGATACCCTGTCACCTCAAGTCCTCACCTCCTATTCCCTCTCCTCCCTCACCAAGTGCACTGCTCACCCAGGCTTTCTCGGCCAGGGTCCCTCACCCAGACCACTGCAGCAGCCTCCTGCCGGGTGTCCCTGCTTCCACTTCATGCCACCATGCCCACGTGCAAGCAGGCAAACACAAACACACACAAAATTCTCCCCTCAGCAGCTAAAGTATTTTAAAATATGTATGTAATAACTCATGTCCCACTCTGCTTTTTAAATACCATCCAACATGTTCCCACTGCCCTTAGAACAAAGTCCAAGGTCCTACCATGGCTGACAAAGGGCTCCTGCCCCCAAGCTTATCATGCTGCCTCCTGTCTGTCCTGAACTGTCCCAGGCCCTTTCTGCCTGTCCCAGGCCCTTATGATAGCTATTTCCTCTGCCTAAACTGTTCTTCAAATGGCTGGCTTCTTTTCTTTTCCTTTTAATGATTTTATTGAGATTCAGTTCACATACCCTACAATTTACTCATTTAAAGCATACAATTCAATGGTTTTAGCATATTCACGGGGTTGTGCAACTGTCACCATGATCATTTGTTTACCATTTTCATCATCTCCAGAAAGAAATCCTGTACCCTCCCCATCCCCCATCCTCACTGCCAACTACTCGTCTACTTTCTGTCTGTGTAGATTTGCCTGTTTTGGATATTTCTCACAAGTGGAATCATACACTGTGTGCCTTCTTGTAACTGGCCTCTTTCACTTAGCATAATGCTTTCAAGGTTCATCCTTATTGTTCTACGGGTCTGGCTCTTCAACCTTAATGGTTCAGCTCAAATGTCATTTTCTCAGTGAGGCCCTCCATGACCACCTTGTCCAAAGAGGCCTCCTTTGAATCACTCTCAATTACATCGTCCTATTTATTTCCTTTACAGCCCTTATCACAACCGGTAATTATCTCACTTATTTTGTGTCTGCTCTGCCACTAGAACTCCATGACTGTCATGTTCACCGTTGTGCCACACCTTTCTGTTGGTCAAATGTCAGCACCTAGGCAGGGCCCGGTGCAAAGAAGTGCCAAAGAGCAGGTCAATGTGAATGAATAAATCAACGCTGCCTCTTCTTCCTTGCCCAGAACCACCCTCCGTACCTGCTCCTTTAACTTTTGAACCTTCATGTCCTGCCTCAGCCGCTCCAGTTGTTGGCTGGCATCTGCCAGCTCCTTCTGGGTCTGCAGCAGTGTCTCCAGGAGGGACACCCTCTCCTTCTCTGTTTCAAGCTGCATCTGTGGAGGGGCAGGAGGGCGAGGGCTTGTTGGGTTAGGGGTCACCATGCTCACCCACTAGGCCACAAGCACACGCCAGCTGCTCTAGGGCTCTTCTAGCAAATGGGGTGGGGGCTGAGGGCGAAGGAAGGTCTGGACCCACTGACTGAGAGCCAGGAAGTACGAAGATTGCTGCTGGTTTGCAAGCTGACAGGATGTGGTAAACGACAGCCCTCCCTCAGGAAGTAGGACATGCCGCCAGCCGTGCAGCTAACGGTATTGATCACCTGCTCATGGGGAACAGAGTGGGAAGCTACATTCTCTTCTGGAAGCCCCAGCAGCACCACCCTCGGGAGTGGGAAAGGAAATGGCCCAAGGTAGGGGGATCACAGGGTGGACGTGCAGCCCAGTCCTCCCAGCTGCCCACCTGGCACAGGGCGCTCTCGGCCTCGGCCTGTTCTTCTGCCCTCTGTGTCCGCATGGCCTCCGTTTCTGCCTGCTGTTCCCTCAGCCTCGTTTCCAGCTCCATTTTCTCCCTCTCCAGGCTCTCCAGAGCCTTATCCAGTTCCTGCTGGTGGCAGGAGCGCTCTCTCTCCTGGTTGTAGGAAGGAAGCACCGTTAGAGCCGAGGGGGTGAGGAGAGGAGGCAGAAGGAGAACCGGGTTAGGGCAAGAAGCCTACTGCTCACCAGCTGTGTGACCTTGGCGCCTCACGTGACAAGCCTGCTTCCTCATCTGCGAGGTGAGGCTAATCACCCTGCCTTGCCCATCTCGCCAAATTTTATGAGGATCAAATGAGATTCATTAAAAACAAATCAAATGATATAATACATGGAAAAGTGTTTTCTAAAGCGCAACTGTCCCTCATATAAGCTACAAATATCTGTTATTTTAAAGCAAGCACATCATGGTTGGTGGTTGTAACAGCAAACTGAGGGGGCGGACTCGCTCTCTGCTGTCCCCACTCCCCTGCTCAGGGTGACAGGATTAGCCTCCCAAAAAGCCAGGCCGAGCCTGTCTCCTATACGATACAAGAGCGTTAGGATGGGGCATCCCGGTCCTCCCAGAGGTCCATCAGTGACCGACACCCTCCCTGATCTCCTAGACGAATCCAGCCCCTCTATTAGGATCTCAGGATGGTGGTGAAGGGCACTGGAGCCAGGCTGCCTAGGTTACAGTCTTTACCCCAGTACTACTAGTGTGACCTCAGTTCATTTCTATCGCATCTCTGTGCCTCAGTTTCCTCATCTATAAAAACGGGGACAGGGAAATTCCCTGGCAGTCCAGTGGTTAGAACTCTGCATTTTCACTGCTCAGGGCGCAGGTTTGGTCCCTGGTCCGGGAACTAAGATCCTGCAAGCTGCACAGCATGGCCTAAATAAATAAATAAATCCTGTGTAAAAAAATAATAATAAAATAAAAAAAATTTTTTTTTTAAATGAGGATAACAACAGGGTCCTCCTAGGGTTGTTCTCACGAGTGAAGTAAGTTGTGTAAAGCACTTTAAATGGTGCTGAGCACCCAGAAAGCATTCAGTAGCCAATAGCTATCATCATCTTCATCACCTTTCCTTTAAAATGTTTGTAAGTCGTAGTTATCCACATTTAGTGGGAAGGCCTCTAGTGTTTCACCCCTTTCCAACATCGTCTTGTGCACTCTCCCTTCACTTGCTACACTCTGGCTGCACTGGCCTCCTTTCAGGTCCTGGAGGACACCACGCACCTCCATTCCTTAAGGCCTTGACTCATGCTTTCCTTCTCCTTGGACTGCTCTTCCCACCCCACGTCACTCATGGCTTAAATGACACTTCCTCATAGATGCCTTCCCAGACCATACGCTCAAAACGGTCCCCCTTTGTTCTTCTTCTTCTATCACCCAGTTCTTTTTCTTCATGGAACTTCCGTCATCAGTTACTCATTTATGAATTAATTTATTTAATACCTATCTTCCCCCAAGACTTGAAGCTCCATCAGGAGAACCATGTCTACTTTGCTCTCTGCTGTATCCTCAATGCCCAGCATCATGCCTGGCAGACACTAAGAACTCAGCATTGCTTGAATGAATCACATTTCAGCTACTGGACTATTAAGATGCTTAAGAACAGTGATCTATAATACCACAGTTAATAGACCAGCTATGAATATCAAATCATACACTCTGGTTCAAAAAGCCAACTGTAAGAATATGGGAAAGATGAATTTAATAGTAGTTACGTGTCAAAAAAAAACAAAACAAAACTGACCTATTTGCTCAATATGAGTTAGAAGTGTGTTATGGCTACCAGAAGGGCTAATTCTGTGATGTCCAGAAGTAACAGTCAAGCGTTGCTGCCTAGTTTGTGGATCAGAATACTCTGCACACTGGTTCATGAGTGATGTGTATCATGTCTAGAGGAAAGCAACCGTGTTGGTGGGGTATTCCAAGCAAATCTAAGGCTGATTTGTTTCAGGTAATAGATTTTGGCTCAGCTTAAGGAATAATTTTCTAATAACTAGATCTATCTAAAAATACATGGGCATTCCAATGGATGGAATACAACAGAAGCTAAGCAACCCTTGGAAGGGATATTGTAGAAGTGGACATAGCATAAATGCTACGAAATGGTTAATCCCTGCTCTACCACTTCTTAGCCAGGTAACCCTGAGTGACTTCTCTAAGTCTCAGTTTCCTCACTAGGTGGTTGGCTATCTAAAATAACGTGACTAGCATTCAGCATGGTACCTGGCATGGGAAAGTGCTCAGTAAGTAAGTATCCACTATCACTGCTATTAAAGGAGATTCAGACACTAGATGGAAGAATGGAGAATATAACCCCTAAGAGTTTTTCTAATTGGTAGGATTCCAGGACAAGGCAGGCACTGTTAAAACTGACAGACTCTCTGGGAATTCCCTGGCGGTCCAGTGGTTAGGACTCTGCCAAGGGCCTGGGTTCAATCCCTGGTCAGGGAACTAGGATCCTGCATGCTGTGTGGTGTGGCCAAAAAACAAAAAACTAACAGACTCTCGAGAGTTATGCGGGCTTTCAACCCTTTCAATCAGTAGGGAGATCATAAAGTCAGACAATCAGAAGTCAGGGGGATTATCTGACTGAGAAGAAAGGAAAAGACGGAAGAGACTTTCCCATGATTCAGGTGTGGCCATGAGATGGTCAGTCCTTCCACGGATACCAAGTCTACATCAGGCGGTAACACATCATTCAGAAGTTTTATAGCTTCTTTTACTTGTAGGGTTTTCAGTGGGTGGTATGACTGATTCTTGCTGGGAAACTGAACTGCCTCTGGACACTGGTCATTCAATAAATATTTTGAAGTACCTACTATAATCTAGGCACATAATTCTAAAAAGAGGCAAACTTCTGGCTACCATCTTGCCAACAAGTCTGCCTTGTAATAACTATCAAATCACAAATACACACAAAGCACAAGTCAACTTCCATTTCCAGAAATCTGACAAACAAGCTCTCTGAACCCTCCACCTGTAAAAGGGCAAAACAAACTAACAAACAAAAAAAATGCCAATTTAACTATTAAGTATATATTTTAATGTATCACTGAGCCAGCAGGAAAATAATGAAAATTTCATTGGAGCCGAAATCAAAGCAATACTTGTGATCTAAAGAGGTAAATGAGCACAGAACAGGCTTTCCACTGGAGGTATTTACTTTACCTAATAACCTTGAAATTCATTTTCTGGCAATGTGGGCAAAGAAAACAGAAAACGAAGGGTGGGGAGCCTGACAGGAGACATAAGGCTGGACCTCCAAAGGGCTATCTGGGGTCAGGAAACTATGGCATATGGGCCAAACCTGGCCCTGTGAGCTAAGAGTGGTTTTTATGTTTTTAATGGTTGATAAGAAGTCAAAAGAAGAATAAGACTTTGTGACATGTGAAAATTATATGAAATTCAGTTTCAATGTCCATACATAGAGTTTTATTGGAACACAGCCATGCTCATTTACATACATGTCGTTTACAGCTGCTTTTGCACTAGAGCGGCAGAGAAGAGTGAGTGTGACAGAGACTGTATGGTCTGCAAGGCCCAATGTGGCTCTTCAGAAAAACACCCACCCATCCCTGGGCTACAGTCCTCAGTAAATGGATAAACCTGAGAGAGGGAGAAAAGGGGAAGAAAAAGGGAGAGAGAAAAAGTGGGGGAGAGAGAAAACAAAACACTGTACAGAAGGGAATAGCAAGAAAATTTGTCTTAACTTTCACAAAGGGCTATATATATATATCACTTGAGAATTCATAACCATTGGCTGGTGTTCATGTGGGTTCAGGGCCTGAATGTGGCCCAAAAACTTTAAACAGAAATTGTACTTTAAGGGGGTCCTGGGATGCTAGTCCTTCACCTTCCTCAGAGAAGCAAAAGCAAATCTCTGAAGAAAATCTCCTTTGCCTCAGGCCTAAAAGGATTCCCACAGAAAAATTTCCAGAGAACATGAGTTCAGAGTCAGGAATCACAAAAAACATAGGGGCCAAGGTCATCAGTGAGAGCCAAGGGAAACAACATATAACAGAGATCCAAAAAGATTTTAGGTGCTGGAATTATTAGACAGCATAAAAGTATGTTTCATGTGTTTAAAGAATAAAAGAGGGGACTGCAAATATAAATTAGGGAGAAGACACTAAAAAATGACCAAGAAGATTTGAAAAAATAACCAAACAAAATGTTGAGAAATAAAATATTTAATAAATAAAATTTAAAACTTGGTGAATAGACTATAAAGCAGATTAGACACAGTTGAAAAGGGAAATTAGTGAATAGAAGAGGGATCTGAAAAAATATCACCCAGAATACAGTGTAGAAAAAGTACACATGAAAAATCTAAGACAGAAAGTTAAGATACCTGAAGGTTACACCAAGTTCTAACATACAACTAATTAGAGGCTTCTCAATACCAACAACGGAACAATCAGTGTGCTGACAGAAAATAACGGTTACCTTAGAATTTGTACCTGAATTTTATACCCAGTGAAACTATCTTTCAAGAATACAAGTGGGAGGGATAAATTAGGAGTTTCGGATTAACATATATACCTACTATATATAAAATAGATAACAAAGACCTATTATATAGCACAGGGAACTATACTCAATACTTTGTAATAACCTATAAGGGAAAAGAATCTGCAAAATAAAAGACATAATATATATATATAACTGAATCACTTTGCTGTACACCTGAAACTAACACAACATTGTAAATCAACTATACTTCAATAAAAAATAAAAAAGGAAAAAGCTATAAAAAAGAATAAAAGTAAAATAGACATTTTCAGACAATTAACTACCAACATACTCTCACCAAAGGAAATTCTACTTCAAGGAAAACAAATCCAAATAGAAAGCCTGACACGCAAGGAGGAATGGTGAGCAAAAAAAAACCTGGTAAAATTTTCAGTGTATCTAAACAATTATTGACTGTATAAAATAATCAAAACACATAATGTATGGTGTTAACAACTAGTAATAACTAAACACAATGACTAATACAGTTGATAGGTTGGGAGGAGTGAATGCAGGTAAAATGTTCTCTGGTCCTTGTGTCATTCAGGAAAAGGGTAAATATACTGATTAACTTGAGATTTTATTAAGTATGTATTTTAAAATATTAAAGAACTAAAAGAATAAAAAATAGAGTACATATCATCCAAAGCAGTAGAGAGAAAAAAAGAAGTGAGAAAAGAATACAATTTAATAATCCGATACAACCCTCTAAAAGAAGTTAAGAAAGGTGAATTCCCCTCCACAAAAGGTGTAAAAAGGCAAGAGAGGGCTTCCCTGGTGGCGCAGTGGTTGAGAGTCCGCCTGCCGATGCAGGGGACGCGGGTTCGTGCCCCGGTCCGGGAAGATCCCACATGCCGCGGAACGGCTGGGCCTGTGAGCCATGGCCGCTGAGCCTGCGTGTCCGGAGCCTGTGCTCCGCAACGGGAGAGGCCACAACAGTGAGAGGCCCGCGTACCACACACACACAAAAAAAAAAAAAAAAAAAAAGGCAAGAGAAATAGCATAACATGGTGGAAATAAATCCAAATATGCCTATAATCACAATAAAAGCAAATGGACTAAATCAAATAATTAAAAGACAAAAGAAACACAGTTCTGAATTGGGCAATAATAGGTCCAAGGCATTCCTCTGCTCCCTTTACACCCTGGGGCCAGTTTATCGATCCTAAATCCCAGGATCCACTCTTAAGTCTCTATACATACAGAAACAACAACAACAATAATACCTAACACAAATATAGAGCTTACTGTATACCAGGAACTATTATTAGTGTTTTCCATACATTAACTCATTTACTAGCTAGAAGCTGGATTTTGCACCATGGTGACCAACCAGACTAGTCCTGTTCAGATTTCACTTTTATAAGCAGGAATATCTGCTGCTGTCTGTCTCTCCCATCCCCTAGCCACAACCACCACCTACCCATTTCTCCTGGAGCCGGTTCACCTCCTCCTCATGGGCTGACTTCAGCTGCTGCAGGGCAGCCTGCTCCTCTTGCTCAGCCTGGGCCAGCTGTCTGGCTGCCGCATCCCGTGCCTGCTCTGCCCGGCTCCGTTCAGTGTCCAGTTCCAGCTGCAGGCACTTCACTTCCCCTAAGATGCCAGGGACAGGATCTTGTCTCTGAGCCTCTGTCCTCCATCTTTCACCCCTCTCCCCAGACCTCATGAGGAACTCCCATCTCAGAGGCCCTGGGCCTGGCTCTAATAGCTTCCCACTGTCTTCCTAGCTTTCAACATCCCTGTGGAATGAAGTGCACCCATCCAAGTTGGGTTCTTACCTTGGATTACTTCCTTGGCTTGAGTGACGGTTTGAATCTGGACCTCCAGCTGCCCCTTGGTGACCTCTATCAGAGAATTTTGTTGCTGGGCCTCAAACAGACTGCTCTCCAGTAGCTCCTTGGCTGAGCTGTCAGGTTCAGGAATCGGGAGAGTTCTTACCCATCAAGCCCCTTCCTTAAGAGGAACTGGGTTCTAACTACTGGTCACCAAGAGAGAATTTGGGGGCGGGGAGGCAATTACAAATTCATAACTCATTTAGGCCCCATATACTTTGGGCAAGGAACTTAGGTTGGCTCCCCCTTGCCTTGTAAAGCTCTCTCTGCCCTTGGCAGAACCAGGTCCAGACCCTACCTGAGTCCCCGCAGTTGTTCAGAGAGGTCCTGCCGGTCCCGCTCCACAGCCTGCAGCCGCACCTCGAGAGCCGCCTTTTCCCGCGCTAGAGCCTCCTTCTCCTGGACTTCCCGGGCAAGCGCCTCTTCCTGTCGCTTTGCCTCCTGATGCAGCTGCTCCACCCGAGCTAAGGCTGCCTCCTGCTGGTGATGTGCCTGAGAGGAAGAACTGATGGGATACAGAGGGAGGCAGGATCCCCCCAGGGCTGCTATCACCAGATTAGGGCCACGGGCTCCTCAGATTCGGACCCAGCTCTGTGAGCCTTGAGCACTGCCCACTCACACCAAGTACCATTTATCTATTCCCCTGATCAACCTACAGAGTCCCCAGCCCAGGAAACAGGCTCTCCTTTGAGCAATACCCTGTGCTACGGCTGCAAGAGATCCACCTCTAAGGAGCTTTTAGTCTTAAGGAGAGGTAAGACACACACATAATACCAGGAAGAAAGTGATCAGTGCCCTGAGAAAAAGGCTCTGAGAAGGGAGAGTATGTATAATTACTAGGGCAATGAGATGCTTGGTAGAGAAGAAAGATGACCTTTTCTGACTGGTTCAGAAAAAACTCAGAGCCCCTTGCTATGTGTTACACACTGGACTAAAAGCTGGAGTTATAAAAACAAGTAAGACATAGTCTTGCCTTCAAGGAGCTTTTGGTCTAATGGTGGAGACACATAAACACAGATAATTATAATATAGTACGAAGGGAGTGGTGGTTGAATAAATACAATGTATTATCAGAAAACACAGGAGAGGCATCTAATTCAAACTGATGGATGTGAAGCAATGAAGAATCAGTGAAGGATTCCTCTAGGAATTCTTTTAAAAAAACTGGAAGACATACCCCAAACTAGTAACACTGGTCATTTCTAGGAAGTGAGATTTTCCCTTCCTGAATCATTTCTGTAGTGTTTTCATTTTTTACAGTGAGCATGTATGTACAACGAGCATGTACAGCGAGCATCCTTAATGGGATGGTAGCAGTTTTGTCTTCTCACCTCACTTAGTTTCTCTTGAATTTCTTCCTTCTCATCTTGTATGCCCCTGAGATCTGCCTGCAGCTCAGCCCTGGTCTCCTCCGCTTTCTGCAGCTGAGCCTCCAGGTGGGTGTTCTTTTCCCACAGGGCTTCCTTGTTCCTCTCGGCCTCTGTCAGGCCCACCTGCAAAGTGTTTCTCGCCTGCTCTGCTGCTTCCATCCTCCTGCACACAGACTGGTTCTCCTGTTCTAACTACTGGCCAAAAAGGGAAGGACATCAAAGACAAAGGGTTACAGTTTAGAGATGAAGTGCTGAGACAGAAATCCAAGAGAGATATGAATCTGTTCTCCACAGATGAACACAGGAGTGCTTACGAGAGAGGAGGACTATGCACACATTTGGTCTGGGGTCTTTACTCCAGGTACTAGATGGGTTGATGCTGGGGACAGAAAGAAAAAAGGCAAAATCCTGCTCTTAAAGAATTCAGAATAAGGGAACATACAACATTTCTGGGGCTCAAGGGAATGGGGTAGTGAAGAGACGTGTTAAATTTGTAACCTCTAGAGAAAATTCTGAGACTTGGGCTCTTCAACAGATCCTTTTCTGTGATTGCTGTTATCTCATACAACAGGATTAAAACCCAGTCTTCCTTCCAGAGGACATGGGCCTAGCCCTGATGATTTTACCCTAAAGCCCAAAGGTAGTTAGTTCTGCTGCAGATGTGGGAGGGGTCTATTTTTAATGGCTGAGCCCAGGTCTTGTAATCTTTGCTCTCCTTTGCACTCTAAATGTTCCTTTTGCTCGTTCCAGGACTACATTTGGGAGCTGATCTGTCTTGGGCTGATCCATTTAAGAACTGTTCCTTGTTACAGGCATCAGCTTTGTCTGTCTCTCCCTTGCCCTCGGTCGGGGCCCAGCCCTACCCTGTGGATCAGAGAAATCTTTGCTCACCTGGAGAAGCTGCTGGTTCAGCCCAACTTTATCTAAGGCCAAAGCCTCATTTAAGGCACTGAGTTTGACAGCTGCAGCCCGAAGATCAGCTACCTCGGCCTTCAGGCTGTTCTCAGAACTTGACAGCTCCACAATAGACTGTTCTGCCTAAAAGCAGAGAGTTAGAGTTTCATTTTCCAGTTTTCCTGCAACAGTGAACAGCTCACATCCCCAACATCTGCTGCTTTCCTTGTACAGAGATCAGTTAACACTTCATTCCTTCCCTTACATTCTGAACAACTTTTCCCTTCATTTCTTCATTCACTTACCCATTCATTCATTGAAGAGTAAGAGAGGAACTCACATTACAGAGGCACAGACATCAGGATGTATAAACAACTACAACTGTGATGACGCCATAGCCAATGTAAGCACAAAGTGCTCTGGGAACTCAAAGAAAGCATTAATTCAAAATGCTTGGTAGAAGAGTCGACAGTTAAGTTGGGTACTGACAGATGAGGAACAGTTTGCGGTTGAAAGGGGAGGAAAGAAGCAGTCCACGTAAAGGGAAAGGTACATACAAAGTATTAAAATCACGAAAGAACGGGTAAAACTGAGAATGCAATGAATGCTATGTGGCAGGAACGAAGGTATATGAGGCGTTAGGACAGCGATCTGGAGTGAAGAAGAGGCTAGAAACAGTTTGGGGCAGGTGGCAGAGGGCTTTGCATGTGGTACCAAGGAGCTGGGAAGCCAGTGAATGGTTTTAGGAAAGAGACTGACATGACCAGACTGACACTTTAGAAAACCATTCTAATTGCAATACAGAGAGTCTGTTTGGAGGGACACAACCCAAAAGCAGTAACTAGGCATTGAGGCAAGAAACAGGAAGGGCCATGACTTGCAGGATGAAGAATGAGGCAGGCTGCGCGCCTTTTTCCTGGAGACACAACTTTCCAAGCCGCCCACCCCACCCAGCCAGCGAAGAGGAGGACCACGCACCCTGGCCAGTGCGGCGGTCACTTCTGTTTGCTCTTGTCTCAGCAACTCCCCTTCCAGGCGACTGGACTCCAGGGCTTCCCGAAGGGTGATCACTTCACTGAGCGACTCTGACTGTTTGGCTTCTAGGACCGCCAGCGTCTCCTGACTAAGATGGAAAACAGAAGGGGGCTAGAGGAAATCTCAGGGAGTGGCCACACCCCAAAAGATAACAGGAATGTAATTGCTTTTGCGATGCAAAAGAATGAAGGTGGTCTCCAAAAACTGATAAGGAGAGGTCTCCAAGACACATAACATGAAAAAAGCAAGGCACAGAACAGTATACATGGTGCACTATCTTTTATGCAAGAAATTGGGGGAAATAAGGATATATGCATATATTACATAAAGCAGCACTAGACATATTAATAAGAAATTAATTTAAATGGTTACAAACAGAAGGAAGGAATATGGGATGAATGAAGCCGAGGGAAGTAGTACTTTCTATTTGCATACCTTTTAAAATAGTTTTGACTTTTGAATCATATAAATAAGTGTATTATCGAGTCACACAAATTAAATTTAAAAACATAAAACTATCTTTGTGGATTGTCTTTCCTTTTCCTTAGTCGAGGGGAGACCACTCCTTGTGCAAGTCATGATCCTTAGAGCAGTCATTCAAGATTCCATTATTCATGCCTATTAGGCAGAAGGAGCTAGGGAACAGGTGAGGAGGGGATGCAAAGATGAAGAAGAGGGCTTCCCTGGTGGCGCAGTGGTTGAGAGTCCGCCTGCTGATGCAGGGGACACGGGTTCGTGCCCCGGTCCGGGAAGACCCCACATGCCGCGGAACGGCTAGGCCCATGAGCCATGGCCGCTGAGCCTGCGCGTCTGGAGCCTGTGCTCCGCAACGGGAGAGGCCACAACAGTGACAGGCCCGCGTACCGCAAAAAAAAAAAAAAAAAAAAAAAAAAAAGATGAAGAAGATACAGGGACTTTCCTGGTGGTCCAGTGGTAAAGAATCCACCTTCCAATGCAGGGGACGCGGGTTCGATCCCTGGTCAGGGAACTAAGATCCCACATGCCGTGGGGCAACTAAACCCGTGCGCGACAACTACTGAGCCTGCGTGCCTCAACTAGAGAGCCCACGTGCCACAAACTATAGAGCCCACGTGCTCTGGAGCCTGTGCGCCACAACTAGAGAGAAGCCCGGGAGCCACAACAAAAGATCCTGCATGCTGCAATGAAGATCCTGCATGCCACAACTAAGACATGATGCAGCCAAAATTGAAAAAAAAAAAAAAAAAAAGATATAGCCCCTGCTACCAGGTACTGAAGACTTACCATATGTCAGGCTCTGTGCTGGCATTTTGCAGAACACTGCTTTAATCTCCCCAAAGACTCTTCAAGGGAAACATTATCAGCCCCATTTTACAGATAATCTGTCCAAGTGGCAGAGCCATAATTTAAACCAAGCTTCTGCCCAGCTCTAAAGTCCTTGCTTTTTCTATGACATGGAATCGGGGAATTTACAAATGAGCTGGGTCCCTGTACTCTGGAATTCCCTTCCTTGACCAGCTCATTTCCCATTACTTCCCAGGATCAGTCCTACCGTTTGGCCAGCCCGGCCTCCTCTGAACATGCCATGAACGTTCCTGACTCCTTTTCTTTGCTAATCTGTTCCTTTAGCCCTTGTCCCACTCTCTACCAATCAAAATATGTCAAGGCCCAGCTCAACGGCTACCCTCTCCTCCATGAAGCTTTCAATAATTAACTGTTACTCCTAATCTCCCAGAGGACCTAGCTTGAAGCTCTTTTTTAGCTCATACTTCATCAGGCCACGGTTTATTTGTCTGACTTCCCCATTACACTGCAAACTGCTTGAGATCAGAGCCTGTGTCTTATTTATTTCTGTACCCGCCACGGGGCCTCGGCCCTCCTGGGTGTTCAGCAATGCTTGGATGAACTTTCTGTTTTCATCCTCCTGCAAAGGACGGAGCAGTAAGCTAATCTGAACCCACCGAACAACAGGCTTCAATTTACTCCACTTTCTAAGAGTGGGGAGGGGCTGTCACACGCACGCACAGGCGCTCCCGTTCACGGATGGCCAGGTGCAGCTCCTCCCGCTGCTCCTCCTTCTCGCCCTGAGCACAGTCGCCCTGCAGCTGAAGCTCCATGTTTGTCCTCCGCAGTCTCCACGCCTCCTGCTCCAGCACCTCCAGCTGCTGCTGCAGCTCCTCCCTGGTCTTCTGCAGGAGCTCTCGCTCCCTGGAAGGAGACCGGACATGAACAGAAACCCTGGAACCTAAAAGCCCTCCTGGAAGCAGACAGCACAGGGTCAAAGGAGAGAGGTTTACGTTTCCTTTAAATATCTCATCTTCCCTTTTGAGCAGGAAACTGTTTTTTTTTTATCACAAAGACCCAAAACTGAGTGAGCAGGAACCAGCAGAACACAAAGCAAGGAGGCCCTGAGCAGCTGTGGGTCTAGGGAAGAACAGGGTCAGCCAACCAAACACATGGGCTGGGCGGGGACTGAGCCTGGGAGGAAGGGGGGGATGAACAGCTCCCGCTCACCTGCTGAGAGAGTCCACCTCCCCCTGCAGGTCCACAGTCTGCCCTGCCAGGGTGTCCCGCTCCCCGGTGAGCTGCTGTAGCCGCTGTCTCAGGGCCTCACCCTCTTCCTCCCACTGATGATGCTGCTGCTGCAAGGAGCTCACAGCTTCCTGGCAGCCTGACAGCTGCTGCCTTAGGTCCTGCGGAGGGAGAGCATCAGAAGTGAGGTGGTGAGCAAGAGCGCAGGGCAGAGGAGGGATGTCATAAGCCTGAAAGTAGGGCTGGGCGAGGGGGTTGGGGGCTGGTGCAACGAAGGGAAGCTACGAAAAGAGATGAGACCAGTCGAGGAGACAGAGCATCAGAGATGACTGGGTTCTGTGGCTTCCAGAGTGTCAGAGTCCATCATCTTCAAATGTAAAATGGTGGGGGTGGTAAGTGTGGCTGGGACCCTTAGAATTGGGGAACGCTTACCCACACTCCCCTGGGGCTCCACTTTACACAGTGCTGTGTAAAGACTGCATCAAAGTGGAGCGTGCCAGTGGCACGGAGAGTGTGCTGCTCCCCACGAGCACAGCTGGGCAGACACGGAGATTCTAATGGGCACTTCGGGGTGTTGACAAAACACCTTGTGACTGGTCAATGTAGCAAAAGGGGCAGTCTTGGCTAGGAGGGTACCTGGGGCCCAAGTCAGTTTAGACACCCATCCCTGTGGCTGAGGAGGAGTGCTGGGGTTCTCACCTGCACAGCCTGGCGTCTCTGAGTCAGCACTGAACGCACCAGAGAAAGAGCCTTGTCTGGCTGCTGGGAATCAAACTGGGAGGAGAAGCCACTAGGGTCCAACTCCAAGGAGCTCTCATGACCAGAGGCTTGGGCCATATTGTCCTCCTCTTCTACCATGGCCTGAAATCCAACACAGCAGGGTCACCATCCTACTGACCAAGGCCTAGAATCCATGTAGAGGACTAACATGCCAGCCTGGACAAACCTGATGTTTTCTCTCTCAGGTCCTCTCCCTGGGGGGTGGGAGGAGGGTATCTTAAGAGCCAAAAAGGTTGGTTCCTTCAACTCCTCAAACCAACTCTTCCCCTTCGGTCACCCAAACCTAGAATGAGCAACAAGACTAGCACCCCTTGAACACCCAAGGAATAAATGAAGGAAAAAGAGGTTGCTGAGGTAGCAAAGGCCAGGATCCAGCCGCTGCCGGAGAACTGCAGCTAGCAGTAAGAGAGCGGGCGTTTCAGCAGGCAGTGCCAGCACATGAAAGCTTAGCTACTCCTCAGGGTTCCAGTCTCCAAATGAACTCAGACAATTCCTCCCCACAAGACCCTAAGTCCAGACTCCTCTAGGCGCACCTGAGAGGACAGGGAGGTCTGGGGAGGGTGAGGCTGGACTGGTTACTGTGAACCGGAGGCTTACCAGTACCTGGGTTATGTCCTTGATCATTTGCTGTAAAGACAGCTTCTCCTCTTGGGCATTCCTACTTAGAGATGCCTCGTGTTCCATTAATTCTGCGTGATTTGCCTCCTGGACAGGGAACCAAATAGAGCCTATGAGCCAAACTCTCAGAAGAGAATTTATCATTCCAGGCCCCAAATTAACCAGAGTCTCATTCTGTCTATTCTGTTAATCCCACTTTTCCCCTGACCACACGTGAATGCTAACACTGTCCCAGGATTCTGAAGACAATGTGATGTGGTGATTAAGAATTCAGATTAAGGGATTAAGAGCTCCAAATTAGACTGCCTAGATAAGATTTCTTGCTCTATCACTTACTAGCTTGGTAACCTTAGGCAACTCCTTCTTTGAGCTTCCTTCTCTTTAAAATAGGACTAAGGGACTTCCCCGGTGGTGCAGTGGTTAAGAATCCGCCTGCCAATGCAGGGGGACAAGGGTTTGAGCCCCGGTCTGGAAAGATCCCACATGCCGCGGAGCAACTAAGCCCATGCGCCACAACTACTGAAGCCCACGCACCTAGACCCTGTGCTCTGCAACAAGAGAAGCCACCGCAATGAGAAGCCCGTGCACCACAACGAAGAGTAGCCCCCACTTGCTGCAACTAGAGAAAGCCCGTGCACAGCAACGAAGACCCAACGCAGCCAAAATTTTTCTAAAAATGGAAAAACTTAAAAAATAAAATAAAATAGGAATAATTAACAGCAACTACTTCATAGATTTGTTTTGAGGCTTGAATGAAAAAACTGTATGTAAATTACTCGACACAGTGTCTGTCAGAAAGCAAATGTTCATTAAATGTGAGCTATCATTGGATGAAGGATGGTTGCTGTCTCTGAACAGCAAATTGGCACTTGAGACATAAAAGCCAGAGGAACCTCTAGCCCCAAGGTCAGCAATAAATTTGAACTCTCAAAATGTCCCCTCCTCCTTACCTTATTGTGTTAGTGAAGGCTTAAAGACGCAGATTTGCAGCTATGTTTTTTTTTTGGCCTATATAAAATTTGAACCAACATTTGTAAATTGAGAGATTTTTCTGAGCTGAGAAATTCATAAAAATTCATAAAAATCTGAATTTCTGGCTTCTCTCAAAAAGTTAACATATGGGCCACACCAGCCCCCATCCCTACATGGCAATAATTAACTGAAGTTGAATAGAGGACGCCTCCTCCAGATGGGACATATATTCTTCAGGGTCCTGCAGTCCTCACTACTCCTCACTGTTTCCTTACTATTGAGATCAAGTGTTCCCTGTTATACTGAAAACTAAATATGACAGCACTGGAAAATCAGAATTCTTATAGCTGAACCCATTTCATTCATTTATATTACCTGGGCCCTGCAGACATCTGAATTTGCAAATTCCTGAACAAAAAGAAACCAAGGGCTTCCCTGGTGGCGCAGTGGTTGAGAGTCCGCCTGCCGATGCAAGGGACACGGGTTCCTGCCCTGGTCCGGGAAGATCCCACATGCCGCGGAGCGGCTGCGCCCACGAGCCATGGCCACTGAGCCTGCGCGTCCATAGCCTGTGCTCCACAACAGGAGAGGCCACAACAGTGAGAGGCCCGCGTACCACAAAAAAAAAAAGAAACCAAAAAGGCATAAGCATGTCTAGCTCCCAGCTGATCCTAGCTTGGATGAGAAGACTAGGGATATGTATTTGGATAGGGGTGCAGGATTTGCCTAAAATCAGAGATCTGAAAATTCCCAGAGATGAAAGGAAACGTGCAATCAAGCCAGAGGTTCTAACTTCCAACCTTAGAGAATCCCTTTGATAACAATCCTGGCAGATGTTAAGCCAGTGACAAAAACCTCACTCCTTCATTAGACAGACTGTTCAATTACCGAGCAGCTCCAGCTGCTCTACCACCCTGTAACTTCCAGTCACTGGCAGTGATTGTGCCCCCCTGGCAAACACTAAACAAGCTAACTCTCTTCCCTGGTGTCAGTCCTTCAGTTATGTGAAGGCAGCCATCATGTCTTCCTCAAGCCCTCCTTCTCCAAGCTAACCACATTCATGCTCCTCAGGTGTTTCCCGTATGACTAGGTTTTGAATCTCTCCAAACACCCCCCCCCCACTTGGCTAGTGTGCCTCTTCATGTGTGTCTCACTCTCTCGGAGGAGGACACACTGCATGCACGCACTGCTGTAGTTTCCCTAGGAATATAGTAGGGACAGTAGACAGCTAATGTTTATTAAATGGATAAATGGATGAGTTAAATAATTTTCAGATTCAACCAAAATTAATTTTTTAGCTTTAGGGGATTTCCTCAAGGAACATTTAACTGGTATCCTACACTCTCTGTCCATAAAGGACAGGAATCTACACGCCCACTCCCAACTCTCCCAGAACAAAGGATCACGTACCAGGATCTCCATCGTCTCTCTCAGAGCCTTTACCATCTTTTCATAATCTTCATTTTGCTTCTGAGACTGCGTCAGTAGAGCAGAGAGCTCGGTCACCCTGAAGAGAAGAGCATAGCACAGTTACCTGGGAACCCACTGATGTGGACAGAGCTATGCAGCACACACTAACCCAAGCCAGACACCCCCACTGCCACCCCCCCAGAGTCCCTTGGGTGCCCCCAGCCCCTGCACTCCCTGAATACATGATGCTATAGCCTTGAACTCGGGGAGGGGGAGCCAAAAGCCACTCAGACGCATGCAGGGATTTACCACATCTCAAGACTGGAACACGTGTTTGGGGGCCCAAGAGCTGAAGGAAAGCCCTGGACCAGGCCCTTCCAGACCCCGCTTGATCTTGAAGTCAAGCGCCCTGAAGCCAACAAGAACATCAGAATTGCCACATGGGATAGTCCCAAGGTCCCTCAAGCCCAAGGTTCTAACTCTGATAGAGAGAAAGGAGGGGCGAATTGGGAAAGATTATGGTTAACCTCCCTGATACTAACCTCAAAGTTCAGGGAAATCACCAGGCATCTTTATCACCTAACACCATATCCTGGAGCTCAGTACCTGGTGTTATATAAGTAGCTAAATAAATATTTCTTGAATGAAGTTATCAAGGAGCTTAATTTTTTATTTCAAAGTCTTCATAATTTTATTCTCTACCATCTTTAAGAGCTTTAACTCACTGTATGGTCATTCATTTAGTTATTGTATGATTCAACAAACATTTACTAAGTGTCTACTATTATCGCAGGTGAAGTGCAAAGCACTAGAACACAAAACTTACTAAGACATGGTCTCTGTCCTTGTGCTTCCCAGTGCCTTCACAACCCAAACAAAACAAACTGCAATTTACACACACCACCAATAGGTGGTGACACAACCCTAGCCATGGGGTATAAACTGAACTTTGCCCCAAGATTCAAACGGAGCTCTTTGTTTACGTCCCTGCCCTTCTTATCATTTTTTAAAAATCTATTTTATTATAATCCAAAAAATAAAAGAGCCTAACCAAAAAAACCCAAAACAAAACTAAATAATCAACGAGATCAATGTAACAAGCACGTCAAAAGACCATAGGGGGGACTTCCCTGGTGGCGCAGTGGTTAAGAATCTGCCTGCCAATGCAGGGGACACAGGTTCGAGCCCAGGTCCAGGAAGATCACACATGCCGCGGAGCAACTAAGCCTGTGTGCAACTACTGAGCCTGCGTTCTGGAGCCCGTGAGCCACAACCACTGAACCCGCGAGCCACAGCTACTGAGCCCACATGCCACAACTACTGAAGCCCGCACGCCTAGAGCCCATGCTCTTCAGCAAGAGAAGCTACCGCAATGAGAAGCCCGTGCACTGCAACAAAGAGTAGCCCCTGCTCGCCGCAACTAGAGAAAGCCTGCGTGCAGCAATGAAGACCCAATGCAGCCAAAAATAAATAAATAAATTTATTTTTTAAAAAAATGTATATAACAACAAAAAAAAGACCATATGGGGGCACAGTAATGTAACAGGCTATCAAGGTCATAGAAGAGGTGACATTTAACTATGCCTTAAAGGATAAGGCAGAGAGAGAAGGGAGAGAGGCATTCCAGGCTAAGGCCAGCATCTACAAAGGCAGGGAACATGGAAGAACTTGGTTGTTCTGGGAATGGCAAATAGTTTGGTGTTGATAGAGGAGAGTCACAGCCAGCTCTGTAAGTCAAAAGGACAGAAACTGAGCTGCAAGACAGTCTGAGGGCAGAGGGCAGTGAGACAGCCCCAACTGGGTTTCAAACTAGACTCCCTCTGGCACATCTCCTTCCCCTCTTGTGGGAGGAACGCTCTTCACATCTCCCCCACCTATCTTGACTCCCTAAAGGAGTCAAGTTTCTCTTAGCGAACCCCTCCTAGGACCCAGGCCATCTCACCGATCCTGAAGCTCAGCCTTCTCCAGATGCCCTTGACTCTTCAGCTGTGTTAACTCCTGACTCCTTTCATGGGCTTCCTTCTCCAGCTCCTGGGTCCTGGCTAGTAGCAGCATCAACTGGGATGGCTCACTCCCATTCAGTCTCCCAGATCCATCAGATTCCCGGGACTGTGGTGCTCCCACAGTCAGGCGCAGACAACAGGTCAACAGGGAACCTGAAAGCCTCACATGCTCAGCCTTGAGCTCCGTCAGGTCTCTGAGTACAAGCAAAGAAAAGAGCAGACTCCAACAGGGACCAGGAACAGGAAAGGGAGCATGGAGGTCACGCCCAGGGAAGCCTGAGGAGCAGGTCTGGGAAAAGTCATCTCAATCCAACAATCCAACAATTCCATCCCTCCCCACCAACTCTTCCACCTCTGCCTTTCCCCCACAACCTGATTCCCTTCTATAGCAGCCCACTGTCATGCGAATAGAGTTGGTAGGGGCAAACCTCCTCCCGTCATACCTCCACACTGACCTGTCAGTGGCTGACTTCATTTCCAGGAAGTGGCGACGGAAGGTCACCACCTCCCGCCACAGACCGAGAAGGCGACCATGCTCCCCTTTCAGGTAGCCCTTGAAGAACTGTGTGTTCAGAAACCCAGGTCATACCAAAGGGCAGAGGACATCTTTTGCCAACACAGGAGTCTTGGATTCCTCCTGACTATTGGGGGGGAAGTGGAGGGCCTTAAAGGAGATAGCTTATGAATGGGTGTCTATGTTCAGGCGATGCTGAAGTGTTTAATAAAGTTAGCAGTGGGATTCAAGAGGTCAAAGGGCCTAGGATGGTATATGGCCTTCTTTGAGCTAGATTAGAAAAGGATAAACAGTAGCTGCTCAACAAATGGGAGCTATTACCATCATCACCACAGACTTATAATGATGATTAAATGATATAACATATGTAAATCATCTAACATAATGCCTAACACAGAGCAACGGCCCAGGAAACATTAGTTTCCTTTAACTGGGATCTGAAAATTTCTTCCCCATTCAATTTCAACAGCTACCTCCTTAGCATCTAGATTGCAGACTTCCAGATGAGGGGGGTCAGTAAACTTTAAGATCCATCTAAAACCTATGCAGGAACAGAGTTGCTTTGAGTGTCATGCTACCTGCCAGCAAAACCTCGACTGGGCAGGTAAGAACAGAACTAAGGTGACAGCCCAAGCAGGGCAGAGCTGCCAGCATGAGCAGTAAGGATGGCCAGAGACTTTAACAAACAGCTCAGTTTCCATCCAGGTCCTGAAGTTAACCCCTTCCAGCACTGACCAGGCAGCGCCCAGACTGCAAGTCCTCCTCTCACCATTCCCGCCCACTGTTTCTCTTACCTCCTGCTCCATCTGCCACTGGCTCTCCTTCCTCATTAGCTCATCCCGGGCCCGGCTCCAGTCTACTGTCAATTTTTCCACATCTTCCCGAAGCGCTTTATTCACCACGTCAGCTTTTTCCATGTGCAGCCGAAGCTGGGTGTTCACCTCCGCTAGACTCTCACACCTGCACTGGGGAGGGGTAGGAGCAAGTACTAAACAAAGGTCTGAGCCAACCCTTGGACCTCTTGGAGTAAGATGACAACCACTGGAACTTTCCACTGCCAGGAACTGGAGGGCTAAGGCTGAAGTCCTTGATTCTAATCCATGTTAGCCCTCGAGACAGAGGTTTTCCATCAACCTTCTCTACCCGCCTGCCAACCACCCAGGCCAGAAAGTTGGGGCCCATCACCTCTGTTGCTCCTCCTCCAATCGGGTTAGCAGCTGTTCCAGGTTTGGCTCCTCCACACTTTCCCACCTCTGAGGGACCGGTCCCTTAGCCAGACAAAAGCAAGCTTTCATTTACCTCCAACAAGAACATCCCGCAGACCAATTCCCTGATGCCCCCTTCTACTGCAGCCTGCTTATTGTTTTTAAAGTTCATCCGTTTATTTTATTTTTATTTTTGGCCACACTGAGCAGCTTGTGGGATCTTAGCGCCCCCAACCAGGGATAACCCCACCACCACCCCCAAGCAGTGAAAGCACAGAGTCCTAACCACTGGACTGCCAGGGAATTCCCCAGCTTTTTTTTTTAATTCTTTCTCCCCTTTGTTAGCAATATGTCTCTTTTCTCAATCACTGCATTCCTCAAGTAAACCCACTGCATCCCTCTCTCCAAACGTAAACCAGTGACTTCTCGTGAAAGATGGCATTTGGTAGTGAAAAGAACTTTTGACCTAAGAAGCATAAAATACAGCTTCTTTCACTAATGGTCTTGGCTTCTACTACACTAATTTTTGGACCTTGGGAAGTTATAACTTCTCTAAGCCACAAAGTCTTCAGCTCCAAAATGAAGGTGATATCATTCCCCTGAAAAGTTGCTTTGCAGGTTAAGTGACGTAATTCTATGACAATGCCTAAGGGTGCCTGGCCTACATAGAACGGTACATAGTTAAGTCTCGTCCTTTCCTTCCTCTGAGAGAACTCTTCCGAGGGTAATGTGAGAAGATGCTGAGAGGGAGCTGGAAGAAAGGCAGATAGGTTTTTGAAAGCCAGTTCTACCCAGCCCACAGCACAAAGAAATCTCTCTGTCACAAATACGGTTTTTTCAGGCCTGCAAAGGCACACATCTCTCCAAGACAGATAAACACTGACACCTCCTGGAGGAAAAATGCATCTCTTCTCTCGGATTCCACACCCCTTCCAATCTGGTAATACTAAGTCTCCTAAAGCTCATTTTGTCCTTAGAGAGCCTGGTGTTGGAGTCTGATGGGGCAGGAATAGCTAGGTCCTGTGAAGGTATCTGATGAAAGCTCTCAGGGGCTGACGAAAGAGAGGCTTCTTCCAAACACCGCCTTATCACACCCCAGCCTGCCTCAGTCGGCAAATGAGGCCTAACTATACTCCTTGAGGGCTCAGGAGGAGCACAGAAGAGCCTCACTCACCCCAGTGGCTTCCAGCCGCTTCTCCAGCTCTTGGCACCAACTCCGGTACTGCAACACCTGGGGCAAACAGAGCAGGACACGGCAATGGGCACGGCTGGTACCAACAGCCCAAAGCAAAGGTCCCCAAGGGTCGTGGGCAAATGCGCTGTGAATGAGGGACTGGGTGATGACAGTGAAATGAGGCCATAACATCTTACAGTTTCCATTTCGTCATTTAATCATATGTTCTCTACAGCTCTTGTATTGGAGAAGGAAGTTCATGGGCTTTGGAACTGGAAAACCTAGGATCAGGTCCTAGCTCTAGACTAGGAAAGCAAACCTAGACAACTAACTGACCCCTCATGAAGGTCACCTTTGAAAGGGACATCGTAGATGGCTGGTGGAGAAGTTGTAGACATCAAAGGAGAGCTGTTTAGGACATTCCCACCACGTGGCTCCATCTTCTGCAAACCTCATCCCGCTTCAGTCCCCAGCCCCAAGTGTTCTCCTCCTTCCCCTTCCTGAAAGGGCAGCTGCCTCACCTTGGCCTGCAGCTTCCTCACGAGGGTTG
The DNA here is from genome assembly GCF_949774975.1 of Lagenorhynchus albirostris. NCBI lineage: Eukaryota > Metazoa > Chordata > Mammalia > Artiodactyla > Delphinidae > Lagenorhynchus > Lagenorhynchus albirostris. The sequence continues at coordinate 23,755,689 of NC_083109.1, forward strand.
CTTGCCTTTGCTGAGCCTCCTGGGAGCTCTTCAGCTTCCGCCAGGAAGCTGCTTGGTTCTCTGCCATCTGCTGCTGTAGCGCCAGCACTTGCTCCTCCAGCACCAGCTGCAGTGACCGGGGCTTCATATTGTTCAACCCAGGGCCCCCTGTCTCCATGGGGGCACCAGACAGTAAGTCCACAGGTCCCTATGCAGCCAGAGGCTGTTCGCTCCCAGCAGGCTCTCTAATCATTGCTGTGTCCCTTGGACCTCCTCTTGAGCTGGGGACTAAAGCACACAGTGGAGTTGAAAGAACTCCCTAGATGACTCAAATTTATTCAGCAAATACTCATTAAGTTCTGTAAAATTGGGATGGACAAAGTACAGTACTCCTCAAAGCTTTTCAAATACTAAGATGGACCTAATCTCTAAAGGGGGGGGGACATGATGAGCATCATTTCCCAAATTTATTGGACCATGACACAAGCTCACAGGACTAGTGTTTCCTGGCATGACTTTCGTAACTCTGCACTCGACCAAGAGCTCCTAGTTTACCACTGCATCCCTAGTGCCTGGCACAGTGCCTAATAAACATCTGCTGAATGAATCACTGAAGGTGATTTTAGGCTAGCAGGGGAGATGGACACAATTACAATACAATGTGGTCTGTGCAGTAATAACAGAGACATCACAGGATAGTATGGGAAGACAAAAGAAGGACATTTAACCCAAGCTGTGGGGCTGTGAACAGTGTGAATCATCATCATAATTAATACTTGTTAAGTGTTTCTATGGGTCAGTCACTTGAAGTGCTTTATACATACCATGTCATTTTGGCATCACAAGAATCTTGAAACCTTCCAATGCTTTCCTATCATACTTCAGCATTGGTACTATTTTAACTTTACACATGGATGAGGAAACTGAGGCTTACAAAGGCTAAGCCTTAGCTGAGAAATCAGAAAGGTTAAACAATTTGTCCTAGTTCATACAGTTGGCATTTGGTTGACTAGGGATTTGAATACAAGCAATCTGACTCTCTGACAGAGAATAGCAGGCATTTCAGGCAGGGGAACTAAAAAACAGAGGGAAGAAGGAGCCAGCTTCAGCAGGATGGCAAACCCTCCTCATCCGCCAGGAGATGGGCCAGCACAGGGCAATGGGGGCAGGTGAGGGAGGCCAGCCTAACCAGTGACTTCAGACACACCCAGGAGACGGGGAGGCAAGATGATCGAGAGTTTGGGGTGCTAGTCCAAGTTCTGTCTCTAATGGGCTCTAGGACCTCGAGCACGCCACTTCCTCAGGCTCCTCATCCAAAAATGAGGGTGCCCAGCTCCATGACCTCTGAGTTTCTTAGGCCTCTAAAACACACGATAACCTGGGGGCAGAGGAGGGGGGTAGAGTTCTCTCACCTTATCAGCCCTGAGACACCCATCAGCAGGTTCGAGGAGTATCTGTATTTCCAGCTACCTATCAAGAAAATGGTCTATTAGAGCTGCCTTCTTGGCAGCATCAGTCTCATAATCTGAAGAAAATGGCATATACAGCAAATGCCAATGTAACATTTGCACATACAGTGGGAGTTTCAGGGGCCCCATGTCCCTTTAATGCACCAAACTGTTGATCTGCTACATCCTGGCTCAAATGCCACTTCCTATCAGGTCCTCCCAGATGTATCCAGGAATAATTTATCAGTTTTATAGCCATATATACAATATACATAAATTTATATTTAATGTATAGAGAGAATGTCTATGTTACATCTTATCATTACTACTTGTCTATCTTCTCCACTAATTGTGAGTTCCTCAAAGGCAGGAGCTAATTCATTTTGGTCATTAGTAGCTTGTCAACAATGCATAATGAAGAAATGCATGTGGGCCTCACTCCTGGCAGATCTAAACCCTTGGCCAGAGGTTACGAACGTAGCCTGCGGGTTCTTTTCAATCATTGTGTGGCCTATACGATGGTTTTTAAGAACTTAAGTTAGGTGCCAACATTTACCATTGGCAAAATACATATAAAAATTCATATTTCTGGCTCGTTTGGGTAATCAGCATATCTAGTGACCCCTGACCCACATTCCCACAAGGCGACAACAGGCTGCAGTGAAACAGTGTCTGCCCCCTTTAGATAAGGCATATGCTCTCCAGTTCACCTTAGTCTCAGGCCCCTGCCCTGGCCTAGCCTCTCCCTCACACCGATAGCAGATTTTAGTTGTCATGTCATTGCACTTGTGCTATTGTTCTTCTTATAACAGAGTTACAGAGGAAAACTCAGCTTACTAATCACCTCCTGGGCAACTGCAGATACCCGGGTTTGCTGAGCTTGTACTAGACAGTAAGGAAGGGGCATAAAGTAGGAAGAGTACAGTGGCACCAGTAAAGGCATAGTGGCACCAGCGCTCCAGGATGCCTCTTCCTAGCTGATCAACTGGGTTAGTACTTCCAGTGTCCTCCCTTTCTGCCCTTCCTTTCCACCACAGCTGTGAAATGCTGGCTCAATCTCTCTCTTCTGGATGGAGGCACAAACCTGCTGGGAAGTAGCTCTTACCGACAACACGACTAACAACAAGAGTAGCTCTGAGATGCTTCAAGGGACTTGAAGAGCCTTTTCTCCCCGAACACTGTGAGGGATGGGCCAGGCTTTTGCAGAGTCTCAGAGGCCCCAAAGGCTCCCTAACACTCCTTTGAATCCCTACCCCCAAAAGCATTCGGTTAAACCCCATGAAATTGCCGATATCTGCCCTTTTTTTAACCTAACAAAATGATAATTTCATGTAATTCAACCTAATATAATAATATTATATATATTTATAATCATATATTTATATATATTATACAAACCTAATATATAAGCAGCCCTCTCATAGTTCCTGGAATTCTCCTATTAAATCCTCTTTTATTCTTTTTATTTATTTATTTATTTATTTGTGGCCACGCCTCGCGGCTTGCAACATCTTAGTTTGATCTGCGCCCCCTGCAGTGGAAGCTCAAGAGTCCTAACCACTGGACTGGCAGGGAATTCTCTAAATCCTCTTTTAGAATAAGGCTGTTGTTAATGTGTATACATTATTTTAGAAAATGATAGTAACACCTCAGTAAAAAAATGGAATTATATTAGAATTATATGATTATTTGACTTTAGCAGATAATTTAAAAATTTTAGAGCTATTTAAAAATTTAGTCCAACCCTCTCATTTTACAGATAAGGAAACTGAGGCTTACAGAGATGAAGTAACTTCATTTTGTTCGTATTTTATTGGTATGCCCCATTTACTTCAAAAATGATGCGAAATTGTAGCAAATGTACCATACTAATGTAAGATGTTACTAACAGGGGAAACTGGGTGCAGTGTATATAAGGAGCTTGCTGTACTATGCAAGTTCTGTAAATCTAAAATTGTTCTAAAAAATAAAGTTTATTTAAAAAATGACTTGAATTGTTTTATGATTAACACCCCCCGCCCCCGGCAAAAAAAACACAAACAGGAATAAAAAAGATGGAGGGAACAGAGAAAAATTACACCAGGAATTTTTCTGAAATTGAGATTCAGTTCTGAGCTTCCTCAAGACACAGTTCAGCACCTTTCATTAACACACTGTCAGATCAGCCAGAGAATAAATAAAATAGCATAGCTCCAAAAGAAAGGTAGGTTTCAATGGCCCTCAGGAAAGGAAAAGGTCAGTAGCTGGCAAATGGTAACAGACTGAATTGCATTCAATGAGAATAATGGATGTCAGTGTGCTCTGTAAACTGTAAACCACTGAATAGATGTTATCATTACCACAGGAAAAGGAAAAAGATTCACTTCTTTTATACGTTAATTTATCCTGTAAACACTCATGAATTCCAGCTTAGCATCTGGTAACTGGCCACAGTGATACAGAAATGAGGAAGACTGACTTCCTACTTTTGCTAGGACCCAGACTGGGAAGGGCAGTGACCTCTGAACCTAGGGTGAAGAGTGAGACAAGAGTGACATAAATTATATATTTTGTCTCATCTCATCCAAATTCTTCCAAAAGGAGTATTTAAATAAATTTAAAATAGCAGCAACACCACCTAAACTTGAAGTAGAGGTGTAAATGTTGCAAGGACTAAGAGGAGAACTGGTATTATTAAACAGAATTTGTCACTTAAAGCAAAAAAGAAAAAACACGTGAGGGCACAGACATTTTATTTCCTGAGAAAAGAAACTATATATATTTGTCTGGAGAGACAATTTGTTTCTTATTCCAGAAAAAAAGAAATTAGCACACAGCTCCTTATATAAATCTCATATGTGGGCCTCTCTCTCCATCCTCCTCCTACCTCTAAGGCCTCTCTCCCTTTAGTCTCCTCTGCTGGCTCCTCCCCACCATCTCAAGGTTGGAGGCCCCAGGGCTCAGGCTTCAGACCTCTTCTCCACCTACATTCATTTTCTAGATAATCTCATCCAGTTTCATGGCTTAAAACTGTACCTATACACCCGTGACTCCCAGTGTTACATCTCCAGCCCATCTGGCACATCACACTCCTATACTAAATCCAAACATTTATTTAACTTCTCCATATAGATGTCTAACAGGCATCTCAAAGTTAACTCATCCAAAAGTGAACTCCTGTTCCTCCAATCTTCCCCATTTCAGTACGTGCTAATTCCATCCTTCTGGTTGCTCAAGCCCAAAGGCCTTACAGTTATACTGACTCCATTCTCCCACAGCCTATAACCAATCCATCAGCAAATCCTGTTGGCTCTACCAGTTCCTATCGCTTCTGACCCACCCGCACCATCATCCTGAGCAAAGCCACTCTTGGCTTTAAGGTATGCCCACAAATTCTTTGATACTCCTCCCTTCAAGAGGTGGAGCCTAAACTCTCTCCCCTTGAGCATGATCTGGAATAAAGTTAATGAAGCTGAGTAAAGTAGAAATGACTTCCAAGACAAGGTCATAAAAGGCCTCCCCTCTCTCTAGCTCTTGCTCTCTCCCCACTCTCTCGGCTGTGTCCTGAGGACACCCAGGCAGCCCTGTGAAGAGGCCCAGTGGTAAGGAACCACATCTTGGGAGCAGACCAGACATCAGTTTGACTGCAATCTCCTGAGAGATCCTAAGCCAGAAACAGCCAGCTGAGCTGCTCCCAGATTTCAGACCCACAACTGTATGAGATAATAAATGACTGCTGTTTCAAGCTGCTAAGTTTTGGGGTAATTTCTTGCATAGCAGTAGATAACTAATACACCTGGATAACTGCAAAAGCTTCCTAGGTGGTAGCAATGCTTCTACCCTTGCTTTCAAAATTTGCTTTTTCTCAGCAGAATAGTCAGAGTGATCCTTTTAAAACAGTGACAGGGACTTCCTGGGTCGTCCATTGGTTAAGACTCCGATCTTCCACTGTAGGGGGCATTGGTTCCATCCCTGGTTGGGGAACTAAGATCCCACATCCCACATGGTATGGCATAAATAAGTAAATAAAGCAATAAATAAATAAATAAATATTAAAACAGTGACAGATTCGGTCACTCAGAACCCTCCAGTGGCTAATCAAGAGTAGAAACCACAATCACTGTATTGGCTTACCTGGTCCTAATTATTTGATCCCAGCCTCCAATTGTTTTAATTCCATTTCTTACTCCTTTCCCCTTTGCTCACATCTCTCCAGCCACACAGCCCTCCTTGCTGTACATGCTTGGAACACACCAAGCCACACACTCATCCAGGGCCTCTTCTTCCAGTTATCCTCATGATTGGCTCCCTTGCCACCTTCTCTGTTCAAATGTCCCCTTCTCAGTAAGTTGTTCCTTAACCACCCAATATAAAATACCACCACCCCTCCACACAAACTGGTATTTTTCTTTTCTTTTCTTTCTTTCTTTTTTTTTTTGGCCGCACCATGCGGCACGCAGGATCTCTTAGTTCCCCAACCAGGCATTGAACCCATGCCCCCTGCAGTGGAAGCGGGGAGTCTTAACTACAGGGCTGCCAGAGAAGTCCCTGGTATTTTTCTACTTACTTTACCATGCTTCATCTGTCCCTATCTGAGTATTATGTGTACTATATCTAACCCAATGTACATTTCCCAAGTGCAAGAATATTGTTTTGTTGACTGCTGTATTCTCAGCTCCTAAAACAGTGCCTGGTATATAGCAGGTACTCATTAGATATTTGACTAAATGAATGGATATAAGAACATTAGGCAACATGATCCATATCAAAGGTCTTACAAAATGCTGACAGTTCTATAATCTTCTAAAAGGTAAAAACAAACAAAAAACCCCAAAAGAAACAAATCATGTAGTTTGTACAGCACTTTACTCTCTCACAATTATTTGCAATCTTCATAAAAAACTTAGAGAAGAAATTATTGCCTTCATTTTATGGACAAGAAAACTAAGGCTCAAAACACGGAAGGGGTATAACTGGTCAGCGGCAGAGCAAATACTGAACCCCAATCTGCTTCGAAACTCTACACCCTTCCATTACAAAATGCCCCTAAATCATGAAATATGAAATCACAGCTCTGGGAGGGACACTTTCTAAAGGGTGTGAAATGATGAGGTCTAAGTCTTCGGCTCTCTGATGGACAAAGACCAAAGAAAGGTAGAGTGTGACTGAAGGAACAAGGGCTAGCACCAGGTTCTAGTTCCTCATGAACTCACTCTGTACATTTGGGAACATCAATTCTCCTTTCTAAGCCTTCTCATGTGCATCACAATCTTGGCCTCCATAACTCATGGAGCTAATGTAAACACCAATTCAACAGACATTTACCAAACCCAAAGGCAATCCAGGAATTATTACATGCTCTGGGGATGGACAGCCTAGAATTCGTATCCCGGCTCCACTCACTTATTAGTTGTGGGACTCTACGCAAATTGATCTAAGAGTGCCTTAGCTTCTTCACGCATAAAATGTGAAGATATAGAACCCACCTTATGGAATCGCTCTGAAGATTAAATGGGCCTTTACAGGTAATGCATTTCGTAGCACCTTTGTGGCTGTTCAATAAATATTAGCTATTATTATGATCATCACGTGCTAGACCCTGGGATACAGATGAAAAAGGCAAGGCATAACGCCCCAACAAGTGCACGGCCGTAAAAGAGATGCAGGAAAAGTAACTCGGTGCAATGAGTGCAAAAACCCAGCAGCGAGCTAACTGCGCCTTCAGAAAGCGGTTGGAAAAGGTTTCCGAGGAAGTGCTATTTAAGGTGGGTCCCGAAGAATGAGCGTTCCAGAGTAGGGTGGCGAGTAGGACTGGACTTTCGGACAGATCACATGCAAAGCCCCAAAGGCAGAGGGAGCCGCAAAATTCTGGGAGCCAGGAGCGGGACGCTTAGGAGAGCGCAGCGCCTTATCGGACAACCCCGGGCTCGGGAAGATCCCTTTTTACGCGTACTTGGAGCGCAGAGTGTTGGCGGCAGCAGCACGCGGACACACCCGCCTAGGACAGGTCCCAGCCCCTCTCTGGGCCTCGGCCGCTGCCCGAACGGAATTCCCTAAGGCGCTCTAAGAGGGCCGGCCTCTGGGCCTCAGACCGTTAACCCGGGCACCTCCCGCCTGCCCTTGAGGCCCCACCTCACCACGCTCGGCTCCCGCAGATTCCTCGGGTGCTCCTCAGCGCCGCAGCGCCTGAAGTGGCAGCTAAGGCCCGGCCGGGGGCGGGTGCCCGCCAAGGGGCTGGGGCGCAGGCCCCGCCCCTCAAACTCCCGCCCTTTCGGAGGGCCCCCGCCCCTCCGTGCAGCACGCCTAAGGACGGACTGCGCCACCTAGGGGCCTCCGCCATGTTGAGTACTGGCAGCCGACTTAAAAGTGTGGCCCAGAAGAAAAAACGGGATAATATTAAGAGATATTAAGATTCCCTCGCCAGAAATGGAGACAGACAGGCTTGCTGGATTCGAGTAAGGGAAGTTTTAGTAACAGAAAAAAACTTGCTTTCAATCATACCTCTTTTGGCTTCGGGATTACACATTGCGCATGTGTATGGTCACCTGGTTCTAGATGCGCCTGCGCACTGTTCCACCTACAAACCCGAGTACAATTAACAAGGGCGCTTCGTCGGTATACAGCTTCATCTTCAGACCCCCGAAGCCCCAAACGGCTTCAGGCAACACAACACTCACAGCATAGTTATTCAGTGTCATTTGAACAGACATGGCTTTGAACAGGGTGTTTTCTTTGCCTGAATGTCCTGCATCCGTCCGGAGAACCGCAGTTTGTCCAATTTTATGCGTGAACCTGATTTTCTCTAGAGGACTCTAGAGGCGTTTTTTCCATAGCGTTTTGTGCATAAATTATCAATGCACTTTCATTCACCTGCCTCTCTTCTCCACTCAGTGGGTCTAAAGTTTTAGTTGGGATTTAAAAAAAAACAAAACTGGAGAACTTCTTAAAGTGCAGACTCTCGGATTCCCCCACTAGAGAGTCAGTAAACCAGGCGTGGAGCCCGGGACTCTGCATTCAAGCAAATACCTTGGGTGATTCCCGATGCGTTGGGAACATATTTTGAGAAACACTGTATAAGATTGTGTATCTCTAGCACCCAGCACAAGGCTTAGTACAAAATAGGAGCTAAGTAAGTGCTGAGTGAATAGATGGATGTATGAATGGATAGGAGTGAAACAGGCAATTCACAGCCAAAGGGAACCTGAGAAAAGAACACTTTGATAAGAGTATCTTTGTATTTTTCTCCTATAAGAACAAAACAAGTTCTTAATAGTTACTGAGAAAAAGAGAAAGTAAGTGAGGGGTGGGGGGAGGACAGTGATTCTTAAAGGCAAACTATGCTGAGAGGGAAGAAGAAACATCCCAGACATTGGACAGACAAAAGGATGCAAAGACTCAGTTGTGTGGGAGTCTACCCCAGGGAAATATTCTCCCAACAGGTTGTGTGCAAGAATGTTCACTACAGTATTTGGAATGTTACACCAACCTCAGGGCATTTGCAACCTCAGGGAGATGGCATACTTTGCCATCTCCTAAACCAGTTTACCCCAAACTCTTGGATTACCTGACAACTTCCCCTCCTTCAGGTCTCAACTTAAATGGTACTTCCTCAGCTAGGTCTTCCCTGATCATGTTATGTAAAGTAATACCCTATCATTTTCTATTGCAGTACTCTTTTCATAGTACTTTTATTTATTTATTTATTTTTGCGGTACGCAGGCCACTCACTGTTGTGGCCTCTCCCATTGCGGAGCACAGGCTCCGGACGCGCAGGCTCAGAGGCCATGGCTCACGGGCCCAGCCGCTCTGCGGCATGTGGGATCTTCCCGGACCGGGGCACGAACCCGTGTCCCCTGCATCGGCAGGCGGACTCTCAACCACTGCGCCACCAGGGAAGCCCTCATAGTACTTTTTACTTACTTATTTTGGTTTACCTATTATCTTTCTCCCCCTTGAAAATTTAAGCTTCATGAGAATAGGAGGCTATCTCTGACTTATTCTTAGCGTTTAACACAGAGCCTGACACAGGGTAGGTGCTAAATAAGCATCCATGAAATGAATGGAGTCAGCCTCAGTGTTACAAAGGTTAATGACATAAAATCTATCAACAAACTACATAATACACTTTAAGACCATGAAGAATAAGCAAAGAGGATTAAAACAAACAGTAATCTTTGATTTTTGTAAAAGGGAATTCATTCATTCATTCCTTTATTGATTTACTCATTCATCCAACAAACATTTATGGAATACTTGTTATGTGCTAGTATTGGATAATAATACAATGTATTAACAGCAAGTTGGAAATTGTATTAAAACATAATAAAGTAGTACAACTGGGTATTTTGTCTGGGCCAGAGAAGAAAGTGGAGTTAGCTGATGTGTGAGAGTGGGTAGCATCCCCTCTAGAGATTCTGTAGGCTTTGAGAGTACATCAGCCTTCAGACATCCTATAAAGTGCCAGGAATGTTTGGGACAAAAAAAAAGGTGTTCATGTACAGCACTTGAATTGCTTGGGACCCAAGAGCCCTGTAGGGAAAGACTTAATCCAGCCACAGTTAGAGTCTGGCCATGTTCAAACCTGTCTGATGAACTAGAGCGGGGAGAAGGCCTCAAAGGAGGCTGGATTGGAGGGAGAGACAACGAATCAGTTGAAAGAAAACCAACCCTAGTCCCCTCCAAGTGAACTGGAGCTCTTTCTTTGCGCCCTAAATTCCATCTCTGGGAACATGCTTTTTATCTCAACCCTTTTTCAGGACTGTAAAGTGGATCCCACACCCCAGGCTTGCTCATTATTTATAGATATTCCCCTTGCCCCATACCAAGAGGCTGCCTGGACTGACTGACTTTCTTTCTTTTTAAACTTACATATGTGAAATTTCAAAGTGATGGGCTAAAAACCCATATATATCTCTCTCTATATATATTTTTTTCTAATAGCTTAAAATCTGTTTTAACGTTCTTAAATCCTTTATGGTGTCAAGAGAATGGAGGATAGAAAATTTGTGTGGAGATATTTCTGGCTGTGAGTCCCCACCCTTCTCAGGGAAGATGTAACTGCTTCAGCCAAGTGATCGGAAGAGGGGCGTTCCAGGAGGGTTGGAGATACCACATCCAACCCCATTGCAGTTGGAGAGCATAATGACCGGATCTACCTCCTGCCCAGGAAATCTATCAACAAGAGACAAGCCTGCTAACTGATTTGGTGGCAGACCCAGGAGAGTGCTGCTGTGTTGGGGTTGTCCTGCTCTCCCAGAATTTGTCAGGGAATGTTTTCTGTAGGCTGGATGGGGACTAAGTAAAAGAAGGAGAGCTGCATAGGCCTATCCTGTGTCCTGTCTGGTAGGGCCTCCCAGAGGGGTAAAGGGACTCCAGAAGTGAGAAGACAAATGACCATTGGCAATAGAGATGCCTTTGCTAAGAGGAGTGCAGGAGAGGGCTCCAGCAGGGAATCCCTGAAGAGCCCATAAAAGCCCTCCATGATGTTTCGTTGATGGACAGAAACAGCTAAAAGCATCTGCCAAACCCAGAAAACACAAAGCCAGCTACGACACGAATTCAGAGAAGACTTTTCCCACCCCTTTCTCCATCTTCCTCTCCATGTCAGCACTCTGAGTGACCAAGGTGAGCTGAGGATGACAGGGGAAAAATTGAGGAAAATAAATAACCCTCAATCATTCCCCTCTTTCTCACTGCAAGCTAACTGCCAGAAGCAGAGCTCGAGGCACCAAAAGGATATAGCATCTTGTAATAGATTGTGAACCACTCGCTGCTTTCCATCAGAGTCCATTTATTTATCATTAAACAAATATTGATTAAGAACCTACTATGTGTCAAATCCTGTGCTAGACACTGGGAGAGACCCAAAGAACAATAACACATGGACCCTGCCTAGAGCCTCAGTCCACAGACTTAAGTGAGGCAGGTGAGTAATGTATATTTCACACATTTACAGGGTGGTAAATTCTGTAAAGAGGGAGTGGCTGGCTTCATAGAGGTGGTGACAATATAACCTAATTATGAAGGATTAATCTGCTGAGCAGACAAAGGCAGGAAAGGCATTCCAAGCAGTGTTCATGGAACAGTGATGTGCAAAAGCATGGATGTTTGGGGATTGCCGGGGATTTCCTCTGGGGGTTCCTCTGGCTGATTCTGCCACTTGGTTGTATCGTATGAGTCTCCTTGGATTTATAATTAGATAATAACACAATCCCCTCCATCAGCTGGGTATTCCCCCCCGTGGCGCTGACCCTGTCTCAGTGGGCAGGTCTCTTTCCAGTCCTTGCCCCTTCCCACTGACCAAGTCAAGCTCTGAATACCCACTCACCCAAGCTTGACATTTCTTTGAAGTGGGTGCCATTTGCTCACCACCATTCAGGGCTTGGGCAGTAAAAAGATGTATAGGGACAGCTCCCATAGGACTGGGTCCTCTCTTTCCTCAAAAAATGAGCCCTTAGACTTCCCTGGTGGTCCAGTGGTTAAGACTTCAGGCTTCCACTACAGGGGGCACAGGTTTGGTCCCTGGTGGGGGAACTGAGATCCTGCATACCATGAGGTGTGGCCAAAGAAAAAAAAAATTAAAAAAAAAGATGAGCCCTTAATTATATTCTAACCTGAGACTCTATCTGCTGCCTCAGGTGACACAGAAACTAAACTCTAAGAATCTGGACAGGAACCAGGTGGAGAAACATGGCAGGAAGAACGTCGGGCTTGGAGGCAGACACACTCACCTGAGTTTGAACTCCTGGCTCTGCCTTGTGTTTTGAGCAACCCGCCTCGCCTCCCCTCTCTGAGCCTCAAATTCCTCTGCTGCAAATGGGGATAATAATACTTACCTCTTAGAGTTTTTACGTGCAAAGTGGGAGATAAAGTAGATGAATGGAGGGAGGAGTGGAAGGAGTCCAGCAAGAATCTGAGGTTTCTGAGCTCAAGAATGACAATAAGGTTTCCAGGTCCCTAACTATTAACAGTGGTTACCTCTAGGCGGAGAGATTGGGGAGTGGCTTCTTTTAATTTAACACCCTTTGGTATTGTTTCACTTCTGTTTTTTTTACAATGAAAATTATTTAAGTTTGTAATTTAAATATATTCAGTATAGAAATCATACTTCAATAAAAAGGTTTTTTTCAAAGCTTATATTGCATAGAAAGTCATCCAGGAGACGGATAGAAATGGTTGTTTCTGAGAAGGTCTGGAAAACTGGGGGTCTGGAGTGGGAGGGGGACTTCCTGTGTATTCTCTTGTACTGTCTGAACTTTTTTTCATCATGAATTTGTATTACCTTTCTTTCTAATACACATTACTTTTTAAATTTTTAAAAAACATTTTTTAAATATTAAGAAGTTTTAAAATAAAAATACTTTAAGTAAAGAATAAAAGTGAAAATGTGTGGTTGCTTTGTTTGTGCACCACACCTGCAACAGGCAAAAACACACATACACCCACATGCAGTTTCCAGATTATAGTATCTGCAGGGAGTGGGATGGACCGACCTCACTGGAGCGCCCACATGCTCTGACAAGGTGCAGTTCCCCAGGAGCTCAGCTGGGGGAACCATTGAGAGCTTGGTGGAGAAGATCCCAGAGGAGTGGCAGCTCCTGGGACGTTTAAAACAACACAAACCGGAATGATGATGGGGATGTGGGGGAGGATTAGGAGGCTCTGCTCCTGCTGGGGTGCTCTGGGCTCCCTGGATGGGGATGGCCCATGCCCCACAGATTATAAAAAGCACAGATGGAGGTCCAGGGGCTGCAGGCCCTCCTCCCAGGCAATCCCTTTCATATAAGGTGATGCCAGGAAAGATCAATCCTTCCTTGCTGTGGGGAAGAGCACTGGATTCAGAGTCATGAGTTTGGGTTGAGTCCTACCGTGATCATTTCTGGTTGCGTGGCCTTGTGTCAATCACTTAACTCCTCTGAGACTCAATTTCCTCATTTGTGAACAAGGACAATATTAACAATTGACTTTTTTTTTAACCATAATTTATGGAGTACCTACTATATGATAGTTACTGAAAGAAAGGTGCTCTACATATGTAAATACATTTAGTTTTTATAAGCAGTCTGTGAAGCAGATATTTTTATTCTAATTTTACAGGTAAAGAAACAGGTTCAGAGAAGTGATTTTTTTTAAAGATATCAATAATAGGTAACATTTATGTAGAGCTTACTTTGCATAAGACACTGTTTTAAGAACTTACAACAAAAATTTGTAACAACCTTGAGGCAGGTATATTATTATTAACCTCACTTTGTATATGAGGAGACTGAGGCACAGAAAGTTTGAATAATTGGCCTGAGATTACACGGCTGGTAAATTAGGGAGCCAGGACTTAAAGGCAGGTAGTCCAGCTCTTAGTCATTATGTTAGACAAATCTCCTGCTTAAAATTCTCACTGCACTAAACATAAAATCCAACTTCCTTTCTCTGGTTTCCAAGGCCATTCTCAATGTGGTCCTGGCATGATCTGACCTCATCTATCACCTCCGCCATGCTCACTCTGTTTCAGTCACACCAGCTTCTCCCGGTTCCTCAGATATGCCAAGCACATTCATGCCACAGGGCCTTTGCATTTGCTGTTCCCTCCACCAGGAATGATCTTCTCCCAGACCTTTGTACAGTTCATTCCCTCACTACATCTAGATCTCTGCTCAAACATCACCCCCTCAAAGAGACATTCCTATCTAAAATAGACATCCCTTTGACCCTGCTTAATTTTTATTTACACACTTAGAATTCTCTGAAATTATACATTTGTTTGCTTGTTTGTCTGTCTTTTTCACCAGAATGTGAGCACAGACTTGGTAGTCCACTGTTAGATACAGTGCTTAGGCCCAGGATGTAACACACGGTAGACACCCAGTGTATAGTTGACGGATAATTAAGTACATAAATGAATGAATACCCAAGGTCACCCAATTGGTTAGTGGCAGAGCCAGGACACAAACCAAGTTGTTTGATCCTGGAACCCATACTCTTAGCCAGCTCTAACCCATGCTGAACTGACTCTGAGAATTAGGAGATTCAGATAGCATAAAGAATGTGAAGCCACTTTGAAAATTGCTAAGTGCTTAAAAAATGATGTTGCTGCTGCTGCTGCTGCTGCTGATTCAGTTAATTGCTCATCTGTGAAATGGGTATAAAAAATACTCTGGCCTGCCAACTTTAAGAGGATGTTTTGTGGAGTGCCTGTGAGATGGATAGGGAAACATGTAAAAAAGTTAAAGGCTCTGCACGGTAGAAAGGACTGTAAAGGTTGTTTCCATGCCAGTGGCTTCCCAAGACTCCCATCTTCTAACTCGAGTTTGACATTAATATTGCTGACAGGAGAGGGGGAGGTAGGGGGACATGGGGGGGGGCGGTGGGCAAGGGACTCTCCGTCCCAGTAATTAAACATGTTGGGACTGAAGTGCTGCCAGCGGCAGCATCTGGTTGCAATTACCAGAGGGGACCGAAGTGATTAGTCACCTTTATAGTGAGAGCCAGGCCAGTCCCCTGGGCTCCTCCCTGGAGAGGGCCTTCTAAGCAGGCCCAGAGTCCCCTTCCCCGACTCCCACCCCATTTCTGGAGTTCCCTGGTCCTCAAATAATAGCCCTGCTCAGAGACTCCTCCATGTTCCCAAAGTCCCAGCCCATTGGATGAGACCTTGACTAAAAGCCAAGAATACCATAATTGCCCCCTACCACCCTTTCACTTTTTGTGTTTCTAGAAGCTAGGTTAGGATTCTTTGGTATAAAATGTGTCAGAGAGGGAATTAGGCTTAAAAAGTAATTTAGCCTTTCTGAACTTCAGTTTCTTCATCTGCAAAATCAGGGTACTGAGAGTATCTTCATCATAGGGTTCTTGTGAAGATAAATAAGATAAAAATGCAGTGCGATACAAAGGCCAGAGTCTAGTTTACTCCAGTATATGCTCAATAAATAGCAGCTATTATTATTTGCTGGGTACCAGGCTAATCACTTATTTTTTTAATGAATTTATTTATTTTATTTATTTATTTTTGGCTGCATTGGGTCTTCGTTGCTGTGTGCAGGCTTTCTCTAGTTGCAGCAAGAGGGGGCTACTCTTCGCCGCGGTGCGCGGGCTTCTCATTGTGATGGCTTCTCTTGTTGCAGAGCACAGGCTCTAGGTGCGCAGGCTTCAGTAGTGGTAGAATGCGGGCTCAGTAGTTGCAGCATGCAGGCTCAGTAGTTGCGGCACATGGGCTTAGTTGTTCTGTGGCACGTGGGATCTTCCCGGACCACAACTCGAACCCATGTCCCCTGCATTGGTAGGCGGATTCTTAACCATTGTGCCACCAGGGAAGCCCAGGCTAATCACTTTTTATAATTTATTTAATTGAATCCCCACAAACACCCTGTGAGGTAGGTACTGTCATGATTCCTGTTCAGAGTTACAAAAAGGTTTAGAGGCTTCCAAAGATAATATAATATACTAAACCATATAGCAGAACTAGAATTCAAAACCAGGCCTGTTTGTCTCCAAGAGCCCTTACTCTTTATAAAACCATGTTCAAGGGCATCTTGATTGTTTGATTTATTTTTGTTCATTTGTTTGTTTGTTTATTTTGGCCACGCGGCTTGTGGGATTTTAGTTCCCCTGACCAGGGATTGAACCCGGGCCCCTGGCAGTGAGAGCGTGGAGTCTTAACCACTGGACCGCCAGAGAATTCCCGATGTTTTTGATTTATTCATCCCTTCATTTATTCACTCACTCAGGCTTACAAAATACCTAATTCGTGGCAAGACAAGAATCCCTTCCTTTCAGGAACTCAGAGTCCAGCAGGGAAGGCACGATATGTCTGTAAGTAACTATACCTTAAAGTAGAAAATGATGGCTTTTGTATATGAGGGCCGGTTAGAGATTCATTCATCCATACGACACACTGAGAACCTGCTATGTGCTGGGCCCTGTGCCCAGCCCTGGGAATAATTGAAAGATAAATATGGTGCCGTCTAGTCATAATCTCATGGGGGAGACAGGTATGTAAATAAATTATTACTGCTATAAGGAATTACGTTATGATTTTTTAAATATGAAAAAAGTATACAGAGTAGAAGAAATGAACTGTGTCGGAGACGGGGGGCAGAGGCAGAACTGGATAATCTTGGAGCTGCCAAAATGGAAAGGGGCACAGAAAATGTGTGATGGCAAATCAGGAGTGTGTATTTTCTGGTGAATGAGGGAAGGCTTCATGGAGGAGAGGGCACATGAGTTAGCACTTTTCAATGGGCAGGTTTTAGAGAGAGGGAGGATTGGAACAGAGAGATCCGGGGGGCTTAGAAGCCAGTTATAAGGGAATTATATTAGGACAGGCCGTGAGGAGGACTGAGACAGTGAGGCAGTGGGGATGGAGAGGATGAAGGAGCCCCAGAGATGACTGCTTAAGTGGACAAGTCAAAAGGGAAGCCAAGTGTTGTGAATCTGGGCAACCGGAGGGATAGTTAGGAATTCAGTTCTTCCTTAAAGCTCCCCCTGAACAGTGTCTGGTAGTGTATTGATCCTTTGAGATGGGAAGGTGGAGCTCTCCTGGGGTTTCTGACCTAGGGGCACCAGATGAAGCTTGAAATGGCCAAGTTATGCAGCTGTGCTCTGAAGATCAGCAAGAATCTGGACGTATCACCATGAAAAGGCTGGTCGAGCACCTGGACAACCGGGCTGTGAGTTTCGTCTTCTTTCATTCATCAAATGCTTACTGAGCTTCTACTCTGTGCCAGGTTGTGCTGGGAAACCAATCTGGTGACCTTAGAGTAGGAACGGATCTCTATCAGGCAGGCTCAAAGAATCTCGGATTAAGAGGGAAGCCTACCTGACTGCTTCTGCTGCTGCTATACCTCTCACAGTGTGACAAGTGTTGTAGCAAAACGTTCAAGAAGGGGTAATTGGCTCTGTGTGGGGATCTGGGAAGGCTTTCTGGAGGAGGTGAAACTTTTTTTTTTTTGACTGCTTTGGGACTTCGTTGCTGCATGTGGGCTTTCTCAAGTTGCGGCGAGCGGGGCTACTCTCCGTTGCGGTGCGCGGGCTTCTCCTTGCGGTGGCTTCTCTTGTTGCAGAGCACGGGCTTTAGGCGTGTGGGCTTCAGTAGTTGTGGCTCGCGGGCTCTAGAGCGCAGTCTCAGTAGCTGTGGCACACAGGCTTAGTTACTCCGCGGCATGTGGGATCTTCCCGGACCAGGGCTCTAACCCTTGCCCCCTGGATTGGCAGGCGGATTCTTAACCAGGGAAGGAGGGGGTAAATTTTCAGCTGAAGCTCTCAGGATGAGGAGGACTACCTCCCATTGTGGGAGTGAAAGGAGGGTATTCCAGGTAAAGGGAACAGTTTTCCCGCACAAGTCCAGCTGGAATTGAGACTTCTTCCAGAACTACCAGAAAAGCACTGTGTGGGAAATCATTTTTCCAGCCTCCTGAAGGTGCCGCTGCTGCCCCAGGCAGGGGCTGCCACCTCTGGACTCAGCCAGTCCCTCCCAACAAAACTGAGTTTGTCTTTGCTGGGGTGGCAGTGAGGTACACTCTGGATCTGCCTCCATCTAAGGAGTAGGCTCAGGGTGGCAGCGCCCCCAAAGCCTGAAGTAACAATCTGAGCTCAGTCAACGGCATCTGGGGGGAGGGGTGTAGTGGGTACTGATACTTTTCTGTCTCTGGGTCACCACAAGTTTAATAAAGTAAAAGAAACTGTGGGTAAATGCTGCCATCTGTACTGCCCACCCCCCAACAACAAATCAGGTCCCAGACTAGACGCAAAGGTTGCTTTAAAAACACCCCAAAGACTTAACTGAAAACCCACACTCCTCATGTTTCTGGGGCTTAAGATCCTTGAGTTCACTCCTCAGCATCTCTCCTCAGGAAGGTGGGGTGGGCTGCCCCGTGACGTGGAGGTAAAGACCCGAGAGTCTGCTCCGTGGAACTGAGAGGCCCCCCCCCCAAGCCTAGAAGCCCCCCTCGGGGCTGTGTGCCAAGAGTCCCCATGAGCCATGGCCTCAGAGGGCAGCGGTGATTTTTTTCACATAAATATATCGCACTTAAATGAGTTTAGACAGCATGACATCAGAGAGTAATTAAATTGGTTTGGGTTGGAATTCCGTTTCCAATTCCTGAGTTCAGGTTTGTAAAAGATTTTTCTGAGCACCTGCAGGCATGTGTGTGTGTGTGTGTGTGTGTGTGTGTGTGTGTGTGTGTGTGTGTGTGTGTAAGTATTTTCACTGGAAAGGATTCAAAACTTAAAAAAAAAAAAGAACTGGAGCACACAGGCAGCATTACGCCATTCTTCCTTCTTGGAAAAATCCCTCAGCCTTATACAAGCCTCCTTCAAGCCCTCAGTCAGTTGTGCAGGAGAAAGGGGGCGGTCGGCTTTCTCCTTTCAAGAACGAGTTATTTTCAGCTGCTGACTGGAGACGGTGCACGTCTGGATACGAGAGCATTTCCACTATGGGACTGGAAACAGACACACACCCGGCAGACTTCAAGAGCCTCAGACTGAGGAGAAAGCCTTTCCTTCTGCTGCTACTGCTGCTGCCGCTGCTTTTGAGGGTCCACTCTTTTCATGGTTTTTCCTGCCAAACCAGAGGCACCTCCGCTGCTGCCACTGTTCTCTTTGGTGTCATTCAGCGGCTGTCCAGAGGATGAGACTCCCCAAAGTCCTCACTTTCTTGCTTTGGCACCTGGCTTGGCTGGACCTGGAATTCATCTGCACTGTGTTGGGTGCCCCTGACTTGGGCCAGAGACCCCAGGGGGCCAGGCCAGGATTGGCCAAAGCAGAAGCCAAGGAGAGGCCCCCTCTGGCCCAGAACATCTTCAGGCCGGGGGGTCACAGCTACGGTGGGGGGGCCACCAATGCCAGGGCAAAGGGGGGCACTGGGCAGACAGGAGCCCTGACACAGCCCAAGAAGGATGAACCCAAAAAGCTGCCCCCCAGATCGGGTGGCCCTGAACCCAAGCCAGGACACTCTCCCCAGACAAGGCAGGCTGCAACGCGGACTGTGACCCCAAAAGGACAGCTTCTTGGGGGTAAGGCACCACCAAAGACAGGATCTGTCCCCAGCCCCTTCCTGCTGAAGAAGGCCAGGGAGCCTGGGTCCCCTCGAGAGCCCAAGGAGCCATTCCGCCCGCCCCCAATCACGCCCCACGAATACATGCTCTCGCTGTACAGGACGCTGTCCGAGGCTGACAGAAAGGGAGGCAACAGCAGCGTGAAGTTGGAGGCTGGCCTGGCCAACACCATCACCAGCTTTATTGACAAAGGGCAAGGTGAGGGGGCGGGGGGGGGCAGGGGCACGGCTCAGAGGGAGGGGCATCTGCATGCATGGAGGGGGCTCTTAGAGCCCCGCCACTGCACTGGTGGGAGACGGTGTGTGCATCTGGCCTGGGTGGTATCTGGGACTTACCTCACACACTCCAGGTCCCAGGCTGTTGGCATGTCAGAGCTGGAGGGCACCTGGGGATCACCAAGCGCCATTCCTGCAAGGTGCAGAGGGGGTTACTGAAGCCTGGGAAGGAGATAAGACCTGCCTGTTGGTGGCAGAGTTGGGGACCAGCCTCTAAGACTCTTGATTACCAGGCCATGCTCTGTGCTTATGTGAATTGGCCAGACTTTCCAGGCTGCAGAGGGTTGTAGGTTTTCTCAGATGGCAGAGAGAGAAATTAATCTCAGATACCCATGGTTCTCCCACTTTGCCTTTGGCCTGGGGGGCAGAGGGGACAAGATAGGTGATGACAGTAAATGAGGCATAGTGGAGTTCTGGAACAACCTCTAGATATACGAGGTGGGGCAGGGTGGACAACAGACCTAGGGTCTAACTCACCGTGTGACCTTGGGAAAGCCCCTTCTCCCTTTGGGGTCTCAGTTTCCCCATCAGTACAACCCTATGGAGGTTGGATTGGGTGATTTCTGAGAGCCCTTCAAATATGAAAACTTTTTGTCCTGTCCTAAACACACATCATTTTTATCATGAACCCAGGAGACGATGTGCTCCCTTCACTTCTCCCTCTGCCCACCCCACATCACTGTCTTGGCTTTTCCTCTCAACTTGCTGTGTGATCTCAGCAAGTCCCTTCCCCTCTTAGGGCCTCAGTTTCTCCATAAGTGTGAAGAGGGAGGTGGACCTGATTGCTAGAGTTGCTGGCAGCTCATACATTCTGGTTCTGGGAGTCTTGGGACTTTGGCTGGCAGGGTGGGGGAAGGGTCAGAGAGAGGAAGAGGCTCCTCATTAGAGCTGGCCAGTGGGGGAATGACAGAGGTGGGGGGAGGCACAGAGGCAGCAGGTCTGGCTGAGGTTGGGGGAGGTGGCCTGGCTGCCTGCCCAGCCAGAGCAAGCTGTGGCCCCTTGGGGAAATTATAAAATAAGTCCCTGTGCCCCCCAGCTCTCAGGGAGCTTGGAGGGGGGAGATGGGGAGTTTAAAGGCCTAATTAGCTTCTAGAGCAATATTATGAATGTTTCCCAATGGCAAATTGGTATTTAGGAAGGAAGGCATGCTGATTCGGACATACTACTGAGCTTCTTATACACACACACAGCCTTATATTTATGCGTACATGCTGAATCACACACACACGTACACACGTGCACACACACCTTACATATATGCAAGGAATCTTCTTACATATATATAGACACATATACATACATACCCTTCAAATATTCACACAAGCCCAATCATACATGCATATAACATGTCACTCACATATGCATTACTTTTCATACTCACATGTGAACTGAACCATACACCCACACACACACAACAACTGTCATTCACACACACACACACATTCACGTACCCAGCAGGGTAAGAAACATACACAACAAAATCATTATACTGGGAAGCCAGGAAAATTGGCTTATAGACAGGCTTTTTTGTTAACTTGCTGTGTGACTTTAGGCAAGTCACTCCCCCTCTCTGTCCCTCATCCATAAAACAAGAACACTAAGATCTTCTTTAAGGCATGGTATAGTAGAAGCAGCTCAGGATCCGGTGTAAAAAGTTCTAGGCTGGAGTTCCAGCTCTGCTTTTTCCCAGATGGGTGACCATGAGCAAGTTACTAACTTCTCTGAGCCTCAGGTTCCTCCCCTGGAAAAACAGGAGTCATTATAATGCCCATTCCACCTATCTTACCAAAGAGAAATCATATTGGATAACAGATGGGAGAGGGGCAGGTAGAAGGCAGTTCTAAGGCTGATGGACCTCTGCTATGCATCTCATTGACACAAACACCCAGAATCACTCAAATCAGCTACAGCCACATCTACAGATCAACAATCCTACTTGGTTGACTGTATAGGAAGCTCCCTTATTTTGAAAAAGGCTCCCAGTGGTTTGGGTCTTGCCCTCTGTCAGAGTGGGGAAGAGGTTAAAGAACGTTCTCTCGAGGGGAGAAGAGCTGTGGTCCTCCCCTGAGGCCTTAAGGTGACCAGCTCCCTTGGTGAGGTTGTGGGGAATGACTTATGGGTGTTCTCTCTAGATGACCGAGGTCCTGCGATCAGGAAGCAGAGGTACATGTTTGACATTAGCGCCCTGGAGAAGGATGGGCTACTAGGGGCCGAGCTGCGGATCTTGCGGAAGAAGCCCTCGGACACAGCTAAGCCAGTGGCCCCCGGCAGTGGGCGAGCTGCCCAGCTGAAGCTGTCCAGCTGCCCCAGCGGCCGACAGCCGGCGGCCTTGCTGGATGTGCGTTCCATGCCAGGCCTGGATGGATCTGGCTGGGAGGTGTTCGACATCTGGAAGCTCTTCCGAAACTTTAAGAACTCGGCCCAGCTGTGCCTGGAGCTGGAGGCCTGGGAACGGGGCCGGGCCGTGGACCTCCGTGGCCTGGGCTTTGACCGGGCTGCCCGGCAGGTCCATGAGAAGGCCCTGTTCCTGGTGTTTGGCCGCACCAAGAAACGGGACCTGTTCTTTAATGAGATTAAGGCCCGCTCTGGCCAAGATGATAAGACCGTCTACGAGTACCTGTTCAGCCAGCGGCGAAAGCGGCGGGCCCCACTGGCCACACGTCAGGGCAAGCGGCCCAGCAAGAACCCCAAGGCCCGCTGCAGTCGGAAGGCGCTGCATGTCAACTTCAAGGACATGGGCTGGGACGACTGGATTATCGCGCCCCTGGAGTACGAGGCCTTCCACTGCGAGGGGCTATGTGAGTTCCCCCTGCGCTCCCACCTGGAGCCCACGAACCATGCAGTCATCCAGACCCTGATGAACTCCATGGACCCTGAGTCCACGCCACCCACCTGCTGTGTGCCCACGCGGCTGAGTCCCATCAGCATCCTCTTCATTGACTCCGCCAACAACGTGGTCTATAAGCAGTATGAGGACATGGTCGTGGAGTCTTGTGGCTGCAGGTAGCAGCACTGGCCTCTGTCTTCCTAGGTGATACATCCCAGGATGCTGGTCACAAGAGCCCCTCCACGCACTCCTGGAATCACAGAGGGGTCGGGAAGCTACAGCCAGGAGCATCTACACAGCCTGCGTGAAAGGGGATTTCAACAGCCTTGTTCACTCTCAGAGTGGGAACTGGGCTGAAGGTCTCTTTCTATCCACAAGTCCCCCTGTCTGAGGATCTCTGCCCTTCTGCTGCTCTGACTGGCGGGGACAGGCCCAGGGAGACAGACTCTGAATGGTACTGAGACCCAGGAGGCCTTGTCTTCCAATGAAACTCAGCCCACCACCTCTCCTTACCGGGACCTTCTCGATCTCTGGACTCTCCAGGGAGGGCTCGCCTTGGGAGAGGCACAGGTGCCACCTCCTCCTTGAATTACCATTGTGCTTGATGACTTTCTGCCCCTGGGGCAGATGGATGCTGGTTGGGCAGGGGTGGGAAAGAGGGGGAGCGGGTTTGGGCATGGGTGTGAGGCTCTTAGACTGTTAGATTAAAATGTACATTGATGAGATAAAAAACAAAACCATGCCTAAAACTGTGGCAGATTTCTTATTTACCCCAGGGGACCCAGTGACCCTTCAAAGAATGACTGTCCCAGAGAGGGGAGGCGGGCTGCCCAGAGCAGAATGGGACAGAGAGCACAGGCTGAGCAGGGCCAGTGCTACCTCTAACCCCATTCCTGGTTTTCTTCCAGAGCTCCATCTATTCCACTGAGGCATAGCAACAGAGTTAGGTTTCCTTTTTGACATTCCTTAGTCAAGTTTGTTGCCTCCAAAATGGGTCCCTTAAATGGGAGGGAAACTGGGGATTTCATTTCCTCTAAAGTCATCCCCACTTCATTCACCAGTGTCTGCTCTGTCCCCTCTCATCCCCACATCATACTCACAGAATCAACTGGTCACCATTTAAAGGGCCCTTCACCTCTCACTGGGGAACGTGGGCTGCCACGATCTCCTCTTCCCCTATGGGGGCATCTCTTTTCTGTCACTGACCACTGTTCCTCATGTAATCTTACCTGTGATCTTATCTTACCTGCTACCCTCCAGTTCGGCACACATTCCACCCCTTCACCCCAGCTCTAGAAACAACTGGAGCTCCTCCCCTTTACATTATACCATATATAAATACATAATTATACATTAGTAACCTCCCCACTGACCTTACTGACCTTAGACGGACCAATGCCAGACACATTCCTGCTTGGGGCTTGGCCCAGACTAAATGCCCACTTCCCTTTTCCACTAGAACCTATGGGGAAGAGCGAGGCATGAGCTCTTGGGAGGGGAATACAGCTTTCTGGTAGGGAAATTTGGGCACCTGAGTCCTTGTTCCAAGGGCTCAGGACCAGGTTCTGCCTGGCTGAAGAAAGGGAGGACCAGCAGAAGAAAGCCTAGGCCTCAGCTTCCCACCCAGGGGGCTTCAAAATTTCCCCCATCTCTCTCCAGCTGGGTCTTCGATTCCCAGGGCTCCTAGCCAAAGCTGTTTCAACAGTAAGAATTCTTGCCCAGCTCTGGGCAGATCCTGTGTTTCTTCCCTCTAGGCCTGAAACCTAGGTTGTCAGGACCTGAAGCAAGAGCCCAGGGTGGGGGGCAGCATACCTTCGAGCTACCTCCCTGGCTTGGAGGCCATTCCCTGTCCCTGAGGGGCCAGCCTGAGCCTGGAGCCTAGCCCTCCCTGGCCGAGTTTCGTTGTGTTTGGCTGGGGGCAGGCCCACAAGCTCTGGAAGTAAACAAAGGAGCTGCACGGCAGACAGAGTTCTGGTGTATGTGAGAGGAGAGTGAGCCTGGAAGGGAGGTGCCCGGGGAGGCCAAGCAGTGGACTGTGGACACAGGGAAAGCAGTGTAGAAGCAGGGTGGCTGGAGACCCAAGGGCAGAGAGGCAGGGGACCAAGGGGTCACAGGTGGGGCAGGCTCCTACATGCACTGATTTCCTGGGCTGTACGTCCCTGGTTTCTTGGAAAGTCTGACAGACTGGAGCTCTCCCTGCCTTATCCCTATCAGAGAGCTTCAAGGACTCTCAGCCACGGTGCTCTTCCTGCTGAGGCCCAGGCATTGAATTGAATGTTTTGGCTCCAGCTTGATACCCTAGGAGCTTCCTCTCCCTCCTCCACCTGTCCTAGAACACTTTTTCGCAAGAGAACCACTCAGACTCTGTACCTGACCCCCTTTCCCACCCAGACTATGGGGAACCAATCAGATTGCTGTGGGTGGGAACAGCCCTTCCATCCTAACCATCTGATCTGTTCAACTGCCTCCTTGGAAAATTATCCCCACCAGGCACCCACCTCCAGTCCCAATCATAACAGGCTGCATACTTGTACAGGGCATTCTCACACCAAAGTGTTCAAGGCTTATATCGTTCTTTAGAGTTCACAAACACTGTCTCAGCTGTGGTCTCACAGCTCTGCTGGCCTCAAAAGGCAGCCCAGTTTCAAATTTCAAGATTTGTCACTTAGAGTTAGAGGCCTTGGGCAAGTCGTCTAATTCCATGAACCTTGATTTCCTCATTTGTGAAAATAAAAGTGGGGGGAAGGGTAAACGATGTACCTATTTCATAAGGCTAACTGTGAGGATACGAAAGACAGCACAGTACCTGGCACAGAGATGGCACTCAACAAATGTTAGTTGTTATCATTATTGTGCCTCAAACAGTCTTGTGAAGCAGGCAGGGCAAGGAATGTTACCCTCTGCTCCCCTATTTTTACAGATGAGAAGTTAACAATCCAGAGAGGTAACTGCAGGTCTCCTGCAGGTCTCTGTATTCTTTGTACCATTCTTGCCACTTTTCTGGACCCCCAATTCCACTGACCCCAGTCTTGGCAAGTAGTAGAATTATCTTCCCGGGGCTTGGCGCCCTGGTCTTAAAGTATCTCCTTGGGGACACAGAATATTGTTAGTTCTCAGGGAGAAATAGCTAAGCATATAGTTTAGGGCAGGGAAAATGGGAGGTCCATAGCAGAGGAAAGAAGTGAGGCCCCCAAAGCTCTGATGCCATCTCTTGGCCTCTTCCACATCCCTGTGTCCCAGGGCCACAAGCTGGAGAATCAGCTGTTTTAGGGCTTGGAACACACAACCTTGGGAAGCCTCTGACTTCACAATTAGTTCTTTTGATCTGAATATAATGTGAGGAAGCAGAGTTAAGCAGAATAGTCATATATGCTTAGGAGTCAAGCAGATCTGGGTTCCAGTTCTAGTTCCACGACTTTCCAGCTGAGTGACTTCGAGCAAGTTACTTAACCTCTCTAGTTTCTCTAACTGTAAAAGAGGCATAATAATATCAAATTTAATGGACCTGGGATGCAGGAAAGGGGATATTCATTCATTCCATCCATCTTTGATCCATCTATTCATGTATTAACCAGTAAATATTTATTGAGGGTCTTCTATGGCTCAATACTGTTCTGAATGTTGGGGTAATAATATAAACTACAATGTTTATTGAGGGCTTATTATGTGCCAGGTACTGTGCTTAGCACTTTACATGAAGTCTCTTATCTTGCAATGATCATGCCTTCAAGTTCCATGCATGAATGAAAGAGAAAATAAAGATCCCAAAGGATACTAAGATGGTAAGGTAATAGACTGAATCAAAGGAAATGAAATAAAACAGGGGGGAAAGTCATCAGAATGCATGAAACCAACCATACAAGTACAAGATATGAAGTGTGATTTCACAACTTCAGATGGGAAAGAGATAGTGTTGTAGGTAGCTGTGAACTTAGTAGAATCAACTGAATATAATGTGGGTGCCTAAGTGCAAATACAAGTGTGGGCTTTGTTAATAGACATGTACTGTACAAACCCAAAGAGACTGTGGTTCTGCTCTCTTAGCAGGACTTGGGGAGTGTTGGGATGGAGAGAATAAGGGAGAAGCAGAGTCAAGGGTGAATCCTGTGGCTTTTTTGCTTGAGCAACTGGGCGGATGGTGTGCCATTCAACAACAATGAAAAGAGAGAACACAGAAGGAGGATAGATTTTTAGAGGAAGATGATGAGGTCAGTTTTGGACACGTCAAGTTTGAAGAACTCTTACAAGATTAGCTTTAACGAAGAAAAATGGCAATTCTTCCATTGAAATGATATAAAGAAGAAAGGATACATGCACGTTATACAAGCAGGTTTGTTTGGTGGTGGGAAGTTGAGTTTCCTTCTGATGGCTTCTAATTTATTTTTTCTCTGTGAAGCAGGAGGTGAGGCTATCTGTTCAGAGACAGTAAGAAGGGGTCAGAGTCAAGGAACGTGGAACAGGTTCCTGTTATGGGTTGAATTGTGTCCCTCAAAAGGAATATGTTAAAGTCCAACACCCCTGCCCCTAACCTATGAATATAACCTTATCTGGAAAAAGGATCTTCACAGATGTAATCAAGTTAAGATAAGGTCATCAGGGTGGACCCTAATCCAGTATGAGTGGAGTCCTTATAAGATGAGAAGAGACACAGAGACAGGTACAAAAGAAGTCCATGTGCTGACAGAGGCAGAGATTGGAGTTAAAAAAATCAAGAAACAGCAAGGATTCCTGGCAATGACCAGAAGCTAGGAAGAGACAAGGAAAGATCCTCCTCCCCTAGAACCTTCAGATAGAGCGTGATCCTTGTCAACACCTTGATTTTGATCAGAATTTTTTTTTTTTTTTTTTTTTTTTGCGGTACGCGGGCCTCTCACTGCTGTGGCCTCTCCCGTTGCAGAGCACAGGCTCCGGACGCACAGGCTCAGCGGCCATGGCTCATGGGCCCAGCCGCTCCGTGGCATGTGGGATCTTCCCGGACCAGGGCACAAACCCATGTCCCCTGCATCGGTAGGCGGACTCTCAACCACTGTGCCACCAGGGAAGCCCAACACCTTGATTTTGGACTTCTTATCTCCAGAACTGTGAGACAATACATTTCCATTGTTTTATGCCACCTGGCTTGTTTTTTTTTTGTTGTTGTTATGGAAGTCCTAGGAATCTAATACAGTTATAAACAGTAGTTTTGGAAAAGGGGGGCAGAGTTGAGCGTAATAAAGGTTGGTATCCATATTTGATGGTACCAATATGTTCCTTGCATGATTTTCTCCAATAGTACTCAATAACCTAGATGCAGGCATGGTGTCTCTCTAGGTGGGGGGGCAGGGATAGAAAGACATTTGAGCAAGGGAGTTACATTGCAAGAGATAAGCAATTACAGTGACAGACTGTATTATCTGAGCTAGATAGAAGGAGAGAGATGAGAGTTGACAGACTACTGTGTAAAGAGAAGAGATAAAAAGCCTGGAGGTCTCAATGAGGTAGAAATGACAAGTGTCCTAGGAATGAATGGACACTTAAAGAGTAGGATGGTGAGGGAATTCCCTGGCTGTCCAGTGGTTAGGGCTCCGTGCTTCCACTGCAGGGGGCACAGGTTCGATCTCTGGTCGGGGAAATAAGATCCTGCAAGCCGCATGGTGTGGCCAAAAAAAAAAAAAAAGGACGGTGAGAACCCAGAATGGCATAAATTAAAATTTTCATAATTAAAACAATTCTGGTGATGAGGTTCAGGAATTGGCCATGGGAATGGGCGGCTGGACACTTCATAGAAATGGAATCATACTCATAGTGTATGTAAGCCTTTTGCGATTGACTTCTTTCACTTAGCATAATATTTTAAAGGGTCAGCCATATTGGAGTGTATCAGTAGTTCATTCCTTGTTATTGCTGAGAAATAATCTGTTTTCTGGATATATATATCACATTTTATTTATCCATTTCATCAGTTGAAGGATATTTAGGTTGTTTTTGGCTATTATGAATAATGTTGTGATGAACAACCATATACAATTTTTTGTGTGGGCATATGTTTTAATTTCTCTTAAATATATACCTAGGAATGGAATCACTGGGCCATATGGTAACTTTATGTTTATCATTTTTAGGAACAACCAGACTGTTTTCCAAACATCACATACATCAATGTATGAGGGATCCAGTTTTTCCACATCCTTGTCAGCACTTTGTATTACATGTCTGCTTGATTATAGCCATCTAGTGGGCATGTGAAGTGGTATCTCATTGTGTGTATGTGTGTGTGTGTGTGTGTGTGTGTGTGTGTCTTTCCCTAATGACTAATAATGTTGATCATCTTTTCATTAGCTTCTTGACCATTTGTATATCTTCTTTGAGAGACGTCCATTCAAAGCCTTTGCCCATTTTTTTTTTTTTTTTTTTTTTGCAGTACGCGGGCCTCTCACTGTTGTGGCCTCTCCCGTTGCGGAGCAACAGGCTCCGGATGCGCAGGCTCAGCGGCCATGGCTCACAGGCACAGCCGCTCCGCCGCATGTGGGATCTTCCGGGCACGAAGATCCGGACCGGGGCACGAACCCGTGTCCCCTGCATCGGCAGGCGGACTCTCAACCACTGCGCCACCAGGGGAGCCCTCCTTTGCCCATTTTTGACTGGGTGTTTTTTTTTTAATTACTGAGTTGTAGACTTCTTTGGATATTCTGCATACAAGTCCCTTATCAGATATGTGATTTACAAATATTTTCTCCCATTCTATACCTTTTCGCTTTCTTGATGGTATCTTTTGCAACATAAAAGTTTAAATTTTTATGTAGTCCAATTTATCTATTTTTTCTTTTGTTATTTGTACTTTCAATGTTTTATCTAAGAAGGCTTTGCCTAAAACAAGGTCACAAAGATTTACTCTTATGTTTTCTTCTAAGAGCTTTATAGTTTAGCTCTTATATTTGGATCTGTGATCCATTTTGAGTTAATTGTCCATATGGTGTGAAATAGGAGTCCAACTTCATTCTTTTAAATTCTTTAAAAATTTTTGTGAATATGTATTATACCTCCACAGGTGTAATATGCCTGAGGGCAAGGACCAAGTTCTACTTCTTTGTATTTTCCATAAAACCAATGAGTCAACTTTTTTTTTTCAGAATAAGGTTTTGAGAGTGATATGGATATTTTTCTTTCAATTTTATTTTATTTTATTATTATTATTTTTTCAGCTGCACTGCGCTGCTTGCAAGATCTTAGTTCACTGACCAGGGATCAAACCCAGGCCCCTGGCAGTGGAAGCTCAGAGTCCTAACCATTGGACTATCAGGGAATTCCCTTGTCTTTCAATTTTAAAGGTAATTATATAGATGCAGTACAAACTCCAAACAATGCAAAAGGATATATAGTGAAAAAAATATGTCTCCTTTCCAGACCTAACCTCCTAGTCTCCCAGCCCTCTTCTTCAGAATCAACCATCATAACCACTATTACCAGTTTCTTGTGTTTCCTTCCAGTGATTTTCTACAGCTACACTAGCACATACTTAGAATAGGATCCAAAGTCTTTACCATGGCCAACAAGCTCCCCCATGATCTGGCCTCTAGGGCCAGGTTGTCAACCTCATCTCTTACCATACTCTTCCTTATTCTTTTGGCTCTAGGCCGTGATAACCTCCTTTCTCTTCCTTGGAAACACCAAGCATTCTCTCATGTTGGGACCTTTGCACTTGTGTTCTCTCTGCCCAGCATGCTCTTTTCCAAGATATTTACATGGGTCACTCTCTCATTTCATTCACATTTCTTTTTTTTCTTTGGCTGCGCCACACAGCTTGCAGGATCTTAGTTCCCCAACCAGGGATTGAACCCAGACCCCCGGCAGTGAAAGCACCGAGTCCTAACCACTGGACTGCCAGGGAATGCCCTTGAAACTTTTTCTTGACAATATCATCACCATCTTTGCACTGATGACATCTATTCCATGGCCTGGAAAAACAATCCTTTATTGACTCCAACTATCAGCTCTCTCCTCTGCTAATCCCAAGTTAGCTAATGATTTTGAAGAAAAATCACACAGAAATAGATGGATGCTATTAAAATTTTTGCTCTTAAGTGTATAAGAATATTCATGGGAACATTGGTCATAAGAACAACAACAAAAAGAAATAAACTATATGCCATATATATCATATGATAGAACAGCTGTTAAAAGGAAATGAACTGGATCTATGTAGAGCAACATATATAGAATTTTAAAAAGAAACTAGTAAAAAGAAGGAAGCAGCAAAATAAAACAAAACTATGCTGTCAATTAAGTTAAAAAAAAAAAGGAAAAAAATGAAAATCCACACCAACCAGAAAGACATTTTCTAAGGGAACATGTATATGTATATGAAAGCATTAAAAAAGATCTGAAAGGAAATTCAATTTTAGAGAGGGTGGAAGGTTGGGATTCAAGGTGATGGTAAAAAGGGACTTTAACTTTATCTGTAACATGCTAATTTTTAGAAAATACAGTGTAATCATAAATCACTTTTTAATTTAAAATTAATTAATAAATTAAAATTTATAAAGTGGAGAGTTACCAGCTTCAACTAGATTCTCCATATTTCACTGGCCCCTTTTTCTTTCATTCTCTGTTAAACTTTAAACTTTCTCCTTCTTCTAAACTATAATCTCATACCATCTGCCTTCCTCTGAGTAGAAAAACTTTCCTGCCAAGTTAACAGAGAAAATAGAAGCCATCAGAAAGGAAATTAAATATCAGTCTTTTCTCTTGTCCCCAACATCTTAGTTCATCATCTCTTGTGTGAATTATTTACTTGGTCTTAAATTTGCACAGTTTTTGTATCACATTTGCTTCTTGAATCTGATTAACAAGAATATTGCTCTTATCCCCCCCTTTTTTTATAGATAGGTAGTTTTTTTTTAAATAAATTTATTTATTTTTGGCTGCATTGGGTCTTCATTGCTGCCCGCGGGCTTTCTCCTGTTGCAGCGAGCGGGGGCTACTCTTCATTGTGGTGCGCGGGCTTCTTGTTGCGGTGGCTTGTCTTGTTGCGGAGCACGGGCTCTAGGCGCACGGGCTTCAGTAGTTGCGGCACGGAGGCTCAGTAGTTGTGGCTTGCGGGCTCTAGAGCACAGGCTCAGTAGCTGTAGGAAGGGAAGTGCCCCCCCCTTTAAAATAAATTAATTTATTTATTTATATTTGGCTGCATTGGGTCTTTGTTGCTGTGCACGGGCTTTCTCTAGTTGGCGGCGAGCGGGGACTGCTCTTCGTTGTGGTGCGCGGGTTTCTCATTGCAGTGGCTTCTCTTGTTGCAGAGCATGGTCTCTAGGCGCGCAGGCTTCAGTAGTTGTGGCTCACAGGCTCTAGAGCGCAGGCTCAGTAGTTGTGGCGCATGGGCTTAGTTGCTCCGCGGCATGTGGGATCTTCCCGGACCAGGGATCGAACCTGTATCCCCTGCATTGGCAGGCGGATTCTTAACCACTGCGCCACCAGGGAAGCCGGGAAACCCCCCTTTTTAATATGTGATGCAACTTGTCCTAACTTATGTGTGGGAGCGCTACACCACTGTTTCCAATACCAAACACATAAGCTGTCCACTTGAGTGCAAAGCATCTAAAGGGTAGTTTCTAAAGCGCAGTTTCCTTCCCATGTTATTATTACTATTTTTTTTAATTTGGTTGCGCTGGGTCTTAGTTGATGCAGGCGGGCTTAGTTGTGGCATGTGAACTCTTAGTTGCGGCATGCATGTGGGATCTAGTTCCCTGACCAGGGATCGAACCTGGGCCCCCTGCATTGGGAGGGCAGGGTCCTATCCACTGTGCCACCAGGGAAGTCCCCGCATGTTATTCTCTAATTTAGCTCTTTGTTGTTCCCTTCATAGCACTTACCACAATTGTTAACTATTTTATTTTTTTCATCGGCTTACTAGACTTTTGTGACACAGCACCTCCAGCCTCTACCCCCCCACCCCCAGGTCTATGAGCTCCAGGAAGCCAGTATCCACACCTGTCTTGTGTCCAGCACATAGTGACCATTCAGTGGGTCTATGTTGACTGAATGAAAGAGAAGGGAGTCCTTCAGCACCCTGACCTTCTGCTCCCAGTCACCCCAGGAGCACTGACACCTTCTCTCCTCTACTGTTCTTGGGATACAATGAATGCAAGAGGTGTTCTAGCCAAGGCCATTCTCTCCCAACCTCCTGCGGAAACTCTTTGCGTCCTTGATTCTTTCTTCTGTATCTTCATCTTTATAATAATTTCCTATCAATACTCAAAGATGCTCCCAATCACAACCAACCAACCAGAAGCCCCTAAAGTTCCTCCTTCGGGTCTCAGGTCAGCAGGTGACCACCCTCTTCCCCTGAATTTCAGGACTCAGCCATGCCCTTTGTTCTTCCTCCTACTCTTTCTCAGGCTCGTTTTAGAGAATCTTTTTTTTTTCTTTCAGTAATTGGCTGGGTTGGGTCTTCATTGCTGCGCGCGGGCTTTCTCTAGTTGCGGCGAGCAGGGTCTGCTCTTCATTGCGGTGCATGGGCTTTGCATTGCAGTGGATTCTCTTGTTGCGGAGCACGGGCTCTAGGAGCATGGGCTCAGTAGTTACGGCTTGCAGGCTCAGTAGTTGTGGCGCACGGGCTTAGTTGCTCCGTGGCATGTGGGATCTTCCAGGACCAGGACTCGAACTTGCGTCCCCTGCATTCGCAGGCGGGTTCTTAACCACTGCACCACCAGGGAAGTCCCTTAGGGAGTTCTGAAGTGCTAGGATTCTCCCAGGATTCTGTTCTTTTCAACCATCGGTGAAAAGGGGGGAATCCTTGTGGGGACAGAGTCTGGGAAAGAGGGACTCCGACAAGGTGGTGCTGAAGACTGAGGCTGGGTGAGGTGGGTTAATGAAAGAGCTATGAAAAGCCCGAGGCAGAGGTCAAAGAGGACAGGTGTTGTGATGACTTGAGCCTCTGTGACGTGTCTGGCGGAGACTAGGGAGAGCGGGAGGCGCGCGCGCGTCCCGACCGTCCGGCCGCGCCCCAGGCCCTGCCTCCTCGCGCACAGCAGTGAAAGCGCGCGCTCGTGTGCGCAGCGACCTCTGTGCGCCTGCGCCGCCGTTGCCGGGCATCCGCCGGCGAAAAGACGACCTAGGGGAGGGGTGGTGGCAGCGGGGACTCCGGAAGCCCACCTTTCACCCGGAAATGGTTGTCGAGAAACATGGCGTTGCTGGTGCGAGTCCTTGTGAGTGAAGGAGTAATTTTGTGGTGTCGCCCACCGGGCCTCCGGGTTGGAGTCGGAGAGGGAGGGGCGGGAGCAACTGGACGGAAGTGCAGGAGCGGAGCTTGTGCGGTAGCGAGGCTGCGCGGCCGCATCTCTTCGGGGAAACTGAGGCAGTTTCCCACCTCCCCCGACCCTCGGTTTGGCCGTGGCTTCCCCCTCTTTGGAGAAGGCGTGAGACTGACGTCAGATATAAATTTGACGAAGCTTGCTTTTCCTTGGTCACCACCTGTGACTCCTTCCCCTCAGGGAGAGAGGCAGCGCGTGGGGCACTGATTGTAGTTTCGGGAGACCCGGGTTCTAGTTTCTGTTCTGTCACTAACGCTCAGGGTGACCTTGGGCAAGTCACTTTTGGGGTTCAGAGTTCCCATGGGCAAAGCGAGGACGTAAATCTGCAAGTCTTTGGGATTCTGAGGTTCTTTGGGTTTGTTTCAGAGATCAGTAGATCAATTATTAACTCTATAGTTAAGTGGAATACTCTTATATGCTATTAGAGTGAAAGCTGCACGAGAACTGGGGTCATATCTGTCGTTTTCACTCTGCCTAGCACAGTGTCTGGCACATCATAGGTGTTCAGTAAAGATTTGTTGAAGGAATGAAATAAGTGATGAAGAACTACTCGACTAATTAACACCCATATGGGAAGCTGCTGCACCTCTTGTGATTCAGTCCTGAACTTCTAGCCGACTCTGACTTATAGAAATTAAAGAGAACAAGAGTTAGGAGGATACAGAGCTTGGGTCCTAATCATGGAGGGATAGTAGAATTTATAATTTTATCAAGTCTTTAAAAAACTGGGTCAAGGAGATTGTTTTTCATAGCAGACACTGTGTATTCCTGCCTCTAGCTTTCTTTTGAGTTCTGATATTAGAAATATTTGTGTCTAATCTTTTTATATGTGGCATACACGGCCTGTGATTTTACTTCTTGTATTCCTTGTCAGCCTAGCAAAGTGCAGTGCCCTCTGTTGTTGCGTAGTAAAAGTTTTTTTGAAGAGTAGCTCCTGTAACCTACAGAAAGTAACTTGGTGAAGTAATTGTTGATGCCAGGGCAGGAACTGATTCAGATCTGAGGACTGCTGAGGAAATGGCAACTAGGATGTCCTAAGTGGTTTTTTTTGGCCATGGTGCTCGGCTTGTGAGATCTTAGTTCCCTGACCAGGAATCGAACCCAGGCCCCTGGCAGTGGAAGCGCAGAATCCTAACCACTGGACCACCAGGGAATTCCCTCCTAAGTGTTTTGTTTTTTAAAAAAATATTTATTTATTATTATTATTATTATTTTGGCTGTGTTGGGGTCTTAGTTGCGGTGCGCAGGCTTCTCTCTAGTTGTGGCTCGCATACTCAGTAGCTGCAGCTCATGGGCTTAGTTGCCCTGCTGTGTGTGGGATCTTAGTTCCTTGACCAGGAATTGAACCTGTGTCCCCTGCATTGGAAGGTGAATTCTTAACCACTGGACCACCAGGGAAGTCCCCCTCCTTGATGTATTTTTTTTAATTAATTAATTAATTTTTGGCTGCGTTGGGTCTTTGTTGCTGCGTGCGGGCTTTCTCTAGTTGTGAACAGGGGCTACTCTTCGTTGTGATACACAGGCTTGTCACTACAGTGGCTTCTCTTGTTGCTGAGCACAGGGTCTAGGCGCTCGCGCTTCAGTAGTTGTGGCATGTGGGCTCAGTAGTTGTGGTTCATGGGCTCTAGAGCACAGGCTCTGTAGTTGTGGTGCACAGGCTTAGTTGCTCTGCGGCCTGTGGGATCTTCCCAGACCAGGGATCGAACCCATGGCAGATTCTTAACCACTGTGCTACCAGGGAAGTCCCATCCTAGGTGTTTTTAAGATAGATACTTTGCGGGGGAAAGATGAGAATTTTATTGGGCTGTAGATCTGAAATGAATACCTTGACTTGTCTTGGAAGTTAGTGACTTCCTCAGCTGAGCATGCTGCTGAGCATGTGGATGGTTACAGGATCTTTTCTTCTTGGTTGGTAGCATCCAGTGAAACCACCTTTCTAACTGCCTTCTATTAGTTGAATCTTTTTCTACCCCCCATTTATCCCTTTCTATTCATCTTTTTAGGTGGAAAGCAAGATTAGGTAAGGAAAGTCACTTTCACTTTATACGGTATACTGTAATTCTTTGAAGTCTTCTTATCATATGTTGTAATGTGTGACAAAGCAACAGAAACTCCCTTAGGACTAGAGAGTTACAGTAAACATGAAAGTAGCAGATATTTATTGATCACCTATGCTGAAGAGGCATTAGGGTTATGCTGAAGAGGCATTAGGGTTAAGCACTGTGAGGAATTCACAAATACAGGAAAATGCACCTGTCTAGGTGTCGGAAGAGCCTTGTTTGAAAGCTTGGCCCCATTACTTACTATGGGTATAGCCTTGAGCAAATCACCTAACTTCTCTGAGCCTCAGATTTTCTTGAGGGTAAGTTTGATAGGGTTGATCAGAGAATCAGTTGATACAAATGACATTTTAAATGCTTGTTTTCCCTTCCTTTTAATTCAGCAACTATTTTGAGTGTTCACTGCATTCTAGCAACTCTCCAAGGGACTGAGGATGAAAAACAGAGAACTTATTCTCATGTTTATAATCTAATAGCAGAGACAGAAAAGAAAACTACTGATAACAATTCTTGAAATGCTGTGATAGAAGTCTTAACTAGGTGCTGTGGTAGCAGAGTAGAAAGGCACCTAACCCAGCCTGAGGACAAGCATTTAGATGCTTAAACTAAATGAGGGAGCATTAGATGGGGAATAGGGGAAAGGAAATAGAGGAGAAGCATTAGCTTATGCTACTATGCTAGACAACAAAGGCGCTCTAAGTAAATCGCTCAGGCTGGACTCGGGGGCACTTGTGGGGAAATGGCAGTAGAGGAGACATTGCCTTGCATGTCATAGTTAGGGGTTGGAGATTTATCTTGAGGCAGAGGGCAGCCACTGAAGTATTTTAAACGAAGGGAAGATTTATTTTTAAAGGTTTTTTTGATGCATTTACTCTTGTTTTTTTTCTTATTTAAATTTTTTAAATTGAGGAATAATTGACGTACAGTAAATCACACTTATTTAATTGTATAATTTGATAAGTTTTGACACAGGTATACACCCGAAAAGTCATAATCATAATAAAAATAATGAACATATCCGTCACTCCCCAAAATTTCTTTGCGCCCTTTTGCAATCCTTATATTGCTCTCCCTGCTTCCAGCCACCATTGATCAGGGGAACACTTTGTTCCTTCTCTTATTTTTAAATTGAAATTAAAAATTTTTAATTTGAAAGTAAAAAAAAGTCCAATCCACATAGTAAACAAAAAACATAGATTTTTGTTTTAATAGATCCCTGTAACAAGGGTGGATGTAACAGATGGGTCAGTCAGAGAGGGCTGAGATTAGAGTCCCCAAGGCCAGTCAGAAACTAAAGTAATCCTGGAAGAAGTGATGAAGCCTGTACTAAGTGGGAGATGGACAGTGTGGTTAAAGAAGAAGGGATGGTTGCAAGAGGTATTGAGGAAATTGTCTACAGAGCTTGATGAGAGATTAGATGTTAAGGATGAGGAAGAGGGAAGAGTCTAACAGCTTGTCCCAGGTCAGCCTAGGATGACTGAGTTAATAGCAGTGTTCTTCACTGACAAAATCTAGCTGGAGTTTTTGGGGGTTTTCTGTTTGTTGGTGTTTTTTTTTTGTTGTTGGTTTTTGTTTTTGCAGCTGGATATTTGGTGTTCAGGAGAGGGAGCTGAAATATAAGTTGTAGTTGAAACAAAAATGTTGAGATTTCTCGAGCAATAATATTGATAGGGAACATTTATAGGGCGTTTACCATGTGGTAAGCACTCAAATACTTTATATGTGTGAACTTGCTAAATCCTTATGACAGCCCTTTGAAAAGGTAGGCACTATTATTCCCCCATTTTGCAGACAAGAAAATTGAACCACCGAGAAGTAGTATTCCTGAAACATTCTCATTAGTCTCCCCTTACTTTTTCCTCTTTCTGTCTTTTTGACCAGTTTTTACCCTTCTCCAAGGATGGGTTTGGGAAGGAGGAGTAAACTGAAACACTGCTATTGCTGAGTAGATCTAGCAGAGGAACTGGACATTTGAGCAGTGCGCTGGGGCTTTTTTATGGTTTTATGAGCTGTTTTGACATTGGTAATAATTTTTACTTTTCTTTGATAGTAGTATAAATTGCAGAAAGCCACACTGGATTTAAAAAAAAATTGTAGTAGAATACGCATAACATAATTTACCATTTCAACCAATTTTAAGTGTACAGTTCAGTGGTATTAAGTACATTCACATTGTTGTGCTGCCATCACCACCATCATCCAAAGAACTCTTTTCGTCTTCGAAAATTGAAACTCTGTACCTATTAAAAGATAAATCCCTATGCCCCACTCTACCCAGCCCTGGGCAACCACCATTCTTTCTGTCTTTATGATTTTGACTACTCTAGGTACCTCATATAAGTGGAATCATACAGTGTTTGTTCTTTTGTGTCTGGCTTATTTCACTTAACATAATGTCCTGAAAGTTCATCCATGTTGTAGCATGACAGAATTTCCTTTTTTTAAGGCTGAATAATATTCTGTTGTATGCATATACTACATTTCATTTATCCGTTAATGTGTTGATGGGCACTTTGGTTGCTTCCACCTTTTGGCTATTGCCAAATAGTGCTGCCATGAACATGGGTGTACAAATATTTGTTGTAGTCCCTGTTGTTACTTCTTTTGGGTATGTGCTCAGAAGTAGAATTGTTGGATCATATTGTAATTCTATGTTTAATTTTTTGAGCAATCACCATTCTGTTTT
This sequence comes from Lagenorhynchus albirostris, assembly GCF_949774975.1. Lineage (NCBI taxonomy): Eukaryota > Metazoa > Chordata > Mammalia > Artiodactyla > Delphinidae > Lagenorhynchus > Lagenorhynchus albirostris. The sequence goes on from NC_083109.1 coordinate 23,794,272, forward strand.
CCATAGCAGCTGCACCATTTTACATTTCTACCAGCCAAGCACAAGGGTTTCAATTTCTCCACATCTTCTCCAACACTTATTTTCTTTCTTTCTTTTTTTTGTTTTTGTAGTGGCCATCCAAATGGGTGTGAGAGGATAATCTCATTGTAGTTTTTTTTTTTTAAGATTTTTTTTGATTTGGACTATTTTTAAAGTCTTTTTAAAAATTTAATTAATTTATTTATTTTTGGCTGCATTGGGTCTACATTGCTGCGCACAGGCTTTTCTCTAGTTGCAGCGAGCAGGGGCTACTCTTTGTTGCGGTGTGCGGGCTTCTCATTGTGGTGGTTTCTCTTGTTGCAGAGCATGGGCTCTAGGCATGTGGGCTTCAGTAGTTGTGGCATGTGGGCTCAGTAGTTGTGGCACATGGGCTTAGTTGCTCTGTGGCATGTGGGATGTGGGAGCTTCCCAGACCAGGGATCGAACCCATGTCCCCTGCATTGGCAGGCGGATTCTCAACCACTGTGCCCCCAGGGAAGTCCCATCTGCAAGTATTTTTTCACATATTTTTTCTGTTCCTTATTTCTCTCTTCTCCGTCTGAGACTTCCATTATACATATGTTGGTATGTTTGATGGTGTAGGTATGTTTGCTGGTAGGTCTCTGAGACTCCATTAAATTTTCTTCATTTTTTTTTTTCTTTCTGTTCGTTGGGCTGGATAATCTCAATTGATCTATCTTCAAGGTCACTGATTCTTTCTTTTGCTCCAATCTGCTGTTAAACTTCTCTAGTGAAATGTTAATTTTATTTATTGTTCTTTTCTTTTTAAAAAATTTTTTTAAAAAAATATTTATTTATTTATTTGCTTGCACCAGGTCTTAGTTGTGGCAGATGGGCTCCTTAGTTGCAGCTCGCAGGCTCCTTAGTTGTGGCTTGCCTGCTCCTTAGTTGCGGCCTGCGGGCTCCTCATTTGTGGCATGTGTACTCTTACTTGCAGCATGCATGTGGGATCTAGTTCTCTGACCAAGGATCAAACCCAGGCGCCCTGCATTGGGAGTGCAGAGTCCTATCCACTGCACCACCAGAGAAGTCCCTTATTGTTCTTTTCAACTCCAGAATTTTTGTTTGGCTTTTTGTAAAATTTCTTTCTTTATTGATATTGTTTATTTGGTGAGATACCATTCTCATACTTTGCTTTTGTTCTTTAGTTATGGTTTCCTTTAGATCTTAAAATTTTTAAATAGCTGGTTCAAAGTCTTTGGTTTGTCTAATGTCTGGGCTTCCTCAGGGACAGTTTCTACTGATTTTTAAATTTTCCCTTGTATTGACCATGCTTTTCTTGTTGTTTTACATGTTTCACAAGTTTTTGTTGAAAACTAAACATTTTAAATAATATAATGTGGCACCTCTGGAAATCAGGACTTTGTTTTCCCAGAGTTTGTTGTTATTTTTCTGTTTAGTGACTTTTCTGAATTAATTCTGTAAAGTCTGTATTCTTTGTCATGTGGTCTCTGCCCAGTTAGCTTAGTGGTCAAGTAATGATTGGATGGAGATTTCCTTAAATGCCTGGAACCAATGAGTCTCTTAGTATTTGTTGAGGGGCTCTGTGTGCATTTTGGAGCATGCCTTCATCCTTCTGCCAGTCATTTGACAGTTCTGCCTTAACCTTCACTTCCTGCTTGCGAAGCACCTCAAGGTCAACCAGAGATGAGAGCTTAGAGCAGTCTCAGGTCTTTCCTGTTCTGGGCATGTGCACAAACCTGTGCATCTGCTTGGCCTTCAAATTCCCGGGAATATGTCAGAGCTTTTCAAGGTCCCTATGCATATCTCATTCCTCTGATTTTCCTTTTAAACTTTTTGATTAGCCTATTGTTTTCCCCAAGTATTATCCACTGCCTCAGGCAGCCACAAAGTTAAACAATTGCCTCTATTTGTTTTCCACTAACGCTCCTGGGGAAAATGGTTATCATACTGGAGGAGTTTCAAGACGGATGGAGTCTTCTAAGGAACTGCTAGACAGATCAAATAATTCCAGACCTTTGTGAATAAGGTTTGAGGAGCTTCAACCCCATTCAGGAGTCAACTTTTCTCCAGAGAAGACTAGTTCCTTTCAGTGAATACTACTATTTAGAAACCAAGTTTGGATGCTACATGTTGTCATTGCAACTGAGGTGTCATTGCTTCCAGGCCCTATCAGTACAGGAGTAGGAAGTATATGTATGTGTATACATATACATAAACACACATATGTTGATTTCTTTACCTCTGTATATTAAAAACTTACACCAGTTACTCTAAATCCATCCCAATAGCACAGGGTTTATTCTGTCCTTTTGCCTTTTCATATTTGTTAACTCCTTTCTCTGATAGAAACCTGATCCCTCATCCTTAATATATTTACTGATTTGCTCAAATCCTTCCTGTATTTGTGAATTCACATACTTGCTAAAATTTATTTGTAACCCGAATCAATACTTGTGGTGCTTTTGCAGTCATTTGTGGACATGTGCAGGGGGTGAAAAATTTGAACTGCAACATGCATATTCCTGGCTGAGGTGATACTCTGACTTCTTGTTTTAGCTATTATGCTGTAAACAAGTATCCTTCTCATGGTCAATTTAGTGTCATGTTTTTTGCATTTTTGTGCTTTTGTTGGTGATTTCCCTGTTTAAAATCGCCCCCAGGTGTAGTGCTGAAGTGCTGTCTAGTGCTACTAAGTGCAAAAAGGCTGTGATGTTTCTTGTGGAGAAGATTTGTGTGTTATAGATGAGTTTTGTTCAGGAGCGAGTTAGTGCTATTGGCTCTGAGTTCAGTGTTAATGAATCAACAACATATTAAATAAGGTGTCTTTAAACAGAAACACACAAAACAAGTTCATGTATTGTTTGGTTGATGAAAATGTTGTGACCAGAGGCTTGCAGGAACCTAACCCTGTATTTTTCCCCTAGGAGCAATGGTTCAGTGTTTGCTAACTTAGTGTTTGTGGTCACTTTGTAAAACATAACTATGGGGAGTAGGAGAATTGACTACCTGTAAAGCCTTTTCCAGCTCATGGATGAGCAAAGGAAAATACTATGTATCTTAAAAACTACATGAAGAAAGAGTCTGCTCAGTGGACTGATTAAAGTGTAGTCACAAAAAGAGCTGATCTGTGAGAATATTTTCAAATACGATGTAAAATCACCTGCAAATCACAATATGCACAGGAAATACAAACATAAAACGTATCTTTAAAATTTTGGTTGAAGTGTTGATGAGGCAAAAGGATGATAAAACCAGTTCCCACTGAGTAATGGTGTTTATACTATCCTAAGTTAAAGCAATGTGTTTTGTTTTTTTTTTTTGCGGTACTCGGGCCTCTCACTGTTGTGGCCTCTCCCATCGCAGAGCACAGGCTCCTGACGCGCAGGCTCAGGGGCCATGGCTCACGGGCCCAGCCGTACCGCGGCATGTGGGATCTTCACAGACCGGGGCATGAACCCATGTCCCCTGCATCGGCAGTCAGATTCTCAACCATTGCGCCACCAGGGAAGCCCTAAAGCAATGATTTTAACCGCTGGAATTTTTTTCTGAACTTGGGAGAACTGAGGTTTGCTAATTGTTATAGACCTAATGTATTAGTATCTATAAGAGGATGATAAGTACTTCCACAGATTTACTGATATATATTTATAAATGAAGTATTGGGAGAGGTGGAAAGGAAAAAGGACTTAGTAGAATCAGTAGAACCAGAACCTGGAGTCTAGGTTGAAGCAAATGAGCTCATGCTTTGGGTAGGAGAGAAGAGAGTCCCAGAGGAACTCCAAGGGGATTAGCTTGTGTGGAGAGGAGCAGTAATTCTCAAACCAGAGAGTATGAGTCAGGTTTTGGAACTGCTGAGTGGAGAATGCAAGGCAGAGTATGTAAGTATATTGATGGGTTGGAGTCCAGTTGGTAAAGATCAGGTGTTTAAGTTTGACTACAGAGACACTTGGAGGCACTGCAAGCTTTTGAGAAAGGGAATTCCAGGTTCAAAGCAATATTTTAAGAAAATGGTTCTTGCTGCTGTGACAGTTTGCTGGGGAAAGAGGAGTTTACTTAACATAATTCAGTAACAGTTGTTAATAGCGATAGTGAAGCCTTTGTGTGTGTGTTTTACTGTTATTGAAGTGCTTTTACAGGTGGTCCTTGGGACGCTCCTGTGAGGTAGCTTTTATTATTCCCACTTTTAAGTAAGGGAAGATGGAGGTCCAGAGTTTTGAGTTACTAGTTCAGGGTCACACAGCTATTTAATGGTAGGCTTGCGATTCAGATACCCTTTCTGCTACACCTCAGTTTCAATTAAGGATTTCGACAAAGAATTGTTGTTGTAGGATTGGAGAAGGAAAGAAAACAGCAGCTGATTAGTACTTTCTTCTAATAAGATGTGATTTAAAGTATTGGCATGAAACCAAGTAGAGTCAAATGTTACAGAGAAAATTTTTATTGACATTGGAAAAAATATGATGAAATTCTTCAGAAAATCTTCCAAAAGTTTGCATTGTTCCTACTTGTAATTTCCTCTTACCTTACCCCCACCCCCCACCCCCACTCCGCTTTGGGCCTGAATCTGCTGAAGTTTCATCTTAGCACGTATTTACATTTTTAGGAAAGGAACATCTGACATGGAATGATCTGGTAAATGTGTCAGCTGTTAGTAAACAAGAAGCCAGTAATTGTATCTCATTTGAAAACAATCCCAACAGGTCAAACCTCAGCTGAAATAAAATCCTATTTTTAAGCTTTACTTTTAATTTGAAACATAAGTTGCTGTGAGTAGCCTATTATAAACAGTTACACAACTTTAGAAAGCATCTCTAGGTTTAAAATTCTAATACCTTTCTCCCCCTTACCCCTGGCCCTTCCTGCCTAGTCATGAGGAAATGGAGATTCAGATTCAACTTAATATTTATTGAGTTGGACATACTGCAAAGGACATTTTTTTTCCTTAAAATCCTGAGAGGTAGGGATTTTTATTTATTTTATGGAAGAGGCAACGAAGGCTCATAGCTCACTGACAGGGGAGCCAAGAGTCAAATCAGTGCTTTCTGATTCCAAGTACAGGACTCTTCCCATAGTATTATGCTGTATTTTAATTGGTTCAAGACTAGGTCATAGAGTGGTAGAGCTAGAAGGGACTTTGGGGATATTTCCTCTACCCTTTCATCCCATAAATGAGCATGGATCCAGGAGCTGGGCTTTCTGGATTCAAATCTTAACCCCGCTATTTATTAACCATGTGACCTTGGGAAGTTACTTATCCATACTTCCATTTCTTTATCCATATACGTGGGATAATAGCAATATACCTAAGTCATTGGGTGGTGATTATGAGGTTTAAATGAGTTCATATATGTAAAGTACCTGAAAAATACCTGGCATATAGTAAGTGCTTATAAGTATTACTAATATTTGTTAAGAGGAAACTGAGTATCATAAAGGTGTAATTACTTCTAAAGATTATATTGAAGTAGCTGAGTTTAAACTAGGATCCGGATCTTTGACTCCTACTATTGTAGTTGATGGTTGGCAAAGTGTTTTCAGATAGTTGTATATCCAGTCCTCATTATGGCTCTATAAAGTCTACAGGCCAAGTGAAAGAAACCCTTCGATCTCCCAAAGTTGGCTTCTAGGATAGAGATTTCCAGTGCTGTGTACGTGGATGCCATTTATACAGTGGGTTGTATTTCAGCTTCATAAAGTAAAGCAGGCTTTTCATTTAGCAAGGTAGAGCTTCTCCTTTCTCCAGCCTAACCTTTCACTTTAGTCCAGAGACCTTTTTGAGGTCAATTAATGCCAGAGGGAAAAATTGGACCTCAGTCATAGCTCTAACAGCCACTTAATCTCCCTTTGTCTTGGAAATCAAATTGCCCAAGTGTGTTTTCCCACCCTAAAAATTTCAGCACATGGGGCTTCCCTGGTGGCGCAGTGGTTGAGAGTCCGCCTGCCGATGGTGGGGACACGGCTTCATGCCCCGGTCCGGGAAGATCCCACATGTCGCGGAGTGGCTGGACCCGTGAGCCATGGCCGCTGAGCCTGCGCGTCCGGAGCCTGTGCTCCGCAATGGGAGAGGCCACAACAGTGAGAGGCCCGCATACCGCAAAAAAATAAAAAATAAAAATAAAAATTTCAACCTTAGTTTCTTCATCCTTTTGGGGTTAATGGTAATCCTGGCACTGTTCACTGTAAAGGGATTTTATGAAGAGCTTATAAATCAGTGTTTATGAAAAGGAATTGCAAACTGATTTAAATGATAAGCTAACTGTAAAATGCCTGAAGTAGGTTTATTTTGTTACTTTCCTGAGAGGGAGCTCATGTCCTCCAGTTTGGGTCAGCTATCACCAGAATTCGTCTAGTCCGTGGTAGGCAGGGGTACATTTTATCCTTGGAGAGGTGAGCATGGGGAGGCTTGGTCCTAGTCCTGTTTTGGAAATTCTCCTTTCATGTGCCCTGTTCTGGCAGAATTTCTAGACTTAGGTACGCTCTTTGCCTTCTACACATGGAGTCTGATATAGATTCCTGACAAACTATTTTTTTCTTTCTCTAGAGGAACCGGATTAGCATCTCCCAGTGGGTTCCAGTATGCAGCCGATTGCTACTTGTGTCTCATACACAGGGAAAGTGGGGCAGGGCTCTGTCTGGTACTTCCCAGGTAAGATTTGTTATTCCTTTGCTTGTTATGAAAAAAACCTTAGTGTTTATGTGCAAATGTCATGTATTTATAGATTAACCAACCAAATTGTGTGATGGAAAAACCTCATGAGACCACTTCTGGGTCTCTGTGGTGCCAGCTCAGGACTGATTCCTACTGTATGGTGTCTAGGGCGTTGCTTCTAAATACCCCAGCAGTGGAACTTAGCCTAGGATACCACGCTACAGTCTGATGATTTTTACTGTTGGGAGTGTTTCCAGATATTCATCTCAGAGTTAACTTTTCTTCAGTTTTCTTTTTGTAGCCACTTTATGCCGCTTTTATTTGGGGTAAGAAATGTTTCTTCATTTTTTTCCTTTTTATGAACATAAAAATCCAAGGAACAATTATTTCAGGCCTTAGTTTACCACTGATCACATGATTCTTTATAAAGTAGTTTACTTTGGACCCTCCTTGAGAGTTTTTTCTCCTGATTTTTGTTAATTGTACAAATAATTTAGTAATAAAGGAAATAAAAATCACCCATGACTTCAAACCTGAAAACATCTGCTGGTTCTTTTCCAGTCCTTAAGTATGTATGTGTGTACTAATTTTTTCCCTCGGTACCTTAACAAATATCCACAGAATTTTATGTTCTGGTGCTTTTTCACTTATTAGAGCAGACATTATTCACGTTGTTAGATAGATTTCATAATTAATTTTTTAAATGGCTACATGTTATTTATTTAACCTTTGTTTATATTAAAATTATCTTCAGATTTTTGGTAGACTTTAATGTGGTTACCATTTTATTGTTATATAGTATTTCTTATTTTTAATTATTTATTAAAGATGAACTTCTAGGAGGGTGTACCCTAGGTCAAAGGGTATAAGCAGTTTTCCTCTCCAAAAAGTTGTTTTAATTTATACTGCCACCAGCAAGTTTATATAACTAGTTTTTCATCATTACCTCCCCTAAATTGGGTGTTTTAAAAAAATTTAAACTTATTGGGTAGAAAATGTTACCTTGTTTTGCTTTGCATTTCTTTATCAGGGTTAAACATTTTTCTGTTTATCAGTTATATTCTGGTTTGTAAAAATTACATATTTACATCATTTCTCTGTTTATCTACTGGGAATTTATTTTCATTACCAATTTATGTAAATTCCTTTTATAGCCATTCACTTTCTTTTTCATATTTAATGCAATGAAAAATTATTTTTGATGTATATAATTATATATTATATAATTTAAATAAATAAATAAAATATATTAAAATACTTAAAATATAGAGTAATTCCCTCCAGCTAGTGTATAAGCCTTGCCCTTCTGAGGACATGTCTTATTTTCACCTGTATTTCCTGGGCTTCTCACTAAGTCTGGCACAGAGAAGGCACTAAATGTATGTTGAATGAATGAAGAATATGCTTGCGCAAAAGAGGCATCTACTTTGGGTAGTCATGTAGCTGTTTCTTTTCAGAGTTGGGCTAGGTTCTATTTTTATTTTTATTTCTGTGCACTGGAAAATTTTAGTAGAATTTATCCTATAGTTCTAAATCATTTGTAAATAATGTGTGCAGAGATGGTGGAAGGAGGAACTCATTATATCAGTCTCTGAGTTGTGCCTCATTCTTTGAATCAATAAACATTTATTGGGTACCTAATATATACCAGATACTATATTAGGCTCTGGGATGGCATTATAGAGAAACATCCATGTAAATAACTTAAAATTGTTTATCTCATGCTGACAAGATTATAAATAAACTGGACATTTTGTCATATTGACGTTACCTCACTGGTACATCTTCCCATCTTTGAGTTCTCCTGGTTGGAAAACTCTGCTTCAGAATGACATCCTTAGGTACATATCTGACAGGGAGGCAGATTTGGCTTAGAATGAGGAAGAACTTTGTGTTAACTAGAATTGTGGTGTAATGGGATGTGTTGGCTGTATTTTAACAAAGTAAATTTACTTTTACTGGAAGTATTCAAGCAATGATTGGAAGGCTATGTTAGGGGCTTGACATAAAAGTATCCTCCATTGGATGAGTGGTAGTATCAGATGATCTCTAAGGTAATGTCCAATGCTGTAATCCTATTATCATTTTCAAAAGGCTAGGGACATTGGACTCTAATCTGTCTTTTCTAAGTAACCTCTTGAAGTTCTGTCATACTTTGATGAGTCTACTTAAAAAGTTTTTTTTAGGGCTTCCCTGGTGGCTCAGTGGTTGAGAGTCCGCCTGCCGATGCAGGGGACACGCCTTCGTGCCCCGGTCTAGGAAGATCCCACGTGCGGCGGAGCGGCTGGGCGCGTGAGCCATGGCCGCTGAGCCTGCGCATCCGGAGCCTGTGCTCTGCAATGGGAGAGGCCACAACAGTGAGAGGCCCGTGTACCGCAAAAAAAAAAAAAAAAGTTTTTTTTAATTTTTGAAATAATTTAAACTTACAGAAAAGTTATAAAAATGGTAGTGTTCCCTTATACCCTTCATCTAGCTTCCTCTAATGTTAGCATCTTATAGCAATTATTGAAACCAGGAAGTGAACATTGATGTGATACTATTAACTAATCTATACACCTTATTCCAATTTTACTTTTTTTCCCCATTAATGTCCTTTTTTTTGGTCTCTCAATTGGGGTTCCTCTAATATTTTCTTAAAATTAGATTGAGGCTATGCATTTTTGGCAAAAGTGATATTGTTTCCTTCTCAGTGGGTCACATCAGGGGATACATGATGCCAGTTATTACTGGTGATGTTAACTTTGATGACTTGGTTATTAAATTGGTGTCTGTCAGCTTCCTCTACTATAAAGTACTATTTTCCCCTTTGTAATTAGTAGGTGTCTTGTGAGAAGATACTTTGAGATTATGCAAATATCCTGTTTCTCATCACACTTTCTTTTTTTGAAGTTTTTAAAATAATTTTTATTGAAATATAGTTGATTTACAATGTTGTGGGGTTTTTTTGGGTTTTTTTGGCTGCATTGGGTCTTTGTGGTGCACGGGCTTCTCATTTTGGTGGCTTCTCTTGTTGTGGCTCGCAGGCTCTAGAGCCCAGGCTCAGTAGTTGCGGCTCACAGGCTTAGTTGCTCCGCAGCATGTGGGATCTTCCCGGACCAGGGGTCGAACCCGTGTCCCCTGCATTGGCAGGCGGATTCTTAACCACTGTGCCACTAGGGAAGCCCCAGGAAGTGGAGTTTTGATAAAAACTTTTATTTCAACTATTTTGTTCCTTTTTTTGCATAAATATAAAAATGTTCCAAAACTTCCAAGATCTTAGAAGATAGTGACTGAAAGGATCAATCAGTGATGTTCATTTTAAAGGATTAAGAAAAGGCCCCAAAACTACAAAAGATGAAGCAGCCTAAGCTGAATAATTTATTACAACAACTTGTAAATGTTTGTGTAAAATGTCTTATAAGGGTTTATTGTTGGGTCTGTGGGCACCCAGGGGTGAGGGGTGGGAGCAGGATTTCTTTCTTTTTTAAGGCTGTATAATATTCCATTCTATCTATCTATCTATCTATATCTATATCTGTATATCTATGCCACAGTTTCTTTATCCATTCTTCTGTCAGTGGGCATTTGGGTTACTGCCATATCTTGGCTATTGTGAATAATGCTGCAGTGAACATAAGTGTGCAAGCATCTCTCCAAGATCCTGCTTTGAATTTTTTTGGATATATACCCAGAAGTGGGATTGTGGTATCATGTGGTAATTCTATTTATGGTTCTTGACTGCGACAGTCATTACTATGGTGTTTGCTTGATGGTCATTTTTGAATTCCATCATTTCTTACTACATTTCTTGATTGGAATTCTACTGTAAGGAAGAGCTGTCACTTTCTCTCCATTTATTTATTTATTCGATTGTTTTGTTTGTATCAGTATGAGCTAATGGATATTTATTCTGTGAGTTATAATACATTATTCTCATTATTTTGTTGATCAAATTGTTCCATGTTTGGCTGTTGAGAACTCCTTCAAGTTCCTTTCTACGTGCCTTCATTTTTTGAACACTTCCTTGTTTCTTGGCACCACAAGATGTTTCAGGTTCATGTTGTATTTTCTTTGCTCTAGCCCTAGAGTTAACAGTTTCCCCCCGGGAGCCCTGGTTCCTTTTATTGGAGAATGATATTTGGAATATTCAGAAATTAAGATCTGGGTGCTAAGTGTACATGAGCCAGTGTTGTTGAACTCTACGCAGGTTTTTGAAATCAGTTAGATATAGGGCAAAGAAGATAGCTCTGAATACATGTTTTACCCCTTAATGAACTTTACTTCTTTGAGCCTTAGTGTTCTTATTTCTAAAATGGGAAAAAATAGTATCAACTTTTCGAGGTTGTTGTGAGATAACATAAGTAAAACAGCAAGCGTACAGGTGCTGGGCATATGGGAGATCTTCAGTAACTTGTAACTGCTATTTTTGTTGCTATTTATGTTCATGCTACTTGGGTAAATGTTCTCCTCACCTTGTAAATTGAAACTTAAAAAAAAATTTTTTTTTTAATCCTAAAACTACCTTAAGCAAGTTGCACCCTCTCCCTGTGTCTTAGTTTCCTCATCTGTGAAAGGAAAAGGTTGGACTTAGAAGATCTCTGAGATTCCTTCCAGAAGATCTCTGAGATTCCTTCCAGCTCAAGTGTTGTTATTCTAAGTTACTCCTTAGTTCTTCAGTTGCTTTTTCTCCAAGATAAACAGCTTCAATTTATTTTAACCTTTCCACTAGGACCTTTTATTCATCTCTTTGATCATTCCTGTGGTTCTTTTCTGGACCTTCTCCAGATTGTCCTTCTATTTGGAAAAAAAAAAAACTCCACCTAGTTTTTATTGAGTGCCTACTCCATGCCCAGAATGGTGTTGAGCAATGGGACAGAAAATAAAAGAAGTATAAGATAGACTGTCTCCTGGTGGAGCTTATAGCTTTGCTGAAAGGACCAGATACATATAGTGTTGAAGAATTGCTTGAGTCCTGCCCTCCTTTTTCCTTTCCTTTCCTTTCTCTTTTCCTTTCCCTTTTTCTTTCTTTCTTTTTTCTTTCCCTTTCTTCCTTCCTTCCTTCCTTCCTTCCTTTCTTTTCTTTCTCTTTCTTTCTTTCTTTCTTTCTTTCTTTTCTTTTCTTTTCTTCCTTCCTTCCTTCTTTCCTTCCTTCCTTCCTTCCTTCTCTCTCTCTCTCTTTCTGTCTCTTTCCCTCTCTCTCTCTCCCCCTCTCTCCCTCTCTCTATCAGGGAGGTCTTTTCATTTTTAGAACCTTTTAGGAAGCAAAAAATAAAAGCAAAATCTTAATATGTCTTTTTTCTTAAAAAAATTTATTTATTTATTTATTTTCGGCTGTGTTGGGTCTTCATTGTTGCGCACGGGCTTTTCTCTAGTTGTGGCGAGCGGGGGCTACTCTTTGTTGCGGCACGCAGGCTTCTCATTGCAGTGGCTTCTCGTTGCGGAGCAGGGACTCTAGGAGCACAGGCTTCAGTAGTTATGGCATGTGGGCTCAGTGGTTGTGGCTTGTGGACTCTAGAGTGCAGGCTCACTAGTTGTGGCACATGGGCTTAGTTGCTCCGTGGCATTCAGGATCTTTCCGGACCAGGGCTTGAACCCATGTCACCTGCATTGGCAGGCGGATTCTTAACCACTGCATCACCAGGGAAGCCCAAGGGAACCTTCTTGTACTGTTGGTGGGAATGTAAATTGATACAGCCACTATGGAGAACAGTATGGAGATTCCTTAAAAAACTAAAAATAGAACTACTGTATGACCCAGCAATCCCACTACTGGGCATATACCCAGAGAAAACCATAATTCAAAAAGACACATGTACCCCAATGTTCATTGCAGCACTATTTACAATAGCCAAGATATGGAAGCAACCTAAATGTCCATCAACAGAGGAATGCATAAAGAAGATGTGGTATATATATACAACGGCATATTAGCCATAAAAAGGAACAAATTTGGGTCATTTGTAGAGACGTGGGTGAACCTAGAGACTGTCATACAGAGTGAAGTAAGAAAGAGAAAAGCAAACATCATATATTAACGCATATATGTGGAATCTAGAAAAATGGTGTAGATGATCTTATTTGCAAAACAAATAGAGACACAGACGTAGAGAACAAACGTATGGACACCAAGGGGGAAGGGGGGTGGGGTGAATTGGGAGATTGGGACTGACATATATACACTATTGATACTATGTATAAAATAGATAACTAATGAGAACCTACTGTGTAGCTCAGGGAACTCTACTTAGTGCTCTGTGGTGACCTAAATGGGAAGGAAATCCCAAAATGAGGGGATATATGTACATGTATAGCTGATTCACTTTGCCATATAGTAGAAACTTGGTGTCCATACGTTTGTTCTCTACGTCTGTCTCTATTTCTGTTTTGCAGATAAGATCATCTATACCAGTTTTCTAGATTCCACATATATGCATTAATATATGATATTTGTTTTTCTCTTTATGACCTGCTTCACTCTATATGACATTTATTTATTGATGGATATTTAGATTGCTTCCAGTTGGGCTTTTATTGATAGTGCTTTTATGAACATTCTTGTACATGTTTTTTTGTGAATATATGTACACATTTCTGTTGGGATATACACTTAGGAATGAAATTGTTGAATCTTAAAGAATGTATACATTCAGCTTCATAGATACTGCCAAATAATTTTCCAAAGTGACCGTACTATTTTACACTACCATCGGCAGAGTATGAGAGTTCTAGTTGCTCTGTATCCTTTCTAGCACTTTGTGTGTGTGTGTGTGTGTGTGTGTGTGTGTGTGTGTGTGTTTGGTGGGTGGTCTTTAAACATTTTTAAATGTGATATTCGGTTCTCTTTCTTGTGTAGTGAGTTTTCTTTCTCTTCTCCACAGCATTATGAGCTCCATAGGATAGTAATTGTTTTATCTTAAAAACTGGCACAAGGGCTGGCATATTGTGGGTATTTAATAAAGGTTTGATAAATGAAACATGTATGCATGGCATGTGTGTGGATAAGAACAAGAAGGATATAATAAGAAATAACCATACAGGTGGTTGGGTTTGTTCATTCAACAAATGTTTGAGGGTTTCCTGTGTATAATACACTGTACTTGATTCTGGTACTACACCTAGTTCCTACCTTCATGGATATTTTTGGTGGTGGTGATAGAAAATAAGAGTGTGTAATAAATATATAATTGTACATTGTAATGAGTACTATGAGTAAAGTGAACAGGATACTGCTATGATAGAGAATAATGGGATGATAAGAAACTATTTTAGATAAAGTGGTCAGAAAAGGCCTCTTTGAAGAAGTGACATTTGAGTATTTTGGGGTATTTTTTCTCTTTCACAGAAAGTTACTTGATATCTTTTTGGTTTAAACAGAGGAAAAATTAATGTTTTTAAAGGTCAAGGGAATCTTTTCGGGGGGCAAGGGCAAGAATGGGTAATACAAAAAGTAAGGAGCTATAGGGGAAGAAAAAGATCATGACATACACCTTGCCCCAAAGCACAGCTTGTTGAAACTGCTGTTAGTTGTGTTCTTTGAGCCTGTTTAAGTGCTTCGTGTTCTAGTGGACCATTACACTGATATATGTGATGTAATGGGAGGTGTTCTGTGTTTAGTCTCTGTGTTACAAAGCCTGCTTGATACCTGTGAATTAAAGCATAAGTGTTCTTGGGACTGACCAGAAGAATCCTGACTAATCTTTTAATATCCTTGTTTGGAAAGAAAAGTAAATAGTAACTCTCCACATTTAGAAATTCTATTTTTTTCCTTCATTAGGATTAAAGAAAAAATCATTTTCATTTCATGTGTCCCATCTCTTGGAATAAGCCAGAATTGAACCCTCCTGCTGCTCCTTTCCCACCCCTTTATATTGTAAAGGAAATAAAACATTACTGAGAGTTTGGAAACTAGATTCTTAAACTCTTCCGTAATTCTACCAGCATAGCAAAATAACTCTTTCATTTCTGTGTGTTCCTTTTTAGACTTGCCCCTATGCATTCATGCGTTTACCTATAATTTTATACATATTATAAGTGTTTTCATGTTGCTAAAAATAATAATCTCTAATGTAAACTGTGGACTTTAGGTGATAATGTGTCAGTGTAGGTTCATCCATTGTAACAAATGTACCACTCTGTTAGGGGATGTTGATAGTGGAGGATGTTGTGGCTGTGTGGGAGGGGGTATATGGGAGCAGTCTGTACTTTCTGCTCATTTTTGGTGTGAACCTAAAACTGCTTTTAAAAATAAAGCCTATTAAAAATCTGATTATCTGATTTCCCATTGCGTGACTGTACCTTAATTTAATTAACCACCTCCTTTCTTATTGGACTTATTCCCCAGTTTTCACGCTTGTGAACAATGCTACAATGAGGATCTCTTGCATATTGTTTTTTTCCTTAGGAATTTATTTTCAAAACTATGTTTACTCGTCTTGATTATAATAATACCAACCTGGTAGGATTGTGGTGAGGATTACATAAGGTAATATATGTAAGGCAAATACATAGTGCCTGGCATATAATTTTAACTAATGTCTATTATATTGCCAAAGTGCTTTCAAATGCAGTGTGAACATTGGAGGAAGACAGTTCTGATCTGAACGACAATGATGTTGATAATGATGGTGATGATGAAGACTTTTACTGTTTATTGAGTACCTATTTTGTGAAAGGTACTTTACGTTCTTTTACTTATTCAGATATTCAGCAGATGTTTATTGAGCGTGTAGTAGGCAACATTAGGAATTGAGTTAAACAAGGCTAGAAAGATTCTGTATTTTTTACTTTGAAACAACTCTGATCACATTAACCCTCTAAGTGAATGCTCAGTGTTGCTTACCTCTGTTTTTTTTTTTTTTTTTTTTAAATCCCCCAGTGGCCCCAGATGAGCCAGGCCCTAGCATGTGGTGGATCAGTAGTAGACATTCAGCTAAGTAGGAAGTATCATACCACAAATAAGGTGAGACTTACAAGTTCTTTCTATGTCTATAGCGTGCTTTCACACAAGTGTTCTTACTTGAAATTCAGCAAAATTGTTAGCTGGATGAGGCAAGAAATTTTATCAAATGCAGAAGGTGAGGCTCAGGGAAGTAAAGTGACTTGCCCGAGGTCACAAGGATGGGAAGAGACAGACCAACTGAATATTGGAACCTGAGGTGTCTGATCCCGTGTCCTATATTTCTTCCATTGTACTCTCTTGCTTAGAAAACACTTTAGAGAAAAAGTGTCGTAGATTTTTTTATATGTTAAAAATAAAGTAATATTTAACTGATGGAGAATTTCTTATTGGATGTATAGCCTGCCTTCATTTAGAGAGGATTAGCATTAGAATAGGTTTTCCTTTGAATTTATTTGCAAACTACAAAACTATATCTCCTATAGTCATTAATAAAAAATAAAAGAGCTTAAAAACATTTATTCAGTGCATGCTTTGATTGATTATGACTTTGAATGACTTTTGACTGCTTTCAGACAGTATTTTTCTTTCCTTTTCCCATAATGTCAATAAACATAGAACATGTTTCTCAGAATTGTTCTTTGGGAGGTGGGGGTCAAGATTTCTTTTTTAAAGTACTCTTTTCCATAGAACTTTTATTCTGATACCCCAAATCTATCATTTCCTAGACATGGGTTCATAGACATATGGTCAGTGAGGTGGGTATGTCTGCTCTGGAATTTAGAGGACACCTGTTAGGGTTCCAGATGTGTTTGTACTGAGTGATAAGGTACCCAGAAAAATGAGAATGAAAAATTCTAGGTTAAAAAAAAAAAAAATCTAAGCAATAAAAAATGCCCTTAGACCCTAGTGAGAAATAAAAGCATTCTTTTAAAAAAACTTTTTTGCAACTAATTTTGGTTTCCTTCTTTTTGAATAAATAGCTTTCTTCTACCAAGGATTCCCCACAGCCTGTTGAGGAGAAGGTTGGTGCCTTCACAAAGATAATAGAAGCCATGGGATTCACAGGACCTTTGAAATACAGTAAATGGGTAAAGTCTTTTAAGTTGTTTTCATTTTTCTTCTTGAGCTTTGTGCTTTCTGCTCTTCACAGAAGAATTTTTTAAAGCTTCTGCTTTGCTTTTTGTGAAATGCTTATATTATTTTGAGAGCTTCAAAATATGTTGTTGTCCCCTTGCCCCCCGTTCCAGGTCAGATCTATACAGCATGTGGGACTGAAATAGTCCCTCTACTCCCTTAACCTGATTCCTTAGAAGTATCTCAGTAGCAGGCAATCCAATAACACTGGTCTTTCCAGGTCTTTGCTACATGTTATGCCATATAGATGAGTTCTCAGAAGTTAGATGGGCCAAATGTTTTGATGGGCACTGCTTTTAAGGAAACACTCTCTGTGATTCATAAGTGATTTTCCCTAGGTCATTGTAATGACTTCCTTTAAAATTTTACTAATAAGCATTTTTAAAATTAATCAGTTCTATGATTTATTGTAATTCATATTATGAGGGCTGTTTGCTAACTGTGTCATTCCTAATCAGGTCTTGGCCTAGCATGTTATCTGTTTTATGGTACTTGCTATAAATGAATGAATGTCCTCTCTGCATCAGGTGCTACTGCCCCTGGACTTTTATAGCAATGCCTCTAACCAATTAAAATAATAAAACACAAGTCATTGGGTTTTTCTCAGCCCAGTTATCTCCTAGTACTACTGTTTCTCTCTACAGTTATGGCAAAAGTACCTTTTAATACTTTTCAAGGTTGCTAGAATGTTGGATAAGCCTAATCAGTCATAAGTTATATATTAAAGCAAACCAACACAAAGCAGTAGGGAAGACTTTTCTAGAAGACATTATAACTTTGCCCAAAATGACTAAATTATTCCAGTTACACCATTTTAACAAGTTGGAGTAAAATTAGAATTTCAATTTTATTGTGAACTTTACTTTTAGTTTCTTCTTATAATATCTGGCTCTCTTCCTAACAATTCTCACTGTAGCAAATATAGGCTTCTCTCTGTAATCTCCGTTTTACATAAATTGAACAGTGATTCCACAAGCATTTTGTTTGTAAGGGGCTTTGAAAAGTATAGAAGATAGCACACACATAACTAGGTTATAATGATGTCCTTGAGACCCTAAGGTTATGAAGTGTCTTCTTAATCATTAATGAAATATTAGTTATGCTCATTAAAGTTATCTTTTTTTACATCATAATTCTTGACAAATGATAATCACTGGTATATTTGGTAATATTATTAACCAGGATCTTTTCCTTTATTAAAAAAATATTTGCGATAATACATTTGGATTGAAAAACTTAAAATGTGTGTTTTGTTTGAAAGTAAGAAATTAAAAGGGAAATGAGAGCAGAAAGAAAGAAAGAAAAGAGAAAAAATTTACTGTTTTATTCATTTCTTGATGGTTGAGTTCCACTTGGTTGCTTCCATATGCTTTGTCTCGTCCGTATTTTTATGATTCCAGGGGCAAAGGTGGCTACCATTTGGAGGATTACTAACTCATCAGGAAAATTTCTTCACTGTTTAAGTTAGTCTCTGATTTTTCTTGGTTCCCTTGTGACCTCAACTAAGTCCCTAATATTTGCATTTAAAAACTCTTTTGTGATGTGGCAGTGTCTACTTCCTGTAACCTTCATTTTTTTAATTTGTAACATCAAAACATCAAAGTATGACACTCTAGTATATTTTGGGTAGGAAGATGTAGGTATAATTTTCCATATTGAAAGATTGAGAGCCCTTTTCAGCAAATGTTGACTCAGAAATCTGTGGCAGACATGTGTATTGGGTTGCACTGGCAAGAATCTTTGAATTTTGTGTTTTCTCATGTCTTTCATTAAGGAGTAAAATGTCTGCTTGTCTCTGCATCAGCAGTATCAGCCAGCTTTCCTCCATCTTTTTATGTAATGTTTTCATGTGTAGTTCCATTTTTCTTCTAGATCCATATTTAGGAATTTAAATGTGGCTTTCCCTTACCTATTTGATTATCCTGAAATAACCATTCTTTTTCATTATCTTTATGGAGCAATATCAGATAAGATAAGGATAACATTTAACAGATTGAGCCACATTTCATTGAATAGGCGGTTTTCAGATTAGCATTAAGCCAAAAAGTTATTCCTGTTCTGAAGGACACTGACAAACTGGAATGCATTCAGAAGTGGGCAGTGAGCCTTGTGAAGGCTTCAGAAACTGTTGAATGCAGAGTGGTTGAAGGAAATAGGGATACTTTGCCTGGAAAAGAGAAGACATAATGGTTCTTCTCAGGTGTTTGAGGGGCAAATGTAAAAAAAATGGAGACTTAATCTGAGGTATTCCAGTGTGCAGATAATGTTTACTGAATGTTACATGAAGCAGATTTATGTTCAATATAACAAAACTTTAGCAAGAGTTGTCCTCCAGTGGGATAGGTAGCCTCACAAGGTCATTGGACTTGTTTGAACAGGGGCCCAGATAGTTGACCATGAATCAAGAATGCTGTAGAAGGAATTCCAGTACAGAATAGAAAGTTCAAATGACTTCAAAGCCCCTTCCAACTCTCACACAGTTGTTTTAGTGTAAGCCTTTTACTAGATTCGTTTTTTTATCTTGTAGGATGGTACAAAATGCATCAGTTAGTGGGAGAGCTGATTTTCATTTTCTAAACCTGTCTTAGGTGCTTGTGTTTTAGTCAAGTAGACTGATGAAGTCTTCCAAAGTTAGAATGAAGTCATCTGAGGACCAGAACAATTTGTATTGACTGGATGGAAATTTAGTCCACCTACTTCTTTAACTTATATTAATGCATGAATCTTGAAGAGGTTCTTTCCCTGAGTTGTTATTTCCAGTCCCTGTGTGATGGTCTTAAGGGACTTGCTTTAGAGATTTGTCCAGGAAAATGGCTCACCCAAGTATAAAGGTTTGGCCTCGCTGCAGGAAAAGTGAGGAACTGTAAAATGCTCCTGATTGCTGCAGTATGAGCACTGTATACATACACTGGCCAATCTGGTGAGGTCTTCATTATTTGTAATGAATGCTTGCTTCATGAACATGTTGTGGGGAAAAACCTCTTTCTCATGGAACGATTTGGGCCTTGGAGGCAAGTGTGCTTTTCCTTAGGCAGAGTGATTAATTATGAACCAGAATCAGAAGGAAACTGCCGAGTTAAAAAAAAAATCAAAACACAGGCCATTAGGAATTTTACTTAAAATTATAAATGTATTGATAGTTGAACTAGGCCTTAAGTTCCATGAAAAGAGTTTTTAACTGCTTTGTTTACTGCTGTATTCCTAGTGTCCAAATCGGTTTTAGGCACTGAGTTCGGTGCTCAATAAATTATTTGTTGACTGGAACAAAAGCTTATAGATGTCCTAAACTCTCTGTTTCAAGGATAGGAATAGGCCTGTCAAGGCCAAAGCATTAGGATAACGATATCATTAGGATATCATTAGTTTGGTGATGGTACAAACAAGTGCTTCCCAAAATGTGTTCTATGTCACATACTTCCCAGAACCTCAGGTGTTAAAAAGTTAAACATGCTTCTTTTTTAGACTGCTGATATGGTGAATTACACTTATTGATTTGTGAATGTTGAATCAACTTGGCATTCCTGGGATAAATCCCAGTTGATCATGATATGATCTCCTTTTAAAATATTGATGTTAGTATTTTGTTAAGGAGTTTTGGATCTATGCTTATGAAGGCTATGGTTTTGTAGTTTTGTTTTCTTCTGATGACTGGTTTTGACACCAGGGTAATGTTGGCTCATAGAATGAGCTGGGAAGTGTTCTTTCCTCTTTTTTTCTGGAAGAGTTTGTGTAGATTTGGTATCATTTCTTTAGATATTCAATAGAATTCTCTAGTGATGCCATCAAGCCTGGAGTTTTCTTTGGGGAAAGGTTTTTAGCCACAAATCCAATTTTTAAAATAGAGATAGGACTATTCATGTTATTTATTTATTCTAGTGAGCTTTGGTAGTTTGTATCTTTCAATGAATTTGTCCATTTCATCTGAGTAGTCACATTTATTGGCCTAAAGTTGTTCAAAATATTCCCTTATTATCCTATTAATATCTTTAGGATATGTAGTGATGTTCCTCTCCTCTCTGATTCCTGATGTTGGTAATTTGTATCTTCTCTGTTTTTCCTTTTTTTCCCCCCTAGATCAGTTCTACTAAATTTTTGTCAATTTTATTGATATTTTCAGAGAACCAGCTCTGGCCTCTTTTGATTTTCTGTGTTATTTTTCTGTCTTCAATTTCACTGATTTCTGCTCTTATCTTTATATATCATTCTTTCTGCTTGCTTTTAGGTTTAATTTGCTCTTTCTTTTTTAGTGTCTCACTATTTGTTTAAATGTGGACTTCCATTGCTGATTTACTGCTCATATAAGTATATCTGATTTCCATTTGTTGTATGTTCTGTTCTGTTTTCCCCCATATGAACTTTAGACTAAAATCATTGAAAACTTAACATTAGCAAATGAAAAAATCTTAATTGCAATCAAAGACATAATACTTTAATTTATTATAGGTATTTCTGCCCATCAGAAACTGAAATATGAATATTATATAGTATTGGATATAGTATATCCTTGGTGACTTTGAACCTTAATAACCAAACAGCTCTGCTAAAATTCTAGGTTGGTTTTTCTTCAGTTGCTATGCCATTCTCTTTGCATATACATATTTTTTAGTCTGTGTATATTTGAGTAATTTTCTCTGTCATTTTAAGGAAAAATAAGCTTCTACGAGCCTTTTGTTGATGGACTAGTTTAATTGTATCCTGAAGGAAATATTTTGAAAGCCCTTAGAAATTCTTCTTCTTTTAGCACTGAGTTGGTCTTCAGGCCTACAGTCAACCCTTACAAGAATTTATTTTTCATTTTTAGGTTTTTGTGAAGGTATAATGTACATACAGTAAAATATACAAATCTTAAGTATACAGCTCAGTGAATAAATTAAAACCACCACCCAGATCAAGATTCTAAGAGAATTCTTAGTGCTTTGGGGAATAGTAAAAGGTTGATCCTTTTACTATATTTTACATTCATTAGAAACTCTTATTTATAAACATAGTATTCTGTTAATCAGCAAACTATAAAACTAGGGAAAACATAAAAAAAAGTGACCCCCTCCCTTCAGGGAAAAAAAAGACAGAATAGTTAATAGGGCTTCTGAGGAAAGATCAAAGGATGGAGGGTTTTGTTTGTTTGATTTTGGTAAGGAGAATGGGTAATTTTTTCAATATAAAGGGTTTCAGATTATAAAGAATTAATGTGGATGGTTCTGAATGGTGGTTTAGAGGCTGAAACATGGTGAAATGGGTTTGAATTAAAGGAGAGAGTTCGTCTAAATATTGGAAAAACCTTTTTGACATTTTGATGCCAAAATCGTAAAATTGTGTGAAGTCTGTGAATGGCTAGAGACAGGTTTGGACCCATCCTTCTAGTTGAAAACATATAAGATTCTGTGACCTACATCTAATGGCACTAGAACATTCACTTGGTCATGTCTTGAGTTTGGTTTTATTTTCTTTGTCTAGAAGATTAAGATTGCGGCCCTGCGCATGTATACTAGCTGTGTGGAGAAAACTGACTTCGAGGAATTCTTTCGAAGTAAGTTACTATTTTTGATAGTTGTGAAAAGGAAAATAAATCTACTTTTCATTTTTATGATTGTGTCTTGGTAGGATCGGGTTTCTTTTTAAGTTACTAGTAAAACAGTTTTTCCTGAACAAAATGTATAATAAAAGCTGCTTATTTTTCTCTTTTAATAGAATAAACAAAGGCCAAAAGAGCCCTATAAATAAGACATTTTAACAAGTTTGAAAAAAGACCTAAAAATTTGTCCAGTACTTTGACATCATCATTCCCCCTTGTCCACACATGCATCTTTTTACATAAGAGTGTACTCAGAGTAAACACATCCTGTTTTACGTTCTGGATGTTTTACTCAGTATTTTTGACATGAACTTCTGCCCAATCATTCCTCTTTTATTTCTAGTTTATAATTGTTTTAGTTAACCCTGGAATATGCCTCATGATTTTTCTTCTTTCTGTAGAAGGACTGTTGAGTCAAAAGGCACATATAATTTTATTTTTATCCCATTGATAAATTGCTTTCCAGAAGTGTTTTACTGGTTTATATCATCATCACTAGCAGTTGATTATATCAATACAGTATTCATTTTGTTAATGTAAACTGTTGTAGTTATAAACATGTCATTTAAACCAGATACTTATAAAGTCATTGGGAAAGTTTAAGCTGTTTCCAGTTCCACATATTTTGGAAGGAAATGTGTTCTGTGCACATCTGTGGTAACAGTCATTATCCTCAAAGCAACAAACACTTAACTAAATATACTTGATATTTTTCATGGACAGCCAATAATTATATATAATTATGTTAACAACAATGAAGAAAGAGATGAAGTTTTGATTATTTAATAACTATTTTGTTTTTTTAAATTAAATGCAAGTTTTGTCATTTTTACTATTTCAGCAGATTGGTACAATATTTCATTGGAAACTTAAAATACTGTGCTGAGTTGTAATCCTAATTTAGTATCCACCTTCCATTTCTTATTTACTCATAGTCAGGAAAGAAAACTTTCCTCCTTTTTTAATGTCTAACGATTTCTTACTTTAGGAGAAATTAGTGTGAAAGGAGAAAATAATCTTTCTCTACCTGATGAAGAGACTATTAATATTAGAAGCTGGATTTTTCTCAAGTGGTTTCTTGAATCCATGTACACAAGTATTTTTCATCAAATCTTTTTAAAACCTCATCCTACACATCTATTTAATATTAAATAACTCATAAACTTTTTATAATTATTTTGAAAGGATGTTTACTAGCTATCTTTGTTTAGCTAATCCTCATTATTGAAGATTCTTGAATAATGAGACTATTATTACATATTTAAATTAATATATCATGCTTCAATTTATAATCTGTTGTAAACTACTTATAAAAATAAAAGTTTATTAAAATTATTAACTATTATATTTTAATAATTCACACTTACATGGTATGCTTTTACTTTTGTCTCATTTAGGAATTACAAAACATGTGAGACCGGAAAGGGCTTGTATTTCTTATTTTCATTTTTCTTTTGTTTTCATAAACAATTGAAACTTATAAAAAGGCTAAGTGATTTGCCCAAGGTTGCTTAGTCAAGCCTTGATCCTGTGTCATCTGGCTTAAAATCCAGGAATTTTTCTACTATAACATATTGCCTGTGAATGAAAATAACTGCAAAATAGAAATTGTAATCCATTTTAATATTTTTGTGTTTTCTAATTTTTTGTATTTTACAGTTTTTTTTTTTACTTTTTAAAATTTTTATTTATTATTATTTTTGGCTGCGTTGGGTCTTCGTTGCTGCACACGGGCTTTTTCTAGCTGCGGCGAGTGGGGGCTACTCTTCGTTGCGGCACGCAGGCTTCTCATTGTGGTGGCTTCTCTTGTTGTGGAGCACGGGCTCTAGGCGCGCGGGCTTCAGTAGTTGTGGCACGCAGGGTCAGTAGTTGTGGCACGCGAGCTCTAGAGCGCAGGCTCAGTAGTTATGGTGCACGGGCTTAGTTGCTCCGTGGCATGTGGGATCTTCCTGGACCAGGGCTCGAACCTGTGTCCCCTGCATTGGCAGGCAGATTCTTAACCACTGCGCCACCAAGGAAGCCCTATTTTATAGTTTCTAAATGAGACCTACCTCTGTGAGATGTTCTGTTAGTATTGTGAGCTGATGTTTATGTATATTAGAGTGTGTACATCTCAGTGAGCTTTGTCCTAGTCTTGCCCTTTGAAGTAGTTATCTGATGTCACATTTTTCAGTGACACCACTCTTACTTCAGGTTTTCTAAGACTCACTTTGAGAATTACCTTTTAGACCTATATCATGTTCCTTTGTATTATGCTCCATTGTGGTCCATCTTTGTCATTTGTGGTTAGATTAAATTTCAGAATCAAACCAAAGTGGTTCCAAACTGTGGCCAGTGAATAAAAAGGAGCAAGTGTGAAAAGTACTATTTATAGGCAGATAAAGAATATCTATAAAATAATGAGACTGACTTCCTTGCACCTTGGATTCTAAAGAGTAGGCCAGACAGGTTTGAGGTAAAAGAAGAGAATGTGTATAGATATATTGCTTTCTAAGATTACATCTTTAAAGTGGCTATTACTCCCTTGGATTTTTGGTCTTTTAGGGCTTGACTTTTAGAGTCCTGAGAATTCAGTAGCTTTTTAAAAGGATAGAGAGTCCCAGGTAGCTGGTCAGTGTCATTCTCACTCTTCCAACAAAAGTGAGACCAGTTATATTTCATGAAGATTGAGTTTCTTTACTCAGTAAACAATATGCCTATCAGCCTCTTGGACAGGCCCTCACAAAATGCCAAAGTTATAGATACTCTGTCATCTCAGAGCCAAAGTGTTCAGACGTCTTGATCCAGAGACCTAGATATTGGGGATTCTGACTGGTGAGATAGCTTAAGAGCCAACTCTTGTTTCCAGGATGTTCTGATGATGTCATTGTGGCATAAATGAGTGTACCCTCTGTGAGCACACAGTGCTTGCTAACTGGTCTTTTGGAGATCATTTCTGTTATAAAGAGCACTTAGGGGCAGAGGCGTCCAGCCAATCAGTAAAGCTTGTGTTTAATACCACACTGTTGTCTGCAGACTGCTTTGTTTTTAGCCCTTAAGAGTTCATACTTTGGAGAGGAACTCCTTAGTGAATAAATTTTGAGTTAATAAAATTGAGGTTCTACCTTTCTTTCTGCTACTAATACTCAGCTATCAAATATATCAATTTTGTGTAAGTATATGATAAATATATTTTTTAAAACTTGAAGAAAAAAAAGATTGAGGTTCATCATTTTATTGATGCAGTCTTAAATAGTGAGTTTTTTCAAACATAATTTAAACCCTAGTGTTTAAACAATTCACTAAAAATCAATAGTGAATATTTATTGAGTACCTATTAAATACTAACTACTTTGTTAAATGTTCTACAGGCCTTATCTCATTTAATCCTCACAAGAATCCTGTAAGGTAGGTTCTTTTGTTTTCCCATTTTTACAGAGAAGAAAAGTGAGGCACTGAGAGGTAAAGTAACTTTACCCAGAGTCATATACCAAGTAAGAGGTAGAGTTAAGGTTTTTTGTTTGTTTGTTTGTTTTTGCGGTACGCAGGCCTCTCACTGTTGTGGCCTCTCCTGTTGCGGAGCACAGGCTCCGGATGCGCAGGCCCAGCGGCCATGGCTCACGGGCCCAGCCGCTCCGCGGCATGTGGGATTTTCCCAGACCGGGGCACGAACCCGTGTCCCCTGCATCAGCAGGCGGATTCCCAACCACTGCGCCACCAGGGAAGCCCTAGAGTTAAGGTTTTGAATCAGGATATCTGACCCTGGTGTCTGCGTTAAACAAACAACTATGTTAATACTGCTGCCCCATAATAGTAATGAATTATTTAATTTTATCCAACTTGATGTTGAGGAGGAAAGTACCTAGCCTCAGAAAATAGTGCACTGAGTGTGTACTGGAGCAAGAGTGTGATCATGGCAAGACCCTATAGCAGGTTTTAACTTTGAAGTGTTTAAAGACATTTCATGAAGCTAAAGAGTTTGCTGTGTTGTTGAGCTGCTCACAGTCAAACTTTCAGCGGTCTTGTTTTTTAGGGCTTTACCCCGTGGGTTTCTGTTCTGACCCCAGTGGGTACAGGGAGTCAATCATATGCCAGCTCTTTTCCCATCCTCAGCCCTGAGCTGACCCCCAGAGGGAAAATTGTGACCCAAGTCCAGTTGCTGGCCTGTCTGTCTGTCTATGCTTTCCAGCCGAAGAACTGATTCCCTCTTTGAGAAAATTGGAAAGGCTTCTGGAGGCTGCTGGGAAGCTTTGATGTAGAGGTAGCAACTGAACAGATTGTCCTTTAGAAGCAGCCAAATTTCATTTTCCAGATTGAAAGACAGACTTCCAAGAAAACTTTTCTTTTTAATGTTTTGTTCTAGCATCCAAAAAAGACCCAACTTTAGATCCGGGCTTGAGAGTTTCTCATGGCTATTCTTGTTCTAGGTGGAGGGTGGTTGGCCCACTCTCAGATGGCATGTGTCTTAATAGCTGAATGGCTAGCCAGGCTAGCCTTCACCTCCCTCCTGCTGGGCTCCAAGAGGAAGTCCACTTGACAGCTGCTGGGCACCTCCCAGTAAGCTCACCAGCGTATTTTGGTGTCAGTTTGTGACAGACCTGGACTGAAATCCCAGCCCAGCCACTAGCTTGTTAATATTGTGGCTGCCTGCAAGTTACTTAGACTTTTCGAGCCCTGTTTCTTTATCTCTAGAATGAGGCTTATAATGCCTTCCTTCAGGGTTAAAGTGAGGATTAAGTGAGATAATATATTGACATGACTAACGGTGGACCTGACAGGAAGTATGGACCCTTAGTGAATGTTAGTTTCTGATACTAGTATTAGAGAGGCAGTTAGCGATTAAGCCAACAGTGTATGGAATCAAGTAGATCTGAATTTGATCCCAGATGTCTCATTTCATAGCTGTGTGACCTTGGGCAATTGTCATGATCTCTCTAAGTCAGTTTTCTCACCTGTCAAATGCGGATAATATCAATACCCACCTCTTAGGAATGTTAGGAGGAGTCATTGAACTAATGCTTGTAAGGTACCTATTATTTCTGACACATAGTAAGCACACAATGAATTACAGCTCTTTATTATTATTGGCGTTGTTAGTGTACCTCACAGGGGTCCTGCTCTGTGTTTTCTATCTTAGTGGCCCCTATTTGTTATCATTTAGTACATTGTATACTTCGTTTGCTGAAAGGCAGAAGATACTACTTCCTTCTTGAGTCATTACTCCAAAGGACAGATTCTACTCTAAGGGCCCAAGTTTCCCACTGATTCTCTTATTTATTGATATAAATTGATTTGCTTTTATTTATTTTTGGCTGCGTTGGGTTTTCATTGCTGCACGCGGGCTTTTTCTAGTTGTGGCGAGCGGGGGCTACTCTTCATTGTGGTGCGCGGGCTTCTCATTGTGGTGGCTTCTCTTGTTGTGGAGCACGGGCTCTAGGCTCGCAGGCTTCAGTAGTTGCGGCACGCAGGCTCAGTAGTTGTGGCTCGCGGGCTCTAGAGTGCAGGCTCAGTAGTTGTGGTGCACGGGCTTAGTTGCTCCGTGGCATGTGGGATCTTCCCAGACCAGGGCTCGAACCCATGTCCCCTGCATTGGCAGGCGGGTTCCTAACCACTGCACCACCAGGGAAGCCCTCTCTTTTTTCTTTATCCTCTTGCTCCAGCTTTTCTCCCTGCCGTGTAATAAGGAGGGCATATTCTGTGGGGGACCCCTCATCCAGCCAGAGGCATTTCTTAGAGATCTGAGAATTGAGACGCTTGGATGTCTAAGCCCTGAGCTGATTTTTGGTTTCTTAAACCAAGGAGAAACCCTACCAGGTTTGTCATTCCTGGGGGTGATGAACAACCTTTCATTAGATATTATCTGCTTTCTTATTCAACTGTAGCTCCCTAGAGTCCTGCTTCTTTCTTCTGATCATTTATTTTGGTTGAATCATTTAGCATACCCACTGGGTCACCTTAGAGAAAGAAAACAGGAAAGGGAGATGGACAAGAAGAACTTAGATTTCTCAGCAGGGCTCAAGTGAAAAAAAGCCTCTAGTTAAGTGGGGTAGGTAAGGTGGTGTCTGCCTAGCTTTCCAGAAGAATTGGAGACCAGGAGGGGAAAATAACATTGAATCAGAGTTGGAAGGAATTATAAAGATTGTCCAGGCCACATTATACAAAGTGAGAAAACTGAGGCTCAGAGAAGAGAAGTGACTTTCCCAAGTCCACACAGCAAGGTGGTAACAGGGCTGTTACTAGAAGCCTGTTTGTCTGACTGCATTCAGTGCTTTATCAACCCATGGGCTTGCCTTGTGGTTCCATTGGCCTCCTCTATGATAGCATAATCAGAGAGCACTGTGATTACCATATATTTTAGTTGAACAAATTTCTACCGATATTTCAAATATAGTCCATATGCCTCTTCTAAACCTTCACATATTTATACTTTATTGTTATTTTCTAGGGTGTCAGATGCCTGATACATTCAATTCATGGTTTCTTATAACTCTACTTCATGTCTGGTAAGTGAGCAATTTAAGTGAAGTCACCAAATGTATTTTTTTTTTTTTTAAAACACTGCTGACTTGTTAAGGTATAGCCTTCAGCAGGGCTGATTATATGAAATCGCAGTTGTTCAGGCATTAAAAGCTGTTCCTTTCATTTTAATAACTGGTGTCTTGTAGCACATTTTTTTATTAAAGGTCAAAGCATAGTCCCAGAAAGAAACTAATATTTGTAGGATTTTCTCAAAGAACACCTAACCCAGTGAACAATGCTATCAGTATCTGTAAGAGACCCTATGAGCTTGGGTGGAAAGTTCTTTCCCTTCGCTGTTTTAGGAAAGTTCACATTTACGTAAAAGTGGTTTGAATTGTGAGCATCCGTGGTCATTTTCATTGCTGGTCATCAGAAACCTATAACAAATTATAGCACTGACATTTACGCCTGTACCTCTAAAATGTGCATACAGGTTAGATTCATGCCAGTTTTGTTGCATGTAAAAATATTTAACACCTTAAACAGTATATTTTTTCTTCAGCTGCAAATTAAGTAGCCAAAAAAATCAATTTTTCATCTAATGTTACACAGTATTAAAGGTCAGAAGGATATAGGAGAGACGTTGAAGTGGGGGCTGGGGACTATTTATTGAACTGCCAGATCTTGGGAAAGTAAATTCTGGAGAACTAAGTTTACTACTTTGACCGTAGTATCTGAGGAACGTGGGGAATGGTTGCCCTGTCAAAAGGACCCTTGTTTGAGACTGCCTTCAGCTGAGCTTTGCATCACAGGACTGACTACTATATAAAGACTTTTTGGTTTTGATCACCTCTGAAATATTTCTTCTGAACTCACATAGTCAGTGAGATTGGCTAAGGGGCCTAAGGTGGCAGTTCATGTTGTTTTTTCCTAAGCCGGTAGTTTGTTGAGTGTACACTGTGTCCTGGGCAGTTAGTAAGCTATGTCAGGAGGCTCACAGTCTAGTGAGGGAGATAAGACATATATAATAGTCAGTTATAAATTGGACTGGCTAAGTTCTATAATAAATCTGAGTAAGTAGTGCCTGTAGGATCACAGAGGAAGCTGCAACTATCAAAACCCTTGAAATGTGCCATGTCTTTTAGTCAGGCAGCTAAGAAGGCCAACCACCTTCTGTCTGAATGGTGAAGGTTAGGAAGAGGTTCAGGGAGGGCAGCTGGATGTACTGAGAGGAAAACTACTTTTTCAAGAGGAGAGGATTGCAGAGGTGGCCCTGTGGAATTACTCACTGGAGAGGTGGGAGGGATGAGAGGAGGCTAGGCTGTTCCCAGAGGAGCTCAAAGATAATATTCAGAGTCAGAATGAAAGACTCTTTATTGCTCAATAGCCAGAGGTATCAGAGTGTTAGAGGGAGTGGATGGCAAAATAAAAAATATAATCCTTGTGACCACATCCCAACGTCAATACCTGACTACTAGCAGCTGGGAGAACCTTGAAACTACTTGTAGTTCTTTCCAGTTAGCCACCATTTCCAAATGTGCCTGCTGAGCCTTCCTTGCTGAGGTTGGTTTAATTTCTCAGAGGAGTGGGGAGTACCACCACCAGTTAAGTAGCGGGAGGGAGGCCTGTCTATGCTTGGTGTCCCCTCCATCCTTCCTCCTTGGTTCTCATGATCTGCGGGCTTCATGGGATGAATCAGCAAACTCTTGTTGTGTTAAGGACTGGGGGGCACTGGAGAGTAGGATGTGACATGGTGTGCACCTTCAAGAAAATTAGTCGAGTGGAAAACAGGCACAGTACAATTGCCTGTAATGGATGACAATGAAAAAAGTGCTGTGCCCAAGGCATAAGCAGATACTATGGAAGGATAAGGAGGTGTGACTAAATCCAAATTTGGTGGATGAGGGAGTATGTGTTGGATAAACAGTTGCTCTGTGGTAGAGGTGACATTTGAGATGTACCATGAAGGGTGAGTAGAATTTCTGTCAGAGAAAAGGGCATTTGAGTTGAGGGAATTATTAGGAGCAAAACATAGAACATGTACAAGAACGTGGAGTATTTGAGGGCAGCCAAGTTGTCTGAAGCACTCAGGGCTGGTTTGTGGAGAAATGTAGTGGAAAGGGTCACCAGGAAGTTACTTTAGTGTCCAATTGTGCTATGATCCTCCAAGAAGAATTGGGGAAACTCTCTTCCAGGGGATAGGATTCTTAGAGGGAATAAGGGATCCACCCCGAGTCTGCAGAAAAGCTATGCTCTTCTAAGTCCTGTTTTCTTAGCCCAAAGCTCCAGGAGGGTAACTGAGGGATCACCAAATCCAGTATTACAGGGCTCAGTGGACTTGCTAGGGATGTGCAGGGTTGAAATACCTCCTGTGGGTGGTAGTGTGAGGGAGAGGTGGGGAGGCTTAGAAAGCAGTCATAAAAATAGAATCCGCCCCCCCCCACCGTGAAAAAAAATAAAAAACCCACAAAACTAGAATACCCTGGCAGTGGAGTTTACAGAAAGCTTGCTTAGGTTCCCAAGGGTGATGACTCCCTGTTGGCTCTCAGAATAGAGACAGGATTTCTCATATCCTGTTAGTTCCCTGGAAGAGGTGTTGATGTTTCCCTTATCCTGTCTGCTTTCTCTGGTTCCCAAGTTTTTACGTGTATTGGGATTTAGGACTGGGACCCCTCCAGTTCCTAGAAGGCCCTTATCAGTTGTGTATTCTTGTGAGCTTGCAGCTTCGGTGACTGTGTGTCCTTTGTCTTTGCTGAACAAGATTAGTATTCACCATGGCTACTGAAAAAATGCTGAGAGAGGTTGCTGTGAGGGGTTTCCAGCATTCCCATGTGGACTTGATAAAAGCCAGCCTCCTCCTTTGTTCCCTGTCTGGGACAGTGGCATTGTGATCCATTCAGGTACCCACACCAGAAACCTGTGAAGCCTCCTTGACTTTTCCCTCACTCCCTTCATCTGGTCAGGCACCAGTTTCACCATCTGAAACTTTTTTGACCATGACCCATAGTAACAAATGCATTTTACCTTGCAATCCAGAACACACACATGCATCTGACACAAAAGTTTTATAAAACTTATCCTTACAATGTCAGATGATCTCTGATATTTTCTACTCCATTTGAATTCATTTAAAACAGAAATTCAAGATGTCACCCACTAAATTGATTTCACTGGGTTACAAGTAACAGTACCTGAAAACTGGTGTTTGGCCTCCAACTTCCCTCTTCCTGTGCCATTGGTCTTCTCAATACAAATTGGATTAGTATACACACACACATACTCTCTCTCCTTAATATTCTCCATTGTTCTCAGGATAAAGTATGTTTCCTAGCATGGCATTCATATCCCACCAAATATGCCACCTTTACCACTCTCGTCTGGTGCCGTTCTAGGTACCACTACCACCATCACTCCCTCCCCTGCAAGAAAAAGTTAAACTATGTAATAGCAATTTCAGGTCTTCTGCACAAAGCTTTCTTCTGCCTAGAAAGTCCTTCTCCTTCCTCTCCACCTGACAAACACCTATTTTTTGTTCAATATCCAACTCAAGATATCTCTGCTTTGAAGCCTTCCCTTCCCTCTGAAGGCAGAGTTAGTTCCTCTTCTGAGTTCCTTTAATATTTTGAATACCTCTCTTATAGCACTCATCACATAACATTTTTATATTTTATCGTATATGTGTCAGTCTTCCTTGTGGATGGTGAATTTATTGAGGCCAAGAATTATATTTATTTTCCTTTTGGAGAGATATGAAAATGAGGTATTTCTTCAGCTCAATAAATGTTGATTAAATAATTTATGGCCTCAGATCTGACTTGGCTCCTATGGCAATTGGAAGGTTCGGGGCCACTGCCTGTTAGTGGCAAAAGCTCTGCACCTACTTAAGTTTCCCTGGGGGGTGAGGTATATGTAGGTAGAATTTATGTTGGTGTTCTAAGTATTAATAGATTTGCAGAGACCCCCATTTTAAAATTTGTCATGGAACACTAGTACGTTATAGATACAGAAATTAATTTTAGAAAATGGAATAGAACAAATAAAATTAGAATATGCCTATGATGGAGGTAGAGTGGAGAGGAAAATGCAGTTTGTATTTTTTTAATTTATTTTAAAGTCAGGTATATCATAAATATAATAACTACTGGGCCCCTTACAGTACTATTTTAAAAATTACTTACTTATATTATCTCACACATTCTTATAACTGCTTTATTCCTGTTTACATGAGAGATCAAAGACTGAGAGCCATCAGAGAGCTTGGCCGCAGAGCTAGTTAGTGCATGGTAGAGAGGAAATTCCAGTATGGGTCTGGCTAACTTCGAGTTGCTTTAAGTTGCTTTCCTCTTTGGTAACTAAAACTACTGACGTATCTAATTAAATAATTATTTATTAATATGAATAATATTTAATATTACTAATACTATTTATTAGTTAAGTACCTGCTTATTCTTAAACATAAATCCATAAAATTACAGCATTTGTTTTCTAATTGAACCTACGGTATGCAGCACATTTGTTCCCTGCCCTCATAGGGCTGAGGGTGTGGGAGAAAAACCTGGAAGAAATCATTAATAAAATACAATTTTATTGTATTTTATTAATGCTGTGAGAGTAAGTGACAGGGCTCTGTGGGGGAAGAGGGATACATAACTTAGTTGAGGGGGTGTGGCTCACTCAGGGAGGGCTTCACTGAAGAGGTGACATTTAAACTGACCCCTGAATAATGAGTAGAAGTTAGCAAGTCAAAGAGTGGATGAAAAAGCATTGCAGGCAGTGGGACCTCATGGTTTTCCATCTTTTTACCAGCAGAGCCCTTTTTACAGATGAGCTTTTATGCTCAGCCACAGTGTATGAATAGATAAAAGGATTGCTAATTGGGTTGAAGAAGTGGGAATGACCTCACTTCAGGTCTTCCCAACACGCCCACTGGTAAGGGACCCTTACGTAGCTCCGTGGAAACTCAGAGCACAGTTTAAAAACCGCAGATCTAGTCCAGCTCCCTCATTTTACAAATGGGGAGATGACCTTGGCAATTTTAAAGGATTTTTCACAGGTCTCTTTATCAGTAATGGAGGATCCGAGACCCAAATCCAAAACTGACTCTGCGAACTGCTCCTTCTGCAACACTTTGCTTCCTGTGTGCTTGTCCCCTTTCGGTGGTTGTGGGATGGGAGTCTGTGGCCCTGAATTTGAACTGCATACCACCGACCAGCAACTGTATGAAACTGTGTTTCTTAGCACTCACTGTCTGTGTCCTGGGAGAGGCAACAAGTAAACCTGAAAATAGTACAGGGTGCCAAGGGCCGTTTGATAAGCAGACATACAGATCTTATGGAGCACAGGGAAGGCAGGCAGCCTGGGGATAGTCAAAGAAAGCAGTTGCATTGGCCCTCTGGGGTCTAGAACTAGAGGACATGGGGTCTTGAGGAGTTATTAGGAGAGGAAGAATTAATTGTAAACTACTTTCTAAGGTGTCCCAAGTGAGAAAGAAAGATGAGAGGATGATCACTAGAGGAAGAAACAGGATGGAGTCGGAAGCATTTTGTTATTTGTTTTTTGTTTTAAGATGGGGAAACACTAGAACATTTTTATAAGCCTAAGGGAAGAAGCCTCTGGGAACGAAGAGAAAGAAGTAAAGTGTGGAGACGGAAGGGGTTGGAAAACAGACTGGGTCCAGTCTCAGTCCAGCCAGAGAACTGCCCTGGCAGACACTCCTGGCCTTTTCAAGAGGGCTCTTTAACACCACCACAGCAGTTCTGATGTAGCTGTAGGGCTTTCGAGCTCATGCTGGATTCCAGCAGCTCCAGACCTGCTGTATATGGTGAGCCCGGGCCATGTGCACATCCTCTCTCTGCCTCCCCCAGCCAGAGTCACTCTCTTTAAACCACACACACACACGTAGCTTTTTTCCCAAACCAAAGGCCTATGCAGCATCACTTTACCAACATTGCACAACCTAAGAGCACTGGTACCTGCTCCCCAGGAGCTTGTTCGTTATATTGGATCTGACAGGCAGGCCACAGGCCAGGTGTAGCTCTTGGAGGAGGCCCTCTGTCAGGTGAGATGGCTTAGGGAAGTGCCTTGCCCCACTTGTCTGTTTGCCCACAGACTGTCCTGTGGCCCCCATGCTCCCCACATAAAGGGTAGGCTTGGTGGGGAGGGAGTTTAGGAAACCAGGTGGAGATAGCCATGCACACAGCCCCAGGAAAGGGTCAGCGTGCCAGCTCACAAATAAATAAACTCATTCATGAGCACACTGCTGAGACTTGAGTGTGGCCATGTCAGCTCTGCTTTCTTGGCCCCAGCCGGTGGCGGAGTAAGGGAAACAAGCTACGTGAGTGTCCCTTTGGGATGCCTTCATAGCAGCCAGAGTGACAAACCTGCCCAAGTGCCCACTAGTCTTCACTGAATTCAAAATCAGATCCTCTCTGAGCGGCTTATAAACTACCATGAGGGAGAAACAAGGCCAAAACACAACTGGCATTGTCAGAAGGCCCAAGCAGAGCAAGTGAGACAGGATGCTGAGAGCTGCCACGACATGGCAGGAGTCAGAGTCAGGAATAACAAGAATTCTTCCTTCCCAGATTTAGGCAGAGAGGAGGAAAGCGTGGCTAGGAAACTCTCCTTCCTTTGAACTCTGCAGGCAGTGTTGTTGTCTTCCTCCGAGTCTGACCTAGCAGGAAGAGGCCCTTGGAGCTGTGCTGTCACAGGATGGGGGAGCAGTCAATACTGACACTGCCCTGGGAGGCACTGTGGCTTGAGGGAGAGAGGGGGAGCCCAGGCTTCACTCCAGCTCCACTCTCCTTCACTGAGCAACCTTTAGGTACTTAACGTCCTCAGAGTGTCAGTTTTCTTTCCTGTGAAATGGGGACAGTTATACTTAGATGGTGATGTACGTTGAAAGAGATGGTGAATGAAAATGCATCTTACAGTGACAAGTCTCATATTAGAGGACTTAATAGACGGTAATAATCATTATTACTATTTGCCATAAGGCAAAATTTAAATCTTAGCCCTTTATATTTTGAGACTCCTAGTGAATGAGTCTTTCTTCCCTTTCCCCCTGTATTTTAGATATTAGAGAACCATCAGACTAGGGTTTGAACACTCCTTTTTTTCTTTACTTTGCTAACTGGGTTATTTGCTTTCCTTATATGTAAAAGAGATCAGTATTATTTATGAGGCACTGGAATCACTGAGAGACAAGGATAGTACTGTGAAGCTCAAAACCTCAATAATAAATTGTGGGTTAAGAACATCATCAGACTCGGGAGGGGCAACTGGAATTGCTCCTAAACAGAGGGTAGTTGATGCATAGATTAAGTCTATACTCGGAGTAGGTACTAAGTAGATACTTGTTAATGAATGATTAAATTAATTATTTAATATAAGAATTTAAAAATTACTAGATTGTCTCTTTCTAAAAAGACTAAAAACTAGACTTTATTTTTTAGAGCAGTTTTAGGTTTGAGTGGAATATTGTCTCTTTTTAAAGTTTCTTTTGCATTCATAAGGGCAATTTTTTTTTTTTTTTTTTTTTTTTACGCGGGCCTCTCACTGTTGTGGCCTCTCCCGTTGTGGAGCACAGGCTCCAGACACGCAGGCTCAGCGGCCATGGCTCACGGGCCCAGCCACTCTGCGGCACGTGGGATCCTCCCGGACCGGGGCACGAACCCGTGTCCCCTGCATCGGCAGGCAGACTCTCAACCACTGCGCCACCAGGGAAGCCCAAGGGCAATTTTTATTATGTTTTAGCATTGAAGTCTCCCCTCTTCCCCTTCCTCTTCCCCCCCAGAACAGCTCTGAAATTATGAAGTTTAA
Source organism: Lagenorhynchus albirostris (assembly GCF_949774975.1). Classification (NCBI taxonomy): domain Eukaryota; kingdom Metazoa; phylum Chordata; class Mammalia; order Artiodactyla; family Delphinidae; genus Lagenorhynchus; species Lagenorhynchus albirostris. Next base: position 23,830,767 of record NC_083109.1, read on the forward strand.
TCAGTAGCAAAATGTAATTTGACCCCTCAACATTTAATTTAAGCATTTATTATGAGGAATGCATCCGTGATGTAAATTGAAGTAAAGCTGTCCTGATCTTTTATTTAAACCTAGTATTCTCAATTGTGGAATAGTTTACTTAATGGCTCAAATATTATTGTATGGTCAGAGCCTGTGACACGTGTTGGCTTTGTTTTGTAGGGGGTACCAGGACCATCAAATCTTTTTTGTTTACCATTTTGAACTTGTTTTACTCATTTTCTTTTCACCTTCCAACATACTTTAACCTATTCTGGATCATTCAGGAGGTCCTGATAACTCTTTTTCTAAAAAAAAAAAAAAATTCTATTTATTTTTTTGGCTGTACTGGGTCTTAGTTGCTGCATGCCGGATCTAGTTCCCTGACCAGGGATCGAACCTGGGCCCCATGCATTCGGAGCACAGAGTCTTAACCACTGGACCACCAGGGAAGTCCCGGTTCTGATAACTCTCAACTGTATTTTGCCAGGCTGCCTTCTTTGAGTTGTACTCGTAGCTATAGCCTCCATGTTGAACTGCTGTTGTGTTTATTTTAAATACATTTTTAGGTTCTTTCCTTTTAGTCTGCCAGCAGTTACTTTTTGCTGTTGTAGGTGTGTTTGCCTCAGGTTAGCCAGTCTTTTCCCTTCTGGTATTTTATTTCTAATATGATGTTAGTTTTGAAACTTAAATTATTGCCCTTGTGAGGATTAAATGAAAAAGCAAATGGATTCTGGAAGGTTCGTTCTAGTCATTAAAAGAGGCAGAAAAACAGTCTAACTCTGGGATCAGATTATCAGGGTTCAGATCCCAGCTTTGACACTTAACAAGTTTTGTAACTCTGGGCACGTTACTTCTGTAAGACTCAGTTTCCTCAACTGTAAGGTGGGGACAGGAAGAATACCAACCTCCGATAGTTGTAAGGATTAAATGAAATAATGTATCTGAATCACTTAGCACAGTGCCTGGCACATAGTTGTGTTAGCTGTTAATTACAGCACTTGTCCATTTTTGCTATTAAAGGGTTTTTTTCCTATTTCTTAGTCTTATTAGAATAGGAAAAAATTGCCAGATAAGCTGAATTCAGCCTGGATCAGATGTTACCCTAACAACTGCTAAATAAATTACTACAACTCTATTATCCTAAAAAGGGTTTCACTGGGGTGACTGTAGTATCTGTGGATGAAGCACAGAGTTGGAGTTGAGATTTCTTCACCACCATCCTTCTGTAACAGATTGTTTTTTCAACGTAAGAAAAGTGTGTGTAGAATGCTACCATTGTGGAAAATGGGGAGAAAAGGGAAGCTACTATTTATGTAAAGAGAGTACATATACACTAAGTTGGTATATATATAGATTACATGTGGAAGGTTTCCTAAGAAGCTGCTAACTGTGGTTGCCTTAGGGAGAGGAACCTGGTGATTGGGAGATGTGGGTAGGAAGGGGACTTAACGTTTTTTTTAACATGTGCATGTATTATCTATTCAAAACATTTACTAAACAAAGAAAGGAGTAGACTGAACTTGTAGGCTTCAAGGTTAGGTACCCTAAGAATTGACCTTCAGCTTGATCTGGACATTCCAGGCAGCTGACTGTCTAAGATGTGGGCCCCAGCCTTCAGCTGTGCTTTTTCCTTGAAGAGGACAAACACAAAAGTTCTTCACAACAAGATGACTTTTCTGTCCTTAACTACCTAGAGAATTTGATTCACAAATTCAGGACAAAAATAAGTTGAGCCTTTAGTTAGCTGAGTTTGGTGATGGTGGATGAACGGGCAGCCCTGTGGATCAGAATCTTATTTTCCCAGTAGAACTCATGGTTATCTTCACTACACTTCCTGTTAATGAGAAGACTGATTGTTTTGATTTTATAACTTTAACTATGTGAGATGAAATTTACTGTAGAACTTTATATTTGATAGTGTTTTCAAATTGTCATCAATTGTCTACAGAACTAATTAGGTACGGTGTTTTAGGAATAATTAGAATTTGCCCTTCTTTCATTTATCAGACTTGAATCTATATTTTTTAAACTCTTAGTATCAGCAAAATTAGGTGCAGGTTGCAGCAAACTTTGCTGTTGCATTTCTCTCAAAAGGTAGATGCACACTTAATTTAAATTTCTGGATCAGACAATTGTAAATACCATAGTTCTACTGAAGTAAATATTCACCAAATTTGTCATTTTTCAGCCTTGGAAAGAAAGGGTTTCCAGCTGGGAAGAAAGAAAGGGTTAACTTCTGAGAGACTTATCTGTTCTTAAAGCCAAGGTCTTATTACACCCCTAATCTTATTACACCCCTTCTTCCTGAAAAACATTCAGTGGCTCTCCTTTGTCTGCTGAGTGAAGTCCAGACTTTTCAGCATGACATTTAAAAGCCCTTCATGACCTTTCTGGCATATTTTTCTGTTTCCTATACTTCCCTTCCACAAAATCTAGGTATTGTCCCTGTCCATGTGCTGAGCTTTCCATGGCCCTGTCTTTGCTCATAATGTTCCATCTTCTGGAAATTCTCTTTACCTTTATCTGTCCACCTGCAGCTCACCTTTCCAAGCCCCAGGTACAATGTTTCATTTTCCGTGAAGCTTTCCCTGATCCCACTCAGCCAAGAGTAATCCTCTCAAACTCCATTGCACTTTGTGTTCCTCTTGGGACACTTACTGCATTCTCTCTTAGGGCTCTTGTCTCCCCTAAGGAGACTAACTGCTCCTTGGAAGCTGGGCTCTTGTTAACCATCACTCTAATCTCCACACAGTAGGAAGTAAATTTATGTCCATTGAGTGAATTAAGTGTCAGTCAGCATCTTGAAAGTATCTTCAATTTGCTTTACCTTTTCAACCCAGATAACCATTTGACTGTAAGGGCTATAAAACAAACTGCTCTGAAACAAAAAACACTTCACTCCATGTTGATATAGTTAGTAAGTTTATGGTCTGAGAAAATCTGTGCCTTTTAAACCTCAGAGGGCAGGTGTATTAACAAACTAGAGAATTTTTATATAAATGAAGAATTCCATTACCTCACTATTGCTGTTGATGAATTGGCCTCTGACGACACTTAAGCATCAAAACACACAGCGTCTTTTCAGGTGGAGAGGCTAACTTTGGTTAACTTTAAGAAAAATGTTATGAAAAAGGACTGTTGAACTTTCCCCAGTTTGTTTCTGCCTTGGAATATGCTCTATATCATATAAAGTGGCCAAGTCTTTTTCCATGACCTGTTTTTATTGTCACAAAGTGTTATTTCTTAGGCACTAACTGGGTTCAGAGGTTACAAATTTAGAATCACAGCATCAGCAAATCCCGAGGTTGGAAGGGACTTTTGAGATCGCGTAGTCAGCCTTCCATCAGATAGATAGCCAAGTTGCAAATTCTCTGCTTTTTGAGGTCATCCATTACATTATTCAAATCTTCAGAAACTCCCCTATTAGAAAGTTTTTACTTTCAGCATTCAATGTTGAGTAGTTTTTCTCCCTCTGTGACCCACCCATTCGTTCTGATTCTACCTTTTGGATAAACAGTCTAATCACTTTTCTGCAATATTTAAGGCAACTGTCCTGTTTTTCTCCAGGTTAAATATCTTCTGATCTTACAACTCTTCCTCTTGTCTCTTAAAATATAATGTTCAAAACTGTCGACAGTATTCCAAGTAGAGTCTGACGTGTGCTGAATAGAACAAAAATCTTGCTTTGTACATGAAGATACTATATTTGCATTACTGTTTCTAAAATCACATTAATTTGGGGGGCAACCATATCATCTTCTTGACTCCCCTTCAGTGTATACTGTCAACGTAAGCCAGTAAGGCTTTTTCACACATAGGTGGGCATGACTCACCAATCCTGTACCTCTACAGCTGTTCTTTTAGACCCAAGTGCAGGGTCTAGATTTATCCCTGTTAGATTTAGCCCATTGAAACAGTCTGTTGAAGTATTTTTGGTTCATGGTTGGGTCATCCAACATATTTGTCTTCCTGCCCAGCTTCTTGCAATCTACATATTTGATAAGTATGTTTTCTTTTCTCCATCTTAGTCATTAACAGAGATGTTGAGGCAGGCCAGGCTGGAATCATTCCATTGGACCTTACTATTGCTAGGATATTTAAATGGGCAGGATTAATTGTGTATGGAGATAGAATTGTCGGTTTAGACTAAATACTCCATAATTACAGTAGGAGTTGTCGTTTAGGTGAGTAGTCCTATTGTAGCTGCTTAATAACTATTTAACAAGAGATAATAGAAATACGTGTGGTCATAAGAATGAGATTAGGAGCTATCTTGGAAAGTTGGTGACCCTGTTTATATTCTTATATTCTTATGTAAGGTCTTAAGCAGAGAGCATTCTGGACTGATTAGAGGCAATGTGGTTTAGGGGAAAGAGCCCTAAACTTGGCCCTGAGATGTTTTATTCATTTATTTATTCAGAAAATATATATTGAGTGCATACTATACTTAAGCCCTAGATATACAATGATTTAAAAAAACCCAAAAAACCCAGACTTGATGTCTGCCTTCAATGGAACTTACATTCTAATGGGGGAAACAATTTGATAATTATACAGATGAAATCATAATACTTTCTGTCATCTATATTCTGGACGGGTACTATCCAACAGAAATATAATGCAAGTCACATATTTAAAAGTTGCTAGTAGCTCCATTTAAAAAAGTGAAAAGAAAAAAAATGAAACTAATTTTAATAATAGGTTTTCTTTAACTCAATATACCTGATAATATTTCAACATGTAAGCTGTGTAAAAACTTTGAGATATTTATATTCTTTTTTCATGAACTAGATCTTTGACATCTTAAACTTATACCACATCTCAGTTTGAACTAGCCATATTTAAGGTGTTCAGTAGCCACATGTAGCTAGTGGCGTCCATATGGGAGAGCTCAGTACTATACCCACCTTTATAGACTGCTCTGTGGTGTTGGGCACATCATTTTCCTTCTTTAGAACTCCTGTTTTCATCAGTAAAATGAAGGATTCAGACTTATCTTTAAACAACTAAAAGTGGTCCCTTTCATGTATGAGGGAGCCTTCTGAGGTGCTCTAAATAATCTATGTCTTGATGTGAGTGGTACTTACATGGTTGTATATTATATGTAAAAATTCATCAAGCTGTACACTTAAGATTTATGTACTTTTCAGTATCTATGTTATAGCTCAATAAAAGATTTTTTTAATCACTTCTAGTTTTTTGATTCTGTGCCCTTTGATAAAATGACTTAGATGAGCTGACCTTCCGTGGAAATGAGTGATGTGAAAAATGCAAACAGCCAGTGACTCTTTATGTCTTCTTCCCACCCAGGATGTGTCTAGTCCGAATGAAGCAGGAAGGCCGGAGTGGGAAATACATGTGTCGTATCATAGTTCATTTTATGTGGGAGGATGTTGAGCAGCGTGGCAGAATCATGGGGGTAAGTGAGTGCTATCAGATTCTGGTCCTGGAAAACTCCAATGAGGGGTTGCCTGACTGGAGTTGAAGTTTTATCTGTTCTAGAATGGCCTGATGTCAAGTGGTAATTCACCTAGAGTCACTTCTGCCTCTATGAAGACTGGCATGCTACTGACACTTTATTTATGTATTTGCCCACATTACCATGGTTTGTCAGTGTGAGTACATCCTATGTACGGAGATGGGATTATTAAGTCCAAATCATGGTGATAGGAGGGATGGATTTGGTGAACAGATAAAATCAAATAATAATAATCCAGTTTTAGGACACTTTGCCTTTGATACCAGTTCAGTGTGTCAGTTCACAATTAGTTTGGATGGAAAGATCCTGGCATGGGGCCTGCACTGTGCTCAAGAACTTAAAAACAAGCTTCTTGATCACTGACAACCTAGAATACTTTGGCAAGGTATCTACTGAAAAGGTACATTAGTATATTTAATAACCTGAGAAAGGAGAATATGTAGTATGTATATAACAGAATATGATGACAATAGAAAACCAAAACCAAAACATTAGGATACAATTGGTTATATAAATAGTAATCTCTTCCTTTGTGTATATTGTGTATTTTGTGTATCTAGACCGTGTTTTAGTAGATTGTAGTTCCTTGTTTTTTTCCCATATCATTGCCTCCTAGCTTGGGAGCATCTAAAGCCAAACCATCAGACAGGGTCACAAAATGGGTTAATTTGGTTTCTTTCATTACAGCACAAAGTTCTGTGGTTTTGCGTGTATATATTTTATCATATATGATATCATCCTCTATGCACTTAAATGCAACTTTTTTTTTTACTCAACAATATATCTTAGAGATCTTTCCATGCTGCATGGGAATTAAGTGGGAGATCTCCCATGTCTTACTTTTATCTACTATAATTATTTTCACACACTTCCTATGTTATTGTCTGATGGTATCATGTGCTCACTCTATGTGTGAAATTATAGTCTTTGAGACTAAGTCATGGAAATGATGGTTGCCTACTGAGAATCTGGATTGAGGGTATTTTCAGATTCTCATGACTTTGGAGGAAATGCGTGTATAGAAAGCACAGTAGACATGGGTTCATCTTTTTATTTATTTTTTTAAATTGCTTAGTAATTTATTTATTATTATTATATTTTTTTACATCTTTATTGGAGTATAATTGCTTTACAATGGTGTGTTAGTTTCTGCTTTATAACAAAGTGAATCAGTTATACATATGTTCCCATATCTCTTCCCTCTTGCGTCTCCCTCCCTCCCACCCTCCCTATCCCACCCCTCCAGGCGGTCACAAAGCACCGAGCTGATCTCCCTGTGCTATGGGGCTGCTTCCCACTAGCTATCTACCTTACGTTTGGTAGTGTATATATGTTCATGCCTCTCTCTCGCTTTGTCACAGCTTACCCTTCCCCCTCCCCATATCCTCAAGTCCATTCTCTAGTAGGTCTGTGTCTTTATTCCTGTCTTACCCCTAGGTTCTTCATGAGATTTTTTTTCTTAGATTCCATATATATTTGTTAGCATACGGTATTTATCTTTCTCTTTCTGACTTCACTCTGTATGACAGACTCTAGGTCTATCCACCTCATTACAAATAGCTCAATTTCGTTTCGGGTTCATCTTTAGATAGCTTCACTGACATTTACATGCCGGTCTCTGGGACAGCAGACCATTAGCATTTCTGTTCATTCTAAGAAGATGATAGCATATTTCAAAGTTTTAGCTGCTGTCATCATCATCTTCGTCATCATAATCATTATAATCATCTGTTTTGGAGTCAATGTGTGTTTGTAATTACACTCTTTGCTTCCTTCTTCATTTTTCTCACTGTCATACCTTACTGCTGTTTAGCTGCCCAGAGTGGGATCAGCAGTCTTTAAGCTCTTCAACCAGCTGAGTGTTCCACATGCCCTCAAGTACTTACTGCTCAACTCTGTGGCAGCTCACAGTGGATATACAGTAGTGCTGGCAGTCTCAAATCATCCCATTTAATGATGACCAGTGATACCCCCTGGCCAGCCAAAGCCTCGGCTTACTGCCATGCAGTTACACAGTAGTTCTTCTATGAGTTAGTCTGTTTTCTTATCACTCTTGATTAAACTCTGCTGGAAGTGGGACCACTAGAGCCATGTGGACCACAGCTGTCCCCAACTGAATAGCTTAATGAGTCATAGGTTGCCAATTCCTGGACCACAGGAACCTTTTACTCTACCCCACCTCCACCCCCAAATGGATTTCCTTTGGGACCTACATATATATATCTCCATCACAAGGTTCAGCAATTTGAACCTTCTCCCATGTTACTTTATAATGTCCCTTCTGCTTGACTGTATGCTATATAAAGGCGCGAAACCTGTCTTATCCAGTTTTTTGTTTACACGGTAAACACTGGATAAATAAATACTTGTTGAATGAATGAATAAATTGAACTTCAGCCTCTGAAATTCTGTTTTAAAGCCAAGTTATTTGTCAGATAGATCATACTCGGTTTATTAGTCTCTGGTCCAGGTGTACGTCAATGCAGTCCTGCAGAAATTAGCCTTTCTTTTTTTTTTTCTCCCATTTTATCCAACCATTTTTTTCTATCTCAATTGTTCTACATATGATGCTGTCCTATAGAGAAGTGTGTTAGACCACCATTTCTCAAACTTTAATGAGCCTACAGTTCACCTGGGGATCTTGTTAAAATACAAATTCTGATTCAGTAGGTTTTCGGTGAGGCCAGAGAGTCTACATTTCTAAAAAGCTTTGGGTGATGCCAGTTCCACTGGTGGGGCTGGGTGGGGGAGGGGCAACCACACGTTGAATAGCAGGGTTTCAGATGATCCATAATGCTCCCCAAGTATAGACTCTTAAATTTGTCTTCATGAACAGAAATGCCAAGCTCAAGTTTAGTTACAAAGACTATAAATAAAAGATGATTTAAAAATAATAGAGGGACTTCCCTGGTGGCGCAGTGGTTAAGAATCTGCCTGCCAATGCAGGGGACACGGGTTTGATCCCTGATCTGGGAAGATCCCACATGCCGTGGAGCAACTAAGCTGGTGCACCACAACTTCTGAGCCCGCGCTCCTAGAGCCCGTGCTCCGCGAGCAACAAGAGAAGCCACCACAGTGAGAAGCCCGCGCACCGCAACAAAGAGTAGCCTCCGCTCGCCGCAACTAGAGAAACCCCGCACGCAGCAATGAAGACCCAACCCAGCCAATAAATAAATAAATAAATTTATAAAAAATAATAGAGATTTCAAAGAGTTGGGGAATTAATATTATTACGTTTCTGTTATAACTGATTTGCTCCTCCCTTTCCAACCTCATGCTATAAACAGACACCCTTTTTACAGGCAAGAAAATTATACATTAGCCACTTCTCAGTTGTTAGCGTGACTGTGTGTGTGTAGAGGGGACCTCAGTCTTTGGCCTTTGTACAACCTAAAGAAATGAGAAGGTTAGGCTGGAGAAGAATGGCATGTGGCTGGAGAAAAGTAGCAGCCAGAGGGAGCCAGTCTGGCCTGGTTGACCCTGGCTGGCAAGTCTTTTCTCTTCTCCTTGCTTCAGTTTCTTGGTTAAAAAAAAAAAACTTGGGGGGGGTGTATGACTACATGATTTCCAAGTTTCTTTTCAGCTTTGAAAACCTATGATGTGAAGGTGGTAATTTGCAAATCTATTTCTGTGTTACTTGGCATCTTTAAGAAAACTCATATAAAAAGTAGAATTTATAAGACTGATCAATGTAGTGGTGATTTTTCTTATGCCAAAGAATTCTTAGAGGCCATTACTTTACTTGAGTAGATTTGTGTGGGGAAGATTGAGAATGCGAATTAATGACACATTAGAAATTTGGATCAAGAAATCCTTTGAAATTAGAGTTCCAGTCTCATTTGGTGAGAAAATTTTCACTTTCCAAAAATTTGCTTTTTACCAGCTTTTTAGGAGCCCAACTATTGTGAAAAATATGGCAGCCTCATATATCATCAGTGAAGCTGGTTATAAAAAGTAAGTGTTAAATTTGAGGTTACAAAAATCACATCAATAATTTAGAGTGTTCTGACTTTAAAAAAAAACATTATTTGGGATTTAAACATATAAATTAGCTGTGGAAATAAAGTCCATTATATCACCTCATCTGGTCTTGTTTTATTTCATTAACTGGTTCTTAAAAACCTTTGTGAGCTGAGTTGCAGCTGAAGAGGTTGGAGACCATTTTTCCTTGGGCCCTTGCCTCACTCCTGAGTGTTGGTAAGAGTAGAGAACTAAGACTTGACACAGCTGTAAAAACAGACAGCGCCTTTGGCCTCAGCACTTTCTCCTGGTGCAGGCAGATTTCAGATGTAAATTTCACTTTCTACCTCTCCTACTAATGAAGTAAGTTTTCTTTTGCTGGGTTTGCAGCCAGGTGTGTCCAGTCTTGTGGCTAACTGGAGCGCTTTACTTAATTTTTCCATTTGTGACATTTCAACCAAACTTAAAAAACAAACATAAAAATTAGCTCAAGGCAGTGGCTCAGAGTGTTAATGGTAACTTTAGGCTGGCTAAACGACTTCCTTTCAGTTCTGCCCTGCCAGACATCTCCACCTTGTGGCTTACAATAAGCAGGTTTAAGCTTTCCAAACTGTGGAGACAAGGTAGGAGTGGGTGGGGATGGGCTTTAGTTAAGAAATTGCAAGTTTATCTCTGTCAGTGGTCCCTGGCATGACAGTTGGCTTCAGCAGGATGTCAGGTGACTTCTTGCTCACTGCTTTTCTGAATAAGGATGAACCTCCTGTCAGCTCATGGTCTCCTGCTCTCTCTGTAGCAGAGCTGCTTGATGGAATGGTGCAGAGGGCCTGGAAAGAGGTGGAGGAGCTGTGGGCTGAATTGGACTCCTTTGTAAAATTCTACTTTGCTTTTCAGAACTAGCATTTTGCTTTGTAAAGTCCTCTGATCATACTCCAGACTACCTTTCCAAACTCATTTCCCCAATTCTTCTTGAACCTTAAATATGAGAAACCTCTACACATGTGTCTGGTACATAGGAAGCACTCGGTGAACATCACATTCCATTTTTGCCTCACGTACTTTTATTTATTTATTTATTATTTTGCGGTACGTGGGCCTCTCACCGCGTGGCCTCTCCCGTTGCAGAGCACAGGTTCCAGACACGCAGGCTCAGCGGCCATGGCCCACGGGTCCAACCGCTCCGCGGCATGTGGGATCTTCCTGGACTGGGGCATGAACCCGCATCCCCTGCATTGGCAGGTGGACTCTCAACCACTGCGCCACCAGGGAAGCCCGCCTCACGTACTTTTCACTGCAGCCAAGCTGAATGTTTTGCTCTTCCTGTCTTGTGTCTTTTCTCATGTGGTACATATACCTAGATTGCCCTAACATGCCAGCCGCAATTCCTTCATGTCCCTCCACTTCAAATTGGAAGCCAATCCTGGTTTCCCCTAGCTGTTAGTACCTTAATAATTTATCTTTACCCTTCTTCTGGCTTTTACTGTTTCTCTTTTGCATCAGTGTTATTCATGTATTGACTGCCTTCTGGGTGGATTCCTGGGGGGTGGGATCACATGCATCCCTCTTTGTATTCTCCAAAGTGCCAGTCATTGCTCCTTGGCAGAACGTATGCCTGGTGAATATCTGATGAAAGGAGATGGTTCTGGAAGCCCACTATAAGTGTTGGGAAAAGTAGGGTGAGGAGGTATCCTTTTTATTCTGAGGATATTTGTTTGCTCATTAGTCTTAAATATTGGAAGAAAAAGAAATGAGAAGTTGTCTCCACTCTCAATTTTTCTTTTTCTTTGTCCATGATTTCTCATCTTCTAGTGGGATTATTTGATTAAAAAGAAACAATTTGTAAATAAGGTACATTATATTTCTAAACCAGAAAAGCCTTAAATCTATAAAAGGTAGTAGAAATAAGAATTACATGTACTTTAGATTTCTGGAAATTTCCTTCCAGACCTCTAATTCCATTCCCATCTCTTCCTTCCCCCCACAAAAATCTTGAATCAAACTCCTTTGTTTTACCATGAGGTAAAAATTTTGCTACACTTTGCATCTCTAGGTCAGAATTAAAACTCACTGCCAAAGGTATTGTTTTAAAAGGCAAGGACCACTTTAAAGGTATAGTTTTTGTGGCCAGTAATATGAATGGTGGAGTGTAAATACAGAGCAATCCCATGGGCTCGAAGCTTGTAAAGTAAGAATACATGTTTATTTTCCAATAGCAATCGTTCTTTTGAACATTTTTTAAATGTCCTAAGGTGTTGGAGTGGATACTTATTTATTAGGGGAGAGAAGACTAAATTCTTAGAAGGTAGAGCAATTCCATTTTGGAATTGGCCCATGAATTTGAGCCAGCTGAAGATGTACCTCTAATACATGCGTTCCTTTCTGTACGCAAGTTTCTTATCCTCAGGCCTGAAGAGGTAGCAAGAGTGCATGGAGTGTATGCTTTAGGTGGTTTTCTAACTGACTGGATGCCTGGGTGCATACAACCAGAATGCCAGTCTGATGGCTCAGGTCATGTGACCTTCTGAGTGGCGTACTGGATTCACTCCGCTTCAGGGAGTGTCCCTAAAAGAGAAGTTATAAACGTTTCTGTATTTGAAATTAAATAAAGCGTGAAACTGCTGTCTATGCATATGGTCATTTATCTCTCTCATGGCCATTTTCATGTTCAGCTGTAGATCGTGAGTTTCCTGAGGTCTAATTCTTACTTGTTTGTCTTTGTATTCCTATGGTGCCTCAGTGGAGCTTTGTGTTTAGTAGGCATTCAGTAAATGTTTCTTGACTGAATAAATAAGTGAATTTCATCCCCTTTTTTATCTTCAGTTTGCCTCCTGGAATTTCTGTAGGAGAAACAGTGACCTAAATCCATTTTACAAAGCCCTGGCTGACTCAGTGCATGTGTAGTCCTGCCTTCCCCTAATACCTTCTTAAGTACCCCTCATGCTAAGTACTCCCAGTTCAGCTCATCACTGCAGAGCTGTTTACCTCTCCAATGCGTCACATTTCTTTTGCCTCCAATCTCTCTGGGTGCCCGGTTGCATTTGGTATCTTTTGTACCATAGTCAGAATACTGCTTAGAGCTGTGTGCATCGGGCACAGCTAAAGCCATTTTCCACACCTCTCTTTCAGGGGTCACTAGTGCTACTCCTAAATAAATCTCACTCAGGAGATGGGATAAAGAGCTCCACGAACCTGTTCTTCCTGTGTTTTCCTGTCTCACGTCTAAGGTCATCACCACCAGTCGAGCCCCCCAAGCTAGAATTCTTAGAATGTCCTCAACTCCTGCCTCATCCTCTGCATCGAGTTGTCTTGTCACTTTTCTGCCCAAAATATCTCAGGATTTTATCCTCTCCTCTGTTCCATTGCTTCATGTCAGTTCCTCATCATCTGTCCTTTATTGGACATGGCCTCCTAACTAGTTCCTGGACTTTCCCGCTCTAGTGAACCTGCCACCATTTAAGCTGCCAGAGGTATTCTTTTTAAATCCCACATCTGATCATATCCCTTCTGTCTAGAAATCTCTGAGGGACAAAATTCAAACTTTTTAGCAATGGCATAAAGAACCCTTCACAGTTATATCGGAGAACCTTCTTGGTTGTAATACAACAACCTTTTGCTGTATTAATCTTACACCTTAAAAAAAATAATAAGTTTGAAGCTTTACAAAGTGAAAAATTGGGGGAGAGGCCTTCACATTCTGGCCCCAGCCCACCTTTCTAGTATAATTTCCAGCAAACTTCTCCTACATGCAAATGTTCATACTTGAGCGTGTGCACACACACACTCTAACACATGTTCCACTCATGCCTCGTTTTCACTGGTGCTATAATATTCCATGTTCCTTTATGCTTCTGAGCCTTCGTTCATGCAGTTCCCTCTGTCTGAAGTGGTCTTAACCCTGTCTCCTCTGCTCATGGCACTGTAAGACACAACTGGATAGTACCTCTTCCAAGGAGCTTTTCCCAGCACCCCCCAGTAATATTAGTATATTTGGACACTCCCTTGTCTGTATTCCTCCAGCACTTCGCACAAACTTCTGAGATAGGACTTACCATGCTGTACTGTAATTACGGGTTTGTGTAGGTCATGCCCATTAGATGGGATAAGGATCCTAGGATCCCTAGTGCTTAACACAGAGTGCCTAATGTAGTCACCCCTCAGATACTTGTTGGGTGTATGTATGTTCTTCTATTATTAATGTCTGGCCAGCACTATCTCCCAAATACTGAATTAATGATCTCTTATGGCACCTGGATTCAATTTCTCTGACCCATCCCCCCACCCCCCCCAAAAAAGTTCATTTTTCTCTCTGTGACCTGCCTCATGGATTCCCTGGCTCTCTCATCATTTATACTTTTAATCCACTTTATAGGATAGATGAACCTTAGAACATTAGACTGGGAGCCTCAGAGATTCTCTGGGTCTGAAGGTGCTGAGGTGTGTGTATTTTGAAAAACTTCCCCAGAAGATTTCTGATGCCCATCTCAGGTTAAGGACTATAGATTTGTTCCCACCCTCTCACTTCTGTGGTGAGGAAATGGAGTCCCAGAGAAGTTAATTGATTTGCCCAAGGTCATGCAGCTAGAAAACAGCAAAATGAGGACCAAAAACTAGGGTATGCTGATTCCCAGTCCAGTGTCTGCTTTACTGTACGATGATACCTCTGGGGGTGAGGGGGAAGTGGAAATCAACTTCATGGCAGGTTCCTTCTCCCCTGTCTTGTTACCAAAGACTTCCAAAGACCAAGAGGACAGCTTTTCTTGAATCTAGAGCTGTTCCATTTCTTCAGTGCAGTCCCAAGCCTGAGTCCCCTTTATTCAGAATTTCTAACCCAATACGGCAGAGGTTTCCTACTCAACAGGACAGATAGAGATTAAGGGGGAAAAAAAAGACAGATGAGAATGCTAACAATGTTCTGAATTTGTTTCTTTTTCCAGCATTTAGAGCCTGAATATCTCCACATCGTCTGAATTCGCCTTAGTTGATTTTACAATTATTTTTCAGAGACTCCTCGGTCGTGTTTTTTTAGGAGTAGAGGAACACCGAGACTGAACACTGTGCTTGGAGAGGCTGGGCTGGGAGACTAACAAAGGTGGTATTATACTGTGCAAAGCCAATAAATGTATTCAGGAGACACCTAGATGTGTTTCTAGAGGAGGGCATTAGGGGGAGGGGTCTGGTGAAAAGGAAGAAGGGTGGGATTAAGATAAATTAAAATGGGGCCAGCACGTTGGATAAGGGGACAGCCTCTTCCTGTTCCCACCATTGCTTAAGATTTTTCATTCTGCTTCGTTCAAAAATTAAAAGCAGTCTTTACCATATAACCTCATACCCTCCTGTCCCCCACGGGGAAAAGAACTTAGTTTAAAGGCTATTTCACCCTGATACAGCTGTGTTTATTACTGGAGTGCTACATCTATGGGATGTTCCTGGAGAATCTCAGACTTAAAACTGGAAAAGAACCTTGAAATAATCTAATCCAGAGATTCTCAAAGTGGTCCCCACACCAGCAGCTTCAACATCACTTAGGAACTTGCTGAATGAGAAACTCTGGAGGTGAGGCCCAGCAATCTGTATTTTAACAAAGCCTCCAGTTTGAGGGCCACTGCTCTAGTCTGATCCTGTCATTTAAGTGATGGAGAAACTGGCTCTGGGAGAGCTGAGTAAGCTTATGTTAGAAACCAACCAAAGAACGGAACTCAGGTTTCCTGATGGCCAGCTCTTACTGCTCCCCTTGCTAAGAGGAGCAGGGTCTGGGATGGACTAGTGACATGTGAAAGTTGAGAATTTCAGCATAATACAGAAACAGAGGTTAGCAATAGTAATAGCTAACAATTATTGAGCACTTTCTCTTTGCTGTGCACTTTATAAGCACCATTTCAGTTTTATGTTTTACAGCAATCTTACCCATGAAATCCTATCCTCATTTTACAGATGGAGAAACTAAGGATCAGAGAAGTTAGTATATTAATTTCCTATAGCTGCTGTAACAACTTAGCACAAACTTGGTGACTTAAAACAATAGAACTTTATTCTCATACTTCTGGAGGCTAGAAATCATTTCCACTAGGCTGAAATCAAGATATTAACAGGGCCATGCTCTAGGGAAGAACCTGTTCTTTGCCCCTTTCTAGCTTTAGGTGGCTGCTGGCATTCCTTGGCTTGTGGCCACATCACTCCAATCTCTGCCTCTGTGGGCACATTGCATTCTCCTCTTCTATCTGGGTCTAAGCACCCTCTTCCACCCTCTTATAAGGGTGCATGTGATTACAATTAGGGCCCACCTGGAAATCCAGGATAATCTTCCCATCTGAAGATCCTTAACCTAATCACAGCTGTAAAGTCCTTTTTTGCTATATAAGGTAACATTCACAGGTTCCAGGAATTAGGATGTAGATATCTTTTGGGAGACCATTATTTAGCCTACCAGTTAGGTAACTGAACCAGACTTACACAGTAAATATGAGAGCCTGGATTGGAACCCAAACTTGCCAGATTCTAGAGCCCATGCTCTTAATCACTACTGTGTACTGCCTGAAAAGGTCGTTGCTAAAAACTGTGGTTCTAGCATTAGCATTAAGATTTTAAAAGTGTTTACTTCTTCCCCAAACTTGCATTATATTACTGTCATATAACTCAGAACCTGTGAGTGCTTAAGCATCTCTGGTCCTGACTCCTTCAGTTAAATTACTAGAAGGAAGAGATTGTATTTTTTTTCCATTAAAAAAAATGGTGATGTAATTCATATACCATAAAATTCAGCATTTTTAATGTGCTTTTCTAGTAAATGCACAATGTTATGCAACCATTTCCACTATCTAATTCTGGGACATTTTCATCACCTCAGAAAGAAAGCCCATGGTCGTTAGCAGTCATTCCCCATTCCCCTTTCCCCCAGCCCTTGGTAACCACTACTCTACTTTCTGTCTCTGTGGATTTACCTATTCTGGGCATTCCATATAAATGGAATCATATAATATGTGGTCTTTCGTGTCTGGTTTCTTTTACTTAGCATAATGTTTTCAAGGTTCATCCGTGTTGTAGCATGTTTCAGTACTTCATACTTTTTATGGATAATCTATTGTATGGATATACCCCATATTATTATCCATTCATCAGTTGATTGACATTTGGGCTGTTTCCATTTTTGGCTTTTTTGAATAATGCTGCTGTGAACATTCATGTACAGGTTTTTATCTGAACATATGTTTTCAGTTCTCTTGGGTATATACCTAAGAGTGGAATTGCTGGGTCATATGGTATGCTATGTTTAGCTTTTTAAGCAACTCAGATATTGTAATTTATATAAAGTTATTTGAATTCCTACTGTGACATCCATTGTTCATTTGTTTATAATGAAATAACATTCTCATAATTTGTAGTCTTAATCATATTTCTCATCTTATTGCCAAATAAATATTTATACCTGCAATTTTTGACAGTAAAGAGAAAGGATGGTGTGGTATAATGGAAGGAGTTCTGGCCAGCCTGGCCACTCTCTGGGTGAGCTTGAGTAAGTCAAATCACCTCACCTCTCTGGGGAGGAGAGCTTGATGATTTCTAAATTCTCTTCCAGACTTAACATTTGCAACTCTGTGCAAGTCTGAAAAGCTAGCCTTGTGTTAAATCCCAGAGCTTGTGTTCTATTTTTTTAGCAGTTAATCATTCTCTGTCTGATTTCTGTTCCCAGACACAAACAAGGTTTTACCCATCTATCCAACCATTTTATTGTGGTCTGCTAGTTTCCAGGTACTCTGCTAGGCACTGGAGATACAAAGATGACAAAGATATTGTCCCTGACTCCCCAGTCTAGTAGGAGAAGACAAACATATAAATAGGTAATTACAATATTAAGAGATTATGATCTTTAAAAATTGCTCTGCCCAGAGGAGAAAAGCTTGGGGTAGATGACATTTGGTTTGTATCTTTTCGGATGAGTGTTTGCTAGACAGGAACATTCTGGGCAGAGGAATGGCGTGGGTAAAGGCAGTGTTCTGTGAGAGAACAAGAGCATGTTTGCCTTTGTTTGGTGGCTTTTTTCCTCTTTCTCCTGCAGTGGTGAAAACACCGTCCAGACTAGCTCCATTTTGAGATCCTTCTGTGTGTCCAGTATTCACAGGCTCATCGACTCAAAAGTCTGCAAAATAACACATTTTGTCAAAGTCCTGGCCACCTATAGGTCTTCTTCCCTGTTTTTTAAGGGCACTTCAGACTCAGTTTCTGAGTCAGGAGATTTCACTGAATGGCTAAGGAGCCTTGATCAAGATTTGGGTTTTCTCCATAGTAGCAGCTTAGTTCGGGCTCTTGAAAATGCCCTTTTGTCCCCCTAAGGGTTTTAGTTACATAAAAATACTAGGAACGTGAAATTCTACAATATGATCAGCACAGCACAAACTAAATTTCTAACCTTTGACTAGAAACATATATGGAAGGCTTTGTGTTTTAAACTGCCCCCTTCCCAGCCTCCTAGGCTTCATGAGAGGTCATTGTACAGCTCTTTCCATGGTCCCTGTTCTCTTCCTTTTTACTGGAGGGCAAAACTAGGGCAGAGAAATAATTTTTATTCACTTCTGAAAGGTTACAGTAATAAAGAAACTCCTGTTAACATCAGAGAACGTTGCAGCCAAGAGTTTTCACAGTCTGGCATTGTTTATTTTACATGTAATTTGGAACCTTCTGCACTCTTAAAATATTGGCACAAAAATGTTTTAACTGTTGAAGTGCTTTATTGCATGCAGTGGTAGTGTGGTGTGAGAGAGGCAGCAGGGCTCTGGAGAGCGGCTTGCCCTGTTCCTTGGAAAGAGAAATGGGGTAAGTGTATGTGTATGTGTGCAGGTACACATTCGCTTGTGTATATATGAGTCTCTCTGCACTGAGAATTAAGAACTTTCTCTGCCCTGATGAACTTCTATGCTTCCCTTGATTTAACAATGAGAATGATGTAACAATCCTGCTTTCCTATTGCCATGGCTGCCAGAAAGTATAGAGCTTCCCTTATTTGGGTATTTTGATATAATTATTCATTATCCCCTTTCTGTCACACACACTTTGTTAACACTTTTCTTTTACTTTTATCCATCAAAGGATTTTTGTTGTTGTCTTGTTAGGTCGAAATTAAGATTTGAAAACAATTGCAGAAGGATCACACGTGTTAAATGGGAAGACTGCTAGGCTGGCGACTGGGCTTCCTTAGTTCCAGGCCCAACTTTTCTTCCAGAGTTTGGAGGACCTGCTCCTTCCGCCATCTCTTTCTTGTCCTGGAGCCTTAATATAGAGCTATATATTAACCTGACCCTTGCTAAGACCCAGGGATTCCCCAGGGCTGACTATGCACTCTAACCTGTCTGGTCTGGGGACAGTAGCCTGGTGCCGCATAAGCTCTTCTTCCTCCAAATCTGACACTTTGTTCCTTAGCCTCCAAAATGGAACCTTAGCAAACGAGGCAGAGGTTACCCCCACCAGGTGAGCTCTGCAGAGCTATCTCCAGGCCAGGCCCTTCTCTAGGGACCTCCAGCAGGGGGCTCCTTCCCTTGCAGGAGTTCCACTCCAGCTCTGAGAAAAGGATGCTCTGCTGGTATGTATACCATGACCACCATGCCCTGCTCGCACAGGCTGTAGACTTTCTGTCACAGCCAGCCAGGGGATCCCACACCCTCTGGCCTGGATCCACTTTCAGTGCCCACCAACAGAAGATGAAGTGCTCAGGACCTTGCAGTCTTTCTTTGCTCAGAGAGATCTCTGTTCCCTTTTGGAAGACCCTTGCCTTTGGCTTCTTGATCCACGAGAGCAGTCCCTGTGGTGGAGGATCCGGATGAGTACATGCATATGCAATTTGGGGCTGAGGAGACAGGCCTTTCCCCAACAACCTAGTGAGAGCCCATGTGTCCTGCTCTTCACCTCTAAGGTATGGGTACTTTGTGCTAAACTCTCCAAAGACCGTTTTCCCAAGCAGTTACCTCCCATCACATGGGCTTTGGAGCCAGACAGACCTGGGTGCTAATCCCTGCTTTGCCATAGTGCGGCCTTGAGACTCTGGGCAAGTCTCTTTACCTCGCATTTCTTTCTCTATAAGCCACACATAGTCTGACTTAAACAATATGATGGTAGTGAAGACTTAGCACAGTACTTGGCACATTTTAGTGCCACTTGGTAAAATAAGGCACTGTATTTGGACCTTTTCTACAGCACCTAGCATAGGCTGCCTTATTTCAAAAGGATTTGTGTACACATCCGTCATGCCCCACTGGATTCTGCCTCCCTGGAGGATGGAGATCATATCTTTCGTCTTTGTATCACCCGTTTGCCTGGCATGGGTCATGTGCATAGCAGGCCCTCAGTGGATGTTAGCTGAACCTGTGAGGATGACTTGGACAGATAGGGCAGGCATGAATGTTTTAGTTTCTCCATCTGAACCTGGGGAAATAGTAACCCCTTATTTTGGAGCCTTTGAGGACAATTTAAAACGATATGTGTGAAGTGTTTGGAGTCCTTTGAAAGGAAGGTACTGGGGAAATCAATGGTGTTTTTGCTGTTCTTAGGAAAGCCTTTGTGGTTCCCAGCGAATAAATTACTTGTAGTGAGTTTTCTAACACCTCCTGCTCTGCTCTGTTCACTGAGGCTTTTAAATAAATAAATAAATAAATAAAATAACTGCTGTAATGCTTCTTTGCTCTGACTTATAAAGAGATATAATTTTGGTTTTGGACTTTTGACCCCTTTCTGTTCCCAGGAGAGAAATTTCTATCAGAATAATAAAAGGTGTAAACTGTGTGTGTTGCCCCTTTTCTGGGCCTCGGGTAGTTCAGCTGCTGGGGTTAAGAATCAACGGGCTTGTGGTTTGTACCTGGTTATGGGGCAAGTAGGAGACGAATCCCATTAAGCACTCCATGGCATTCTCAGTGTCTCCCACACTACTTCTTTTCATCCCTGTCCTATGCCCTTTTGCTAAAATTCTTCAAATTTCACATGAACTCTATTTTCTTTGGTATTTTGAGCATACTTGTTTATGGCTATACCTCTTCTCTTTCAAAGACAGAAGATGTTTATCATCTGCTGTGCTTTAGGTCCCCAGCTGAGTTGCCTGGCAAAGAGGATCCTCCCTCTAGAGGAAACAGGATGGGAAAGTTGAAAAACCACTCACTAGTCTTAGAGCTGGAAGATCAGGGAATTAAAACTTGGTCCTACCATTAATCAGCAGGTTCAGATGAAGAACCTGGACCAGGTTATTCCTAAGGGCCCCTTCCAGCTCAGACAAAAATCTGTGAGATAAGAATTTTCCAACCCTGGGGAGAATTTACAAGAGTGAACAGTAGTTTGCCACACTTCCCACTTGTTCTCCAAGCCTCTCTTGCCTTGTAGCCCTGGATGACTATCCCTGTCCCTAATATCCTTAGCTCAAAGGCCCATGAGAGACTAGAGTGATTTGGGGACAGATGTGGGTTCAAACATGCTAGAGTAGTCTGGTTTGAAGCAGTGGGTAGATGTGGATGTCAGAAGAATCCCACTTGGTGATGACCCCCAGGGACTGTGTATAGGAAGTCCAGACTGCTCTGGCTGGTAGCGGGAAGCCCCAGTCAGGGCTAGCCCTAGCTGATCAGATTTGCAAAGCAGTCAGTGTTTATATTTTGTGCTGCTTCAGTGGCTGGCAATCCCTTAGAAGCTTGACAGACACAAGGATTATCCTAATTCAGCCTTTTCCAATTGAGGACACTAAATCCTGGCAAGGAAAGTGGCTTGTTCAGTGTCACATATTAGTAGCAGGGCAGAGATTAAAACTCACTGCTGGTTCATTTTGTTGCTCTTTTCATTACATCATCCTATCACCTTTGCCATCATCCTGCCACCTTTGCCATTCCCTAGAGCTACCATATACACCTTCCATTTTGTCTTCCTGTCTTAAAGACCTCTTTTGGTCCTTTTAAGGTCAGTGTTCCTGTGTCTAGTGCAGTGCTTCGTACATAATAGGCCTTTATCAGATGTTAGTGAATGAGTGAGTGAACTCAGAGTCTTTTCCTGACTCCTTAGAATCAGCTCCCTATTGCTACCTTTCCTGATAAACTGACGCTAAATTGTTGATGGATGTTAATAGGTTAATGTTTTAATGGTCCCTGATAACACTTGCATTTGAATGGGGGGCTTCTTGTAACTAGTGTCTTTGGAAGGAGGAGTGATTGCAGTAGCACTGGGGAGCTCTTGGGGTCAGGGAGGATTGATGATGCCCCCCACTCCATGTCCTACCACAGAGTAGGCAGCTGTCTGCTCTTTTCCCCTGTGGGTTTAACCTGGCACTGGGCACTACCAGAGGGCGATGGTTCTCCTAAGATCGGGATACCTATGTGAAAAAAAGTTCTGGAAGCCAAGATGTCAGACCCAGGATACATTAGAGCTATACATTGATTGCAGCTGCCCTGGATGTGCTGTGAGTATGTCTGGATCCATTGGTGAGACAGCTGCAACACTCCTTTTCCCGATCATTTCCCTAAATGCTGGCTGAATGATGCTGTGGGGTTGGTTAGAGCTGAAAGGGCCTAGCTGGAAGGCAAGCACTTCTTTTTCCATGTCGATTGCCATCTATTTAGCTGATCTTTTCTGAGTGTCAGCCATATGTGCCGTAAACATGACACCTCTGATGCTCAAAGGAGCGGGAAGAGCTACAAGGAGCCCTTCATTAAAACAACCACTATCAGGACTTCAGTTGTCTTACGCTCAGAACAGGTCCTGACCTCTCACCTGAACTCACTGTAGGCTACTTCACTGGTCCCCCTGCCTCTTGACTCTTCATCTCAGTTCCATCCTGCAAATCATTTAACAGCCTGGCTCATCTTCCTGAACACTACTCATGTCAAATACTCATCACACAGAAACCCACAGCGGCTGCCCGGTGCTGGCTAGGTGTGTGCCATCCCCCTTAACCTGTCCTCGAGGCTCCTTGTGGTTCACCATCATTTTCTTTTCTGCCTGCCCCACTTTTCTTCCAGTCTCTGCCTGTCCATAGTCTACTGTCTCCTCTTGAAATCTTCCCTAACTCATCCAGATTTACATTTGTGTGTTATTCTACCAGTGTGATTATAAATTTCTCAAGTGCAAGAATCATGGGGCGTCCTTGAGTTAACCTCCTTAGGGCCCAGCACAGAGCAAGGCACATTGTAAGTACACAGGAAATGCTTCTTGATTTGATTTAAGAAGTAATTTTGTTGCATTGCAAGGGACTCCAAGGGGAATGAAGCCCTTGAAGTAAATGAAGTAAAGATAATCCTTTCAAAAATTGACACAGGTATTGAGACATCTGTGCTGGATAAAGTGTATTCTGAATAATATTTTTTCTTGATTAATTTTCGTCAACTATTGCCTTGACCCTTTCTCATCTGGCATGGTGGTGCAGAGCATATAGAGGCATGGGGCTTCCCATTTTCCCTTCCTGCAGTCCCCAGATGCCCTGTACCATCATGAAGTGTTCACTCAGTGCCTGCCATGTGCTGGGGACACAGATGGGACCATGTGGCCGTGTCCTTCAGGAATTTGTAGTAAAGCTTCCATCAAACATCCCTGGTTCTGTTCTTGAGTCATTTCCCTACCTTCACGTCGGTGCTTGCCAACTGTTAGCAGCAGTAGGCTCCCACCCTATCCCCACATCTGTACACCAGACACAGGCCCTTCCAATCTTAGGGACCTTGAATGATAGGGTTAGGGTAATAACACTAAATTACTATCTAGCATCCTATATATTTTATTTTGCTTATTGTGACCCTTCCTCCCTCCCTAGAATGTAAGCTCTAGGAGTTCAGGAATTACCTCTCGTTTATTGCTGTAGCCTCAACTCCCAGAGCAGTGCTTGGTGCATGGTTAGCACGCATATACATTTGTTGAATGATGACGGCATTACTGAATTCTTTTTTCCTCGAAGTCCAGCAGCATTATTAATTTGTATGGCGCTATTAAGAATTGTTTTCACTCATGTATTTATTCAAGGAACATTTTGATCTCTCACCACGTGCTAATCCCTAAATGCTGCTGGTAGAGCGTATGCCATAGAGAAATGATCTTACAGGGTTTACAATCTAGTCTTTGCCAAGAAGAGAAATGAGGTTGAATCTTTAATAGATTAAGTTCCAAACTAAATAGATGAACAAGTAAGATAGAGTTCACCTGGTTTTTGTTTCATTTTGTTTTGTTTTAGGTGCAGACTTCCTAGAGAAGCTGGCCCAGAGCAGGGTTGAGAGTGGTGGCAGGATGGCACAGGGAACTAGGCAGCCCCCAGGTGCTGAAGGGAGGGACGGAGACTGCCAGGCCCTCGTCTCAGGTGAAGGAGTGGGTCCGGTTTCTCACTTCCCTTCCAAGGCAGTGTCACGGTGTTTGAGAGCACGTGGGCACTGAAGCCAGACTGTTTGGGCTCAGGTCCCACCCCAGCTGTGTGACCCTGGGCAAAGTCTTAATCTCTGTGCCTCAGCTTTCTGTCTGTAAAATAGGGATAGCTATGTTACCTACCTCACCTTACAGCTTTGTGGAGAATAAATGACCTATCATGTGTGAGACTCTCTGAATAGTACCTGGGACCGAGATAGGTGTTTGCTGTATAAACTTTACTACTTATTGTTAAGCGTTTTTATCTCATGTGATAATGTAAAAAGAAAAAAGAAAGGCAGGGGTTTCCCTGGTGGCGCAGTGGTTGAGAGTCCGCCTGCCAATGCAGGGGACACGGGTTCGAGCCCTGGTCTGGGAGGATCCCACATGCCGCGGAGCAACTGGGCCCGTGAGCCACAACTACTGAGCCTGCGCATCTGGAGCTTGTGCTCCACAACAAGAGAGGGCACGATAGTGAGAGGCCCGCGCACCGCGATGAAGAGTGGCCCCCGCTTGCCACAACTGGAGAGGGCCCTCGCACAGAAACAAAGACCCAACACAGCCAAAAATAAAAATAAATTAATTAATTAATTTTCTTTTTAAAAAAAGGTAATTTGCATAGTTTGAATGGAAAAACTGAGACTCAGAGATTTGTCTTCTAGAGTCACAAGGTGGGGAAATGGAGCTGCTTGGGCCCAGAATTTGCTTAGATTTCAGAGTATTTCTTAGGCTGGAGTGGGACTTGAATACAGATCACTAGAGAGAGCATCTCTTTAACAGATACAGCATTCCAGCAGCAGTTTTCTTTTTCCTTTATAAAGTGCTTACCCTTTGGGCTTCACTGGTGGTGCAGTGGTTAAGAATCCACCTTCCAATACAAGGGACATGTGTTCGAGCCCTGCTCCGGGAAGAACCCACATGCCACACAGCAACTAAGCCTGTGTGCCACAACTACTGAGCCTGCACTCTAGAGCCCACGAGACACAACTACTGAATCCTGTGTGCCTAGAGCCCGTACTCTGCAACAAGAGAAGCCACCACAGTGAGAAGCCCACGCACTGCAATGAAGAGTAGCCCCCGCTCGCTGCAACCAGAGAAAGCCCGTGTGCAGCAGTGAAGACCCAACACAGCCAAAAATAAATAAATAAATTTATGTTTTTTTAAAAATGCTTACCCTTTTAAGAACATTGTACAGAAAAAAGAGGACAAAAAAGGATTACCCTATAGAGTTGGGGTCACTCTCAGAGCTCAAGGCCAAGTGTCCATTCCGTTTTTCAGGGGGTATTCGGACGTTACTCCTTGGCTTCCTCATGACTTGAGCAGGAGTGATCATATCACTCCTACCCAGAATCCAGGCTCAGCCATTCCCAGGATACTGCTGCAAGATTCTATAAGCTATCAGCTGAATGGCATTTCTGTTTGAGTCGTAAAAGAATGTTGGACTGCGAGTCAGAATACCTTGTTTCTGTAAACATCTAGAACATTTATGAGCTGAGTGATAATTAGGCAATTCATCTGACCTTTCTGAGCCTTTGTTTCCTCATCTCTACAGCAGGGAACAGCTTCTTTCTCAGATTACCACAGGGTCAGTATTTTGGAAATTGTATGGTGCTGAACAGTAAGCAGTAAGGAAACAGCAGTAAAAGACAAGCATTCTGTGATCCATACAGAACAATGGAAATAGCCACTTTATTGTTCGGAGCTATAGGTTTTTGTCTGACCTCCTCTGCCCAGCTGGGGTCACCAGTTAACATGTATGATTCAGTTAATTAGGGTTTTCCATCTCTTTTGCTCCCTATTACTGCAGAGAAGGAGAATTCAGGTCTGTTTGATAAAAGGGCTTCCAATCTCAAGATCGGGAAGGGGCTAGATTTTGGATCGTCTGAGAAAATGTTGCTGTCCAGGTAACATGATGTCTGTCTTAAAATCGCTGAGTGGGAAAGGACTCTGGCTGGGGCCTGTGAGCTCAGTGTTGCCTCTAGATCCTCTAGGTTGTTTAGATCCTCAGCACCCAGGAAAAATGACAGTGCCCAGGCTCCATTCACAAAGGACTCTCAAACTTGTTAATTATCCATTTTCAGCTGTTTGGTTATATGTCTGTGCATCTGAGATAGCCAGCATTGATGGGGAGCAAGCATCCTCTAGTTCTCCACTGTCTGCAGTCTGCCTAAATTTAATAGAAAATCATTAAAAAAGCAAAGTTGTGCCTGCAGCTTTTCTGCACTTATAAATACAGTCATGAGGTCCAGGGTGCAATTGGGAGCCTGCAAGTGTCTCTGGAAACCTAGGTGTGTCAGCATCTTCTTGCTGACAGAAATCAGACCTCATGGCTGCAGGTAGAATGCAGAGGACCCAGAGGAATGACAGCCACTGACACATGGTGAACAAATTACTAGGAAAGGGGCTCAGGCTCCTAGGCCCTGGTGTGCTATACTGCTGCTCTGCTGGAGACGCCTGCGGGCTCAAGCTAAATACACATCTTGCTCATATTACATCTTGTCCAAGTAAGATTTTCCATTACCACAACATAGGAGACGTTGAGGGCACCGTGACTGCTAAAACCCTACAAGACTGGTTGTCTACACTTAGCGCTGCCAGGGTCAGAAAGTCATCAGCCTATGATTGCGTATAACTGTTGGCATTCTTTTTTTCAGCTTTTTTTCAGGCATTCAGTGAAGTCTGATTAGGTGTGAGTCATGGCCTCACCTTCTGCTCCACATTCACTTCATAATCAAATCCTGTTGATCTTGCTGGACTTTTTCCTCTTTATTCCTTTCGCCACTTACATTAATTCAGTTTCTTACCAACTCTCACCTGAGCCATTGCAGCAGCCTCCTCTGGGATTCCTGCCTCCAATCCTTCCCCCAGCTTTGTGGTTTGTACTTGCTGGGTTACTTTTCTTTTTTTCCCTTTATTTATTTATTTGCTGCGCTGGGTCTTCATTGCTGCGCGCGGGCTTTCTCTAGTTGTGGCAAGCAGGGACTACTCTTCGTTGTGCTGTGCAGGCTTCTCATTGCGGTGGCTTCTCTTGTTGCGGAACATGGGCTCTAGGCGCGCGGGCTTCAGTAGTTGCAGCACGAGGGCTCAGTAGTTGCAGTGCATGGGCTCTAGAGCATGCGGGCTTCAGTAGTTGCAGTGCGTGGACTCAGTAGTTGCGGCTCACAGGCTCCAGAGCACAGGCTCAGTAGTTGTGGCGCACGGGCTTAGTTGCTCCGCGGCATGTGGGATACTCCCGGACCAGGAATCGAACCTGTGTCCTCTGCATTGGCAGGCAGATTCTTAACCACTGGACCACCAGGGAAGTCCCGGGTTACTTTTCAAAAACAAATCTATCCAATAGCACAGGGAACTATATTCAATATCTTGTAATAATATATAATGGAAAAGAATCTGAAAAAGAATATATATATTGTTAATTATCCATATATATATATTCAGTAATATATATATTACTGAATCACTTTTGCTGTACACCTGAAACTAACACAGCTTCGTAAATCAACTATACTTCAGTGAAATAACAGTAACAACAAATCTATCCGTGCAGCTTCCCTGTGCTAAGAGCTCTTCTTTGTCTTTCCTTCATGTGGCATTCAGGGCCATTTACAGTCAAACGTAAACTGCCTTTCCAGCTCTACCTTCTGCTTCGTCCCATCATGAGCTCTTCGTTACAGATTTTCCTCTGAGGATGCTGTAGTTGTTCCCCTCTCTGTGGCTTTACACATACTATTTTTTCTGTCTAAAAGGTACAAATCCCCGTCATCCTTTAATAGCCAGTATAATAAATGTGACCTCATCTCTGAAGCCTTTGAGCCCCCAGACTCACCACTGCCATTTTTTACATACAGTATGTTGTTACAATCATTTGTATGTCATTTCATATGAGATTACAAACTTCTTGAGAACAGGTTCTGTGTTTTATTCATCTTTTATGCCCAGCATGTACCATGATGCCTAGAATATGGTAGGCACTCAATATATACTTATCAAATGCATGCAAGGCAATGTAGAATTCTGCACCCAGACAGCTTTATGGTCTAGCAAGGAACGTAAATTACTTCATGACACTACTGCTCAAAATCGAGAAGTATCATGAGAGGCTTTAATATATACATACATATGGTTAAGTCGCAGACTGAAATACTTGTGTGGGAAGAACCATTTGTAATTGGAATTATCTTTTATTGTGGTGAAATATATATAACATAATATTTATCAATTTAGCCATTGTAAGTGTACAATTCAGTGGCATTAGATACAGTCACAATGTTGTGTAACCGTCACCACTGTCTATCATAGGATTTTTTTTTTTTTTGGCCACACCCCGTGGCATTTGGGATCTTAGTTCCCCAACCAGGGATCGAACCTGCACCCCCTGCATTGGAAGTGTGGAGTTTTAACCACTGGACCGCCAGGGAAGTCCCACCACTGTCTATCGCCCGGATTTCTTCATCATTCCCAGTAAAAACTTTATACCCATTAAATAACTCCCCCATTTCCACTCCCCCCAGACCCTGGTAACCTCTATTCTACTTTATGTCTCTATGAATTTGCCTATCTTAGGTACCTACTATAGGAGGAATCATACAATATTTGTCCTTCTGTGTCTGACTTATTTCATTAGGCATAATGTTTTCAAGGCTCATCCATGTTGTAACATGTATCAAAATTTCATTCCTGGGGCTTCCCTGGTGGCGCAGTGGTAGAGAGTCCGCCTGCCGATGCAGGGGACACGTGTTCTTGCCCCGGTCCGGGAAGATCCCACATGCCACGGAGCGGCTAGGCCCGTGAGCCATGGCCGCTGAGCCTGCGCGTCCAGAACCTGTGCTCCACAACGGGAGAGGCCACAACAGTGAGAGGCCCGCATACCACACACACACACAAAAATTCATTCCTTTTTATGGCTGAATAATATTCCATTGTATGTATATACCACATTTTGTTTATCCATTCATCTGTTGGTAAACACTTTGTTTCCATCTTTTGGCTAGTGTAAATAATGCTGATAGGAACATTCAAATGTCTGTTCCAGTCTCAGCTTTCAATTCTTTTGGATATATACTTAGGAGTGGAATTACTGGGTCATAAGGTAGTTCTATGTTTAACCTTTTGAGAAATCACCAAACTGTTTTCCCTAGTGGCTGTACCATTTTCCATTCCCACCAGCAGTGCATGAAGGTTCCAGTTTTTCTACATTCTCATCAGTGCTTGTTATTTTTCTTTTCTTTTCTTTTTTTTTGCGATACACGGGCCTCTCACTGTTGTGGGCTCTCCCGTTGCAGAGCACAGGCTCCGGACACGCAGGCTCAGCGTCCATGGCCCACGGGCCCAGTCGCTCCACGGCATGTGGGATCTTCCCAGACCGGGGCATGAACCCGTGTCCCCTGCATCAGCAGGCAGACTCTCAACCACTGCGCCATCAGGGAAGACCTCTTTTTTCTTTTTAAAATTTTAGCCATCCTAGTGGATGTGAATGGAATTATCCTTTGCTTATGCTTCAGATAATTGTCTTGCTAATTGGGTTCTAATTTGCTTATTGACCATTGGTGACCATTAATAAGTTAGACTGTTTTCACTTTCCAAATCTTGTATTTAACGACAGAAAACCAAATCCTGATCAAAACTTTCATGCATTGGCACTTGTTTGCAGGGCATAAGTCCTTTCTTAAACTTGGAAATATAAGCAGAAAAGCACTTCTTAGTTTCCTAATTATTCTTCCATAGTACTTGTTATAGAGCAGGCAGGGATCAAAGGTCTGTTAATGTTTGATCTGTTCACATCAGAGAGTTAAGTGGCTATTATCTTGTTAGAGTGACTAATGAGAGAGGAAAAGTCAATTGCCCACTTTGTGTTTTCTTACCCTGGCAATCATGAAGTTCCTTCTCTCTTCAGTCATAAAGTCTCCTTTTTACTTGAAACTGCTTGTGTATGTATTTTGGGTTCTTGTTTGTTTGTTTTTTAATTTTTTTTTTTTTTTTTTGGCTGCACCATGCGGCTTGTGGGATCTTAGTTCCCTGACCAGGGATTGAACCTGGGCCCTCCGCAGTGAGAGCATAGAGTCCTAACCACTGGACCACCAGGGAATTCCCATGTGTATGTATTTTGCCTCCAAATCTAGAACTCTATTAGATGGTAGTAGTGGAACTAGAAGTGGTCTTGAAACTTTTTTCAGTGGAAGAGATTGCTTTGAGAGAGGTGTGGAGTTTCAGAGGCCATGTGAAAACATACTGAAAGGACAGGAGTTGAACCTCTTCTGGCTAGAGCAGAGTTGTGTTTGAAAACCATGAAAACAGTAGCAGCATGTATACAAAGTTGCTCAACCCCTTACCAAATTCTTGTATTCAGGGAGCTTTCTTAAAATTTGTAAAAAGTACGTGGGCATCAATACAAGAGGTAATTATGACAGGGAATATTATATCGATTCATTCTACAGACATGTGCTGAGCAGTGTGCCATCTTTGCCCTCAAGGAGCTCACGCTGTAATACAGTGAGGGGGGGCAACCTGTAAACAGATTATTAAAATAATACAGTGCATCTTCCTGGTGGAAATATTAAAAACCATGTGAAGGAGAAAGCAGTAAGCTTTGGGAGCTTGAAAGACTTCACAGAAAACGGAGTGATTCCTTTTCTATAAAATGACAGTAACACCCCCTTTTTAGGATTATTGTGAAAATTAAAGAGATAACACATATAAAGTTTTTAATGTAGCTTCTGGCACATGGTAGGCATTCAACAAATGTTAATTGTTAGCTAATGTTATTATTATGGAGAGGTTTTACTGAGTTGATGAATGACAGTATATCCATTGATTGCAAGCAACAGAGACTGCAGCTAATTTAAGCAAACAAAGGAGTTCATTGGGGGCTAGCTAAAGCTCACAGAATGGAAAGGAGAGTTTAACAGCAGGCCTCAGGAAGGAAAGATACAAGGAAGCTCAGGGATCCTAGTGTTAGTAATAGGAATTTAGTAATCTCTTTGGGATGATCCAATTTTAGCTGTCTTTTATCTTTGGATGTTTCTAGTCAGAAACAAGTCTCATTAGATTAGCTTGGACTCTGGGCCCCTCTCTGTGATGAAGGGACATGGTTCTAGGATCAGCAGCCTACTAACTCATATGGAGTTGGAGAGGAGTAGGAAGGCTCTATAAGGAGGGGATGCTGAGAGAGGGAGTGATTTTCACCTTAGACAGTATCAGAATACTTGCAAGATCTACTGATCCATTGAGGCTGATGATGTAAGCAAACAGGCCAACCCATGGAACGGCCTCTGGGTGTTTCTGTTGGCCATAGAGTCGACTGTCCTGGCTTGTGACCAGTGCCAACCCAATGTGATCATTCCAGTCTGACATTCTTCATTGAAATTCTTCTGGTTTCTTCATGTTTATTAAGTACTGTAGCTAAAACAAAGACTCTTGACTATTACAATAATAGAGGAAGGAAAACTTTCTGAGCTTTGTATATTGCATTTCTTTTGATGTATTCAATTATGATTACCTTTTCACATTTCTCATTTATCAGCTCATGATCAGGGATTTGCTCTAGGTCTTAATTATGACCACATAGTCAGACCCTTCCTTCATCCTGTTACTTATTTATTTATTTTGGCCTAGACATGCTACTGTGCATCTGACCTTGTTGAATCTCATCTCAGTTTCTAGGATGATTTTTCAACACTTCAGGGTCATTTCCATTTTACTTTTGTTTTCCATCATACTGAAATTAGCAATTTTTGCTTATGTGATTCTCCATTTCTGATATGACTTATCAGAAGCAGAAAGGTGTGACAGTGTAGAGAAGACACTAGATTTAGGTACCAGCAGAGATAAAAATTCCAACACTGCTAGCACACAAGCAGGGTGTGACTTTGGGGCAAATAACTTAGCATTTTCGAGCTTCTGTTTCCTTGTTTATAGAATTGGGACAACGGCGCATGAGACTTGTCCTGTGGGATACAATCAAAAACTTCGGAAATCAGAGTAGATTAGAGCTATCTCCCTCTTAGGTGTATGTCTTGGCATGGAAGAAAATGAACTTGGCATGATAGTTTGATTTTCCCAGGACCTTAATGTACCTCATCAGCTTCTTTTCAAGGTGATTACAGGCTTACTGATATGTTTGAATGCCTTATTAAGAGGGTAAATGACTGTAATTTCCAAGGACAGCCATCTCTTGTTTTGCTATTTTCCAAGCCTGAGGAAAAGGCTCCTGTGCTTTGTAACCATTTAGAAATTAAGGTTGAGAAAGTAACAACCATGTACCTTGTTTTTCAGGACCTTATCAAGCTATGCAGATCTTGAATATTCAGATCCCAAGCAATAAAACTGGGACTTTCAAAACACATAAATAAATAAATAACTAATAAGGAAGAGTATTTTTAAAGGCATTTCAATGTAGCAAGCCTCTCTGGTGCATTAAAAGTTTGAAGTGATTTATTAAAATGAGATGTAAGGATTATCTCATGCCTTGTTTAGGTTGGCTTTTCATCACAGCTGGAACATGCTATACTCATATGTTCACATCATTTTCTAAAAAAAGGAAAAGAAATTGTCCATCTTTTCATATTTTATTATTTTTCCTTTTCTTTCTTCTTGGTACTAACACAGTTTTCTCTGGACCTACCAAATGCACACACACGCACACACAGAGTTTTATTTCTTGTATTTTGTGATCATTGCTGAGAGAGCCTCAGTAGATCTTTTAGTCATAATGCGAGTGAGTTACATGCACACATGTGTATTTGGTCTCTCCATGTGCCCTTCTCTCTTTCTGTCTACTTCCACCCGTTTCTGTGTATTTCATATAATATTGCACAGTGAGCTCATTTCTAACATTAAACTTAAATAGACTGGCTGGGGCTTCCCTGGTGGCGCAGTGGTTGAGAGTTCGCCTGCCGATGCAGGGGACACGGGTTCATGCCCCAGTCCAGGAAGATCCCACATGCCGTGGAGCGGCTAGGCCCGTGAGCCATGGCCACTGAGCCTGCGCGTCCGGAGCCTGTGGTCCGCAACGGGAGAGGCCACAACAGTGACAGGCCCGCGTACCGCAAAAAAAAAAAAATAGACTGGCTGATGTTCAGTGCACACTAGTTTATTGCCATGCAGTGACTGTGTAGCCCATGGTGTTGACATTGCAGAGTGTTGCTGATGTCATTACTAACCCCTAGAAAGACAACTAAAACCTGACCTGCCATCTTTTGTGCTGCATTGTAGCCTTATGGTGAATTTGATACATTCCTTATGCTTCAGTCAGCAACTCTAGGCACGCTTTATCATTCACTCATTGCAACAAATCCTTATTAGCCCTGTTAACAGCTTTGCCTCAGTAGCCTTAAAGTTTATTCATATCTTCATTCTCATCAGTTCTTGTGTTACCCATACCAACCTTCTTCCATTCTCCCCTCCTACACCATAATTATACTTTTTTCCCTCCAGTTTACCCAGGAGTGGGGCTTAGCTTATGCTAGAAATGTATGACGTATTAGTAATTGGCCACTGATCACCCATCTCGTAGCCCATCTCTAGCGACCATTGTGATCAGGAGTATCTGCATTGTGTTTACCCAAGACCGTAGTAGCATTCGCCCAGCCTCTACAGGTAACCTGAGGTATAGGGCATATGAAAGGGCAGCCACATTATTTATGGTGTTTGTTCCAACATAGATAAGCAATGGAATTGAACTACTCTGTATTCTAATCTTGACCCACTATTTCCTAGCTGTATAACCTTAACCTTCCCAAACACCACTTTCCTCTTCTCTAAAGTGGGGACAGTAATAGCACCTATCTCAGAGAGTCACTGGGAAGGATTAAGTGAGCTCATATGTATAAAGCTCTTAGCATAGTTCTTGGCACATGGTAAACAGTGAATTATGGGAACTGTTTCTGAGACACTTTTGTAGACTGGGGAGAGAGGAGGCTTTTCAGAAGATATAATTTGTAAGTTATGTTTTAGAGGTTAAGAAGGAGTTAGCATCCCAGTGGATAAAGAAGGGAGAGGGATTCCTGGCAGCAGTGTGCTTGAGAGCTATAAGAGCGCATGACATGTTTGTGGAAATTGCACATAGTTTACTCTGACTGAGGGTGAGATAAAAGTGGGGAGGTGGGAGGAGGTGAGGCAGGAAAGATGACCAAGAACAGATCACGAAAAACCTCACGGAGCTCACAGAGGAGTTTAAACTTGATCCTCCGTCAGACCCTCCGTCCACATAATCTGGTTCCTCTGTTAAGCAGTCACGTAAATGTCTTTAAGAGCAGCAACAGGGAAAAGGGGAAAGAGGGCAGCGGATTGGCCTCAAATGAACTGGCATCTCTTTAAAGCAAATATTCCTCCTTGAGAATACTACATTAGTTAAACATGTGCCTTGCAAGATTCATTATTGCTTTACTTGTGTTCCCCGTTGGTTGTCTCATTCATTAATCTGCTGATTAGTAACCTTGAACTCTTGTGTGCCCCACTCCCTGACCATTTTTGCATTCCCTTTTCAATATACTGTGCTGGTCCCCCTGGGATGTAAACTCCAGGACCTGTCCCTGGCCTGCTCATGTTTGTTTCCTTTGCCCCTGGTGCCTGCTTCTGCTATAACATCTGTAGTATGTGTTAAGTAATCCTTAAGGTAACATTTTTATTATGTCATAAAAAGTGCATGGCAAATATATTATAACTTGTGGACTTTGTTTAAAAATGAACGGATAATTTATTGAGTGTGCCACATGAGCCTTGCTCCCCTCCCCATTTCGGCCGAGACTTGCTGCTCGTTTAGCCTCGCCTCCTATTGAGTGCTCCCACCCTGTGACATGCTAGGAAAGCAGACCCATGGTTGGCTAGAAATGACATCATAGTTTATGTACTCAATAAAAATTTAATTAAGTCATTACAGGAATTGCAGTCATCATTTAACCCTCTGATTTCTTCTGTTTAGTTTATTATTAAACATTCAGTAATACCAGTCACTAAATCCTGATGGCTTATAAATATCTGCATGAATTTTAATAGCTTAAATAAATGGGAAAATATGAGTAACTGATATACAAGGAAACTTTTCCTTGTGGTGGTGCTATATGTATGGGTTTTGTTTTGTTTTGAATAGATTTTTTAAATTAATTAATTTATGGCTGCGTTGGGTCTTTGTTGCTGTGCATGGCCTTTCTCTAGTTGGCGGTGAGTGGGGGCTACTCTTCGTTGCGGTGCGAGGGCTTCTCATTGTGATGGCTTCTCTTGTTGCGGAGCACAGGCTCTAGGTACGCAGGCTTCGGTAGTTGTGGCACACGGGCTCGGTAGTTGTGGCACACGGGCTCAGTAGTTGTGGCTTGCGGGCTCTAGAGCACAGGCTCAGTAGTTGTGGCACATGGGCTTAGTTGCTCTGCGGCATGTGGGATCTTCCTGGACCAGGGCTCAAACCCGTGTCCCCTGCGTTGGCAGGCAGACTCTTAACCACTGCGCCACCAGGGAAGCCCCTTATATATGGTTTTTTAATAAAAAGAAAAGCATTATGGAAAGGATAAGAGTTTAATAAGAGAACAACCCAATGCTAACCGGGGAGAGTTTCTCATCCGGTTTGTCCGTCTATGTATTCATGGGCAGGGTGCTCCATATGGAATTATCTGGCAGTGAGGACACAGAACCTGCGCACCAGCAAACAAAAGCTTAAGTGAGGGAATAAGATCCCAACAGAGGTTCACCAGAGGGAATATCCAGCTCCCCTTGGCTGCTGGGCTGGCTAGAAGGGCCCTTCAGGGCGAGTCCAGTAGTTCAGGAAGCTGCTCTCACTTACCCTCACCTGTTGCCTACAGATCATGTGTCTGCACTGATGGAGCTTCCACCCTCTTCCAGGAAGGGCCCTTTTCATGATCTAATCCAGCCTGGGTGATGATATCTGAAAACCATTTCTAGCTGTGGCAGCTTGCCATCTCTTAGCTAGAGGTGAGGGGGAGAGGCAGCTTATAGGTCACTGGAGTTAGAATATAGGACCAGGAGGCAGAGGATCCTTGCTAATAAGGAATTCTACTCCTGCTCTCCATTCTTTCTGGGCAGTAGCCAGCCAGAATGCAGGTGCATCCCAAGAGGAGAAAGTATGTTTGTATGTAAACGAGCCTTGTTGGAAAGCTGGAATTGAAATTTGCAGATTAATGTGTTGGTGATCTCTGGAAATGCCCTGCAGATGGTGAAATAGGGAAAGCGTTCGTCCAGAAACCAGGTTCTTGTGACCTGCAGAACAAGTCCCTTCCCCTTTTGGGTCTCAGTTTACCATTTCCTCAAAGGAATGAGCTAGGTGATATCTGAGGGCCTTTCCAGCTCTAAAGCTTACTGGCTTGATGCAACACATAAGCCAGCTCTGCTGAGCAGGTTCAGTGAACGCTTACCTCTGAGAGATGCTGCCTTTGTGCTTGACTTCTCTGACATTGTCCTTTTGTGGCTCTGGTTCTTCTTGCACAGTTAGGAGAACGACTAGTATGGGAGTAGGGAGAGCCTCAAGATGGGCATCAACAGATCTGGGTTGTAGTCCCATCCTCTCATTACAGAAGGAATTAACTCTAGCTCTGGCTTGTTCCTTGATGATTCTTTTACCTTAGCCCATTCTGAAAGATGGTGCAGTAAGAAGTTTGGCAGTTCTGA
This sequence comes from Lagenorhynchus albirostris, assembly GCF_949774975.1. Lineage (NCBI taxonomy): Eukaryota > Metazoa > Chordata > Mammalia > Artiodactyla > Delphinidae > Lagenorhynchus > Lagenorhynchus albirostris. Next base: position 23,867,173 of record NC_083109.1, read on the forward strand.
AATTTCAGAAACATGGAAGGTACTCAGCAGTAAAAAAGAGGAAACAAACAAAAGGATATTATTGGATAGAACACACTATGTGTGCTACTCAGGCCTTGTGAGGATTCAGTCATCAGCATGCCAGTCTTAAACCCTGCTCTGGCCAGGCCCTGGCCTAGGTGTCAGGCGTGCTGAGATTCATCAGACAGAGTTTCTTAGAGGACCTTTGAGCAGCTCACAAACTAGTGGGAGAGGCAGGTACAAAAACAACTCTAAAGTGTGTTGTGCCCCCAGGAGAAGTGTAGACAGAAAGCTCTGGGAACACAGAGGATGGATGGCTATTTTGGCCTAGGGTGAAGGTGGGGTGGGAAAGGTCATGGATTTCATAAACAGCTGCATCCAATCTCACATTTTCCAGTCTTGAGCTTCACAGTTCTCTTTCCCTTTTTGAAAATTGTCCATGACTATAAAGTATTGGAGCTGGTTTTAGTTTTATATAAACAAACCAGAAGGTATTACTCATAATTCCTTGCATTTGCAGAGCACTTTGCAGCTTACCAAGGCTTTCAGTGTACATTGTGGAGTGAATGAATGAATGAGTGAATGAAGTACATGCTAATTCATTTGCTCTACAAACCAGCTCTCTGTATAGGGCATTTAAAAGACGAGGACAGGGCTTTCCTGGTGGCGCAGTGGTTGAGGGTCCGCCTGCCGATGCAGGGGACACGGGTTCGTGCCCCCGGTCCGGGAAGATCCCACATGCCGTGGAGCGGCTGGGCCCATGAGCCATGGCCGCTGAGCCTGCGCGGCCGGAGCCTGTGGTCCGCAACAGGAGAGGCCACAACAGTGAGAGGCCCGCGTACCACAAAAAAAAAAAAAAAAAAGACAAGGACATAGACTCAGAGTGGTTACTTGACTTGCCCAAGATCACGTCCTATGTATACAGCAGAATTATGACTTGAACCCAGTTTTCTGACTAAATCCAGATCCTTTCACTACTCCTTTCTGCCCTCCTTCAGAGACCAGTTATGAACCACAGGATGAAATCATTCAGTATTTGATTTATTATCCAAAGTAAAATTATCTTCCTGCAGGCAGGAACCTGATGGAATGTCAGGCACATGGACTTTGAATTCAGACTGACCTGGAGGATTTATCACTACTTTTCTGTGGGATCTAGAGCAAGTCACTTCACCTGTTTGAGTCTCAGTTTTCTGTGTCTTTAAAAGCATGACTATAGCATATCTGCCTCTCTGAGCCCCGGTGACAGAGGAGATGATGTCCATAATTTCCCATTTCCAGTGTTCCTGCCCATTCACCCTCCCTGGCACTCCCCATTTTCTTTCCTGCCCCTGCACTTTGTACAGCTTATTCCCTGTGTCTAGAATGTCCTCTTTCCTCCCCACAACCCTCTCTTGTCAGATTCCTCCTCCTCTGAGGTCCACTTAAACATTACCTCCTAGAGAATTCTTCCCAGCCCCACCAAGTGGAGACCATTATACTAAAATGTATTTATCACTCACCACCTTTGGGATAGAATTTGAGGCAGTACGTTGCAGTGTGATTATTTTCTACATGTCTGTGTTTACTAGACTGTGTGCTCCTCCAGTCAAGAAACGTTTCTTTTAATTTGTGTTCATAGTATCTAGCACAAAGCCCGACGCGTAGTTGGGGCTCAGTTCATAAAACTGAGTTACTGCTTTGTATAATTTGGGACCAGCATCTAAAAGAAGCTGTCAAATTGGGGAGAATCCTGACAGATCAGGGAAATGAGGATGGACTGGCAGTTTGACCTGTTAGGGGCCCTCTTTCTCTGTTCTGCTAAGTTAAGAGCCAAAAATCATACTTCTTGGGTTTTTCCTTTCTTTCATACTTTTGTTTTTGCCATTTTGTTTCTGTAGGTTAATTCCTATATCCTGAAGAAGAACATGATGCTTATGACAAATAATTTCTATGTGGCAATCTTGGGATATGATGAGGTAAGCTTATTTACCAAGCCTTAGGCAGAACAGTGGCCCCCCCAACAAAGGCATTTGATGAGAGCCTCTGAGAGAAGCTTCAGGGGCCACCGTCACTGCCTGCCATTATGGCTTAGTATTTTACTGTTTCCTCACCTTCACTGACTCAGCAACTAGAATGAGTGTGCCCAGCAGTTTGCCTAGCACTTGAGAAAGAAAGCACTAGGTAATATGGTCAGATCATTCAACTAGTTGGCATTTATTGAGTGCCTGTGGAGTGCTGGATGGAGGGACAAAGGCAAATCAGTCACAGTCTCAGCCCCAGATGCGTTCAGAGAGAGGAAGACATGCACACATCAACATCACGGTCAAATCACACACTTCTTTTTTGGTTTAATTATAAAAGCAATACATACTCATTTAAAAAATACATAAAACTGTGCATAAATGGTTGAAATAAAAAATAAAGGGGCCCTTTCCTCTCCTGCCCAATTCTCTGTCCCAGAGGAAAACTTTCTTAATAGTTTATTGGGTGTCCTTACAAGTGTTACCTGTGCACACACAAGCACCTATGTATTTATTTTCTTCATGCAAATGTAAGTTACACTGCATATACTACTATTCTGCAACTTGCTTTTTTCACTGAGCAATATATCTTGGGTATCCTTCTGCATGAGAACATTTAGATCTATCTCATTTTTTATTGTAAAATTTACATAACATAAAATTTACCATTTTTAAGTGTACATTTTAGTGGCATTAAGTACATTCACATTGTTGAGCAGCCATCACCACCATCCATCTCCAGGACTTTTCCTGATCTTCCCAAATTGAAACTCTGTACCCGTTAAATACTATTCTCCTATTCTCTCCCCTGCACCAGCCCCTAGGATCCACTCTTCTGCTTTCTGTCTCTATGGTTTTGACTACTCTAAGTACCTCATGTAAATGGAGTCGTACAGTTTTTGTTCTTTTATGATCGGCTTATTTCACTTAGCATAATGTCTTCAAGATTCATCCATGTTGTAGCATCTCTCTCATCTTTTTCTCCTCAACTGTTATAGAAATTTCAGACACATGGAAAAGGCAAAAGAATGGTGTAATGAACCTGTATGCATACCACCAGGATTCATCATACCTCATCTTTTTAACAAACCATGTGCTTTTATATTCATTTTGTGGTTACCTTCAGATTTAATGCAAGCATCACCCCTTCTGAGACACAGGCCCAAGAACTTCCCCCCCAGGCCCAAGGCCTTCTGCCCTTCCTGGGCTCCACAGCACTTGCTGCATTAGCATTAACTGTCACCCCACTGGGTGAGGATTTCTCCTGTGTAGTTACAGTGTCTACTCTGTATTTCTGTTGCCTGGCATGGGGCTTGGCACATGGCAGGTGAAGAGTGAAGAAGGGAAGAAATGCATAAAGGATGAAAGTAAGAAACTAGAGTTCAGGCTGGAGGAAATGTTATCAGCCTGTAGATAATAATTAAAGCCAGGACATGAGCTTACAAAAAAATTAAGTTAAATGATTTGCTTAGGGTCATAGGACTAGTTAAAATTGAGGTTTCCCAATTCCCAGTCTACTAAATATCCTCAGTTATAAGAGAGCAATTAAGACTGCGTACTGCATACATCATTAATTCAATATGAGCTTTGTGGGGTGGGAATTGAGAAACACTGCTTAAATCTATGCATCAGTTGTTAAATTAGATACATTCTGATTTCAGAAACCTTACAGTATATAAAAGAATGAGGCTTAGAATTGAAGAAATATAATTTTCTTTCTCTTAACATTTGTTTGTGGTCTTTATTGCAGATGGCTCAGTTGTTTCCTTTTACCCACATTAATAAAGATGTTCTGTCCCCCCATGCCAAATCCATCTTGGAGAGCCATCTTAGAAACATGCTTGAGTGCAAGAGTCACCTGGGGTGCTTTTAAAATCTAATTATTGAGAACTGCACTAAATATTCCAATTCAGGGCTTCCCTGGTGGCGCAGTGGTTGAGAGTCCGCCTGCCGATGCAGGGGACACGGGTTCGTGCCCCGGTCCGGGAAGATCCCACATGCCGTGGAGCGGCTAGGCCCGTGAGCCGTGGCCGCTGGGCCTGCGCGTCCGGAGCCTGTGCTCCGCAACGGGAGAGGCCACAACAGTGAGAGGCCCGCGTACCGCAAAAAAAAAAAAAAATATATATATATATATATATATATTCCAGTTCAGTGGTAGTGGGGCCTAGTGTTTCAACAAGCACACCAGGTGACTTTTCAGAGTGGGAAAGTTTGGGAAATAGACTAATTACCTGGGACACTTTAGAAATACCATTATTTGGGCCCTGTCCCTCAGAAGTTCTGGATTTAACTGTAGGTGGGCATCTGTAGTTTTAGAAGTTCCCCAGGTAATTTAAAGGTATAATTCTGGAACAGCTTTTCTTATATTTTAGTGTGCATGCAGATCATCTGGAGTCCTAGGTAAAATTCAGACTCTGACCCAGCAGGTCTGAGGTGAGGCCTGCGATTCTGCGTGGCCCACGAGCTGTAGGGGATGTGCAGCCATTCTGCAGGCCACACTGGGAGTCACAACGTTCTAGAGCTGTGCTTTCCAGTACTAGCCACATGTGGCTGTTTTGATTTAAATTCATTAAAATTGAAAATGCAGTTCTTCAGTCACACGGGTTACATTTCAGGTGCTCAGTACTTGTTTGTGGCTAGTAGTGGCTACTGTGTTGGGCAGTGCAGCTGTAGATTGTTTCCATCATCACAGGAAGTTCGATTGGACAAGTGCTGCTCTACAGCACCCTGTTCCTAGAATCTTGCTTGGGTTGTGCCCCAACCCTGAACACTTTTGGAACCTTCCTGTTTTCTACTACATTAGGTCCAAATTCCTCCATGGAACTTCCAGGCCTTCTGTGAACTGTCCCCATTTGTGACATGTCCTGTCCACCTTTATCTCCCATGGCCCTCCAGTGTGTAGCCTTCTTTCTGAGTGAGACGATTTGCCTCACTGCTCCACAGATAAGCCGTGTCTGATTGAGGCTGTCCTGGACAACCAGGTGTGGGGGGCAGTAGCTGAGGCTGTCAGCTTTGAACCTGAGGATTTCAGGGTCTCACACTTGGTAGGCATTCTCTCTGTAAATGTTCAGTGAACTAATATTATTCTCTCTTGCTTAGAATGTCCTGTAGCTCTCCAAATAGTCTCCATTCTTAAGGCCCCCTTCTCCACAGAGCTTTCCCTGACCTCTCTAGGTCTGTGTTTTTCACCCTGAATTTCAATATCCATCCATCCATTTAACAGGTATTGATTAAGTGCCAACCATGTGTGATGCACTGGGGATATGCTGGTAAATAAAACAAACATGGTCTGATTCTTTCCTACCAGAGCTTATCTCTTAATGGAGAGACAGGCAGTAAATAAGTAAACAAGCAAATAAATATCTAATTACAAATAGAGCACAGTGATAGAGAATAATGGGGTGGGTGTACTTAGTGTGGACTGGGAAGGTCTCTGAGGAGTTTTCATAGACGCTAAGACTGAAGATTGAGGAACCAACCATGTCTTGACTATTCCTCAGAGTCTCCTGTACAGATTAGCATTTGTTCATTCTCCAGGATTTAATTCTGTGCTGCTGTTTGATGTGCTCTAGCTTTGTCCCTTCAACTAGATGGCAAGCTGCTTGTGAGCTGTGACCGTATCACTGTGACTCTGTGTTCTTACCATCGTGCTAAGCACGTAGTGGTGTCAGATCAGCCCTCACTGAGTGAGGCTCCACCACTTTAAACTCTTAACTATAACCAGGGTCCTCCGGGGCCAGGACAGTCCCTTTCGCTGCCTCTCAGTTACTCTAGATCTAGGTGTCTCAATTTCCTGAAGGATGCTTTTTTTGTATCGTGAGGGAAAACAAGTAGGCATCCCAGTAGATTGTGGGAAAATTGCTATGCAAACTAATTTTTGCCTCCTAGGCACCCCTTTTTCTTTCCCACTTCCTCTCTCAGACCAGTTTGTTTTCACTGACTTACTAGAAGTGTGGTGGAAAGAAGGCAGAAGTTGGGTTCGTTGATTTATTCAGCCATTTGTGTTGCACTCCCACTCTGTGCCAGGTACCGCATCCTGACTAGAGCCAGTCAGCATCATCCCTTGACCTCACCAGTGCATTCTGGTTCCAAATCTACCACCAATTAGCTAGAGAAGCTCTAAGCCTCAGTGTACTTACCTTTCCAACGAGGGTAATAGCATCTGTTCTTCCTGGCATACCTCGCCATCAGAGCCAGGTGTGTGAAGGAGCCCTGACAGTCTGGAACAGTCAGGTTGCTATCATTGTTAATCTGAGTTCTGAGTCATCCTTTTCCTTCTGACTGATTATGGACTTGGCCCTTCCCAGCCATCTCACCCATCGCCAAGGCTGCCTGTTTGCGGCAGGCCGTGGCTCCCGGGGCTTTTGCTGTCCTGTGCTCTGGGCTCATTTTCTAAGTCCTTATAACACTCGCTCCCACTCGTGTTCCCTCTCGTGTAGCGTATGTGAGTCGCTGCCAGCAGCACTGCGGCATGTGCCCAGGGCACTTCAGACACAGGCAGGCTGTTGTGTTAGCAAATAGCTTGGAGAACAGTGATGTGCCTGAGCTTGTCCTTGGCTCCTGTCCCCATCTGCCAGAAGAAGCTGGTTTTCCCGACTCAGCCATTGTGCCAGGACAGTCTCTTGGAATTGTAGGGGGGTTTAGCAGGGGGCATTTGGGACAGGTGGACGGTTTTTCCACCAAACTGTCAGTACCCCATACTGGACATGGCCCTTCCTGGCAGCAGGCCTAAAGCCAGACCTCATGTATTGCAGTGCCTCGGGGGCCAGACCACAGCATGACATCGAATAAGTGATCCTGGCTCTTTGTGTAATGATTTATCACTTACAGAGCCTTTCATGGCCATTGTCTCTTCTCACAACTCTGTGGGATAGGTTTTAGTTTGCTTGTTTAGGTTGTGAGAAACTGAGGCTCAGGAAGGGCTAGTGGCTTTCCAAAGGCCACATAGCTATCAAGTGACCGAGCTGCCATTTGAACTCAGGTGGTCCGATCCCCAGATCTCACTGTTGTTTCAACTGTATTCACAGCTGCATGCCAAAACAAGCTCCTAATCTTTGTACCTAGCATAGTGCACTTAGCAAAACACCTGTGTGTTATCTCTTATCATTCAAAGGTGCTGTAAGTAGGGCAGGCATTTTAGTCTCTGTTTAATAGATGAGGAGGTCAAGACTCAGCTTTATTAAATTGCCCACCGTCTCTGAGCTTGGTACTGGCAGGGCCAGGACTTGATCCCGTCTTCTAACTGACTTCCAGGCCCCAGTCAGCACTTTGTCTGGTTCCGTACACTACCTTGGCACCTGGACAGAGCAACTTCTCAGGGCCTTTCCCTTTAGTCACCCTTGCCCAGGAAGCAAGACCCTCCTCTCTCCCTCCTCAGAGCTCCAAGTTAGAAAATGGCCCTAGTCCAGGATGAAGGTCTCTGTGATATTTGGGCTTCCCAACAGAGCTCTCTCTCTCCTCTGTGCCAGGACAGCCGACGTTAGGCACACACAGGCTCTGAGCATTCCCCTGGGGCCTATGGCTATCCTGCCGAGCAGCCTGTTCCTCTGCTTAGGGAGAGGCTGGGCCAGCCATAGCCAGCCCAGAGCTGGGTGACAGTGAGGCCAAGGTACCTGGCTCTCATTGCTAAAGAGCTAGCTGCCTTGCAGATGTGTGTCCTTGGACCAGGGGAGAAGGTGCAACCTACACTCACCTCTGTTCTTGGGAAGAAATATATACTCACAGTACTCCACGCCCATTCCTTGTGGACGGCAGTGGAACCACTGCTGCTCCCATCTCTCTTCTCTGCCTCTCAGGTGTTGCCTGGGCCTGGGCAGGCTGTAGAGGGAGTTGTGGCCTAGGAGGGTCCATCAGACATGTGCCCCATCTCTGTATCAACCTTATTAGCCAGTCACTTGGCCCCTCTGGGTCCCATGTTCTTCCCCTGTATAAAATGAAGGGGTCAGACTAGATGCTCTCTGAAGACCCCTTCCAAGCTCTACCAAGTGCTGCCCCATTTCTCTCTCATGGTATCTGTAAGGTCCCTCTGAGCTGATTTTGTGTTGCTAGCGTGTTCACAGTATCCCCAGCTTTTGTATCCTGGCTCTGCCGTATGCCCCAGAAGAACAGTTGTGCTGTGTATTCTAGGGGGTCCTTTCAGATGATCGTGGGCTGGCTGCTGCCCTCTGGAGAACCTTCTTTAACCAGAAATGTGAAGACCCTCGACAACTTGAATTGTTGGTGGAGTATGTGAGGAAACAGGTGAGCAGTCCTTCCCCTCCCCTCCAGAGCCTCCTGGACAACAGGTCCTTCCTGAGGTCTGTGGATGTTGGACTTTCAGAGGATCATGAGAGGTTGAGTTCCCAGAGTCCAGTCTGAGGGAATTCTGACCAGATCATGTGAGCAGTGGGCACCGATCAAGAACACCTTCTGTGGATCCAGCCATGAGCCAGGTCAGGGGCCAGGGAGTAGGAATAGAAGAGTAAAGGGCACCGAGAAGTCTGCTGCTTTTATAAACCTGTTGTCTCTCATTCACTGCACATTCGACTGTCTGCTGTGTGCGCAGTGCCGTACTGATCCTGGGCACACACAGTCCTCCTGTAAGATAGCAGCATGGGGTGCAGTAAAGCTCCCCTTAGGTACCCACTTTGAGCCCCAGGATTCATGTTTCCAGCTCCTGGCTTCCAACAGGACTGGGCTCCAGGCAGCATTCCACAACATCCTGTAAGCCTCTTCCCACTGGGTGCTATCTGTCATCAAGCAGAGTTCCCCTGCTTCATTCCTCACCCCTCTGGCTGCCCAGGGCTCCCTGACATGAAAGCTTCTAAGAGAAAGCTCCAGGGTGAGGACTGCTTAACTACATAGTTTTCCTCGAGCCCAGGAAGAATTCACTCCTGTGCTCTCTGCCCCCGGATCCTGTATTGATGGGAAATCCATACATTATAGATGAGGGAGAGCTGAGTGGCAGGGAAGAGGCACATGTAGGCTTTCCCAGGGTCTCCCAGTGAGTCAGGCTGTGCAGCTGGTCTAGAGCCCCCAGCTGGGTGATTCATGCAGCCACTGGAGGCCTCAGCTGCTCCAGACCGCTCATCAGCTCAGGCTGTCCCATGAGTCACACCTTTGCTTCACGGGCCTGGCCCCTGGAGCCAAAGGGGCCTCACCTCACAGTTATTCTCTTATTCACCTGTGTCCACGGCCTTCAAGCCTCCAACGGCCAGGAGAGGGAAGGCCAGGCTCTGGCTCCAAGGAGAAGACAGGGCCAGCGGGCCCAGCTGGTTGATTACTGGAAAACTACATACTAAGGCTCTTCAGAGGGTAGAGAACCCCAGAAGCCAGGACTGCTGTTTGACCGTTCTTCAAATCTGCCAGATCCGGGAAGAAGGCACTGTGGCCAGAGGACCCCACCCACAGAGAATTCTGAGACTCACACTGTTGACTCGACTCGCCCTCAGACAGGAGTAGCAACTGGCAGAGCAAATGCTGTGTTTTCTGAGAGACCAGCCCAACTTTTCCATCTACCGCGGTGGGCTTGTGCCAGGGGCCACAACAAGGGCACAGCTGGGACCTCTCTGAGGGCCCTGAAGGAAGGGGCTGCCACACCAATAAGAAGGCCCAGATTGCCCCAGTGAGAGGCAGGCACTAGGAAAACAGTGATGGAGCTCTTAGGGAAGCAGCGAGCTCTGATGGGGACCCAGTTCTGTCAGCAAACCTTTTGAGCACCTATTCTACCAGCCTCTCTGTTGAGAAAGCAGAAATTAGTAAGACCCAGTCCTGCCCTCAAGGATCCAGCTCATGATTTGGCAAGGAAGCCAGTCAGGCACAAGGCTAACCCTGGAGTAAGTCAGTCTGCAATGTATACAGGCAGGAGCAGAGTCTATGAAAGGCTAAAGAAAGGAGGGACTAAGTCTGAGCGAGTGGATCGGGGAAGGCCAGGAGGCTAGTCCTGGGCCATGATGCCAGTTGGTCTGGTAGATGGCCTGAGGCCCAGTCAGAGATCATGCTGAGATTTTCAACCCAGGAGATGGGCATAGTGGTGGCATTAAGGACAGAAATGGAGTAATTGGAAAGAGGAGTGGCTTTTAGATGAGATAACAGGTCAGTTGACCTCCTTGCACTGGAGACATGTGGAAATCCAGACCTGAGGTGTGTGTAAGAGACTGGGGGTGAGTGTGAGGGTCTGCAGCCTAAAAACAAAGCAGCGGGAGTGAAGGAATTCTTGGAAGAGGGAGTCGATGCAAGGCCTAAGATGAGGCCTTTGGACTCCTGCCACCTCTCCTTTCCCCCCAGTTGCCTTCTTACCCTCAAATGGAGCCTCATCTTTCTGAATCCAGTGCTGACTCCTGCTCTGATCCAGCTCTCGCCCTAGAGTTTGCCTGTGCACTTGAAAGCATTTGTCCTTATTCATCTCCTTACCAGCAGAAGCCTGGGAATCCTCCCAGAGGTGGCCTTTATCCCCTAAGACTTGCCACTTGTTAGAGCACCTGCCTCTTGCAAAACTGCCCGACCACACCTCCCTGCGCTGCTCCTGTTCTCCATCACAGGTGTCCCCTCTCCACATTGTTCAGGGGGATAAACTCCCTCAGTCATCCTAGAGGGGTGAAGCTGGGGCCCACTAACCATGGGGTCAGGGCCCACTAGAGGACAGTAGAAGCATACACATTTTTTTTTTAAGTTCCAGTGACTAGCAGTGTCCTTCATCCTGTGAGGTACACGTTACTATTATGGGCCTCTTTCTCAGACAAGGGAACTTAAATCTCAGAGAAGGGAATTGGCTCACCTTGGGTAACATCGCTACCCTGAATGGGCAATCAGACACACAGTTCTGGTCCACAAAGTCAGGGCTTGTGTGTCAGACATTTGTCCATTCAGAGGCACAATGGGGAATTCCCTAAAGCCTGAGAAAGCTTCCTTAGTGACTTGTTTCTTCGAACCCCCTTAAATGAAATAATCCGGGAGATCAGAGACCACTACCCGTGCCCCCCCGCCCCCACCCGCCTCAGGCTTGGGAGCTGGGATGGTCAGTAGCCCCTCGTGCCCCCGCCCCGTTCTCTCCTTTGGGAGGCTGGTTCCTTGTGCCATCTCACGTCCATCCTGCCCTTGTCCCTTTCCTGTTTCCTGTTCTGATTGCAGATACAGTACCTGGACTCCATGAACGGTGAGGATCTGCTTCTGACAGGGGAGGTGAGCTGGCGCCCTCTAGTGGAGAAGAATCCTCAGAGCATCCTGAAGCCCCATTCCCCAACTTACAACGACGAGGGTCTTTGATGGGCTGGTCCCTCCAAACAGCTGGCCAACTAGCTCTGAGGAACTGCCAGAAGAGAGGTGGCTGTTTGGCCCAGGAAGTGGCCTGAACTGACCTTTGAAAAGCATCTGTCAATACTTGGCCCCATTTGTGTTGATTTTCCTCTTAGTACGCCCAGGAGTCTGATTGGGTGGGGTACGGTGCTGGGAGAACCCTTAGCCCTTCTAAGGTGTCCTCTCCCTCAAGAGAAGCCCTGAGAAAGAGCTCCCCTGCCCACACTCCCCAGGTCCCCTCTAGGAAACATGCGATTGACAGCTTTTCCCAAAGGCCACAGAAGGGAATGGGGGTAGGTTAGAAAGGGGACACCCCCTCCCCCCCAAGGGCCCACTGTGGCCTAGGAGCAGTTTGTAATTCTTCTGAGTCAAGACGGGTAACCACGCTCTGTCCTCCGGCGTTGAGCTGTGGGGTTGAGTTGGCCATTAAAAGAAACAGAGACTTCTCTCTGCCATGGCTCTTTATTCCTGGGTCTTTTAGAAACTTACCTGGGATGGTGGATGCCACGAGCTGAGGAGCACTGCCCAGCTCAGTTAGAGACAGGGAGGCGGAGAGGCTCAGGGGGGTCTCTGCTGCTGCTTCTGCCTCCAGCTCATGGAGATGTCACTGTTCTGGCCAAGGTACAGCCTTCCAGGCCACGACCTTGGGGACCCAGGAGGCCTCTATGGCCAGGGGGCTTGTCACATCCTGAGTCATTTGGAAAGAGGCCTCAAGAGGAAGGTCCCTTTGTCACACACACTCCCATTGAACTGGGTGAGGAACATGCTGCCTTTTCCTCTCTTGGCTCCCCCTTATACGAGGTACTGGGGAGAAGAGGAGAACACACTCTTCCTGGCTTCGTTGCTCCGCCCCAGGACCCAGCCCCGTGCCCAGCCTTCCACCCCCTTCCCAACTCGAGGAGCATGTGCTGCAGAGCCACCTTGGTCTGGGCACTTGAGGACCAGTCCCCTCCTCCCTCTGAGTGTGGGTCATCTCTGGGGGAATTTTCTTTAAATTGAAGAAAGGGGGCGGAGAACCATATTGCCCCTCCCCCCATCAAACTTCCTTCATTTAACTTGCTATAAAATGAGTCATATAAAGAAACTCTATAAGGGTGAGGTATATCTCACTTCTGTGAAAACATTACAAATCAAACCACCTTCTCTGAGTTTATTTAAGATGCTTTTGTTGCACAAGGAGCTCTAGAGTGAAGCCTCCTGTGTGTGTGAGATAATAACACCTTGTAACTCATTACAGCTGGGCACTATTTACATAAACCAGAGCTGGGCCAGGCAGGAATTTGCTGATTAATTTATTTTTAATGGAGTGAAGTATACCATGCACCAAAATAAACTTTACAGTGTGTACCTAACTGCTCCTGGAATGGATGGAAAAATTAATGGAACAGATTTGGCTCTCAACTCTACACATTAATTTATATATAAAAGTTATTTGAGCCTTAACCCATTTGCTGCCCAGGGCAGCTCCCCAGCCACAGATCCCAGCCTGCAGCACCAGTTCAGCTATCGGGCTTGCTTTAGAATCATGGCATCTCAGATTGGAAGGACCGTTAGCGGTCATTTAGTCCAGCCCTGGTCCAGAACTTGACGCCCTTTCTCAACATCCCAGTTGCCTATGTTCATACGGGCCCTATATGAATACCTCCAGCAGCAGACAGCCCCCACCTGCAGAGCCAAGTCCTGTCTCCATAAGAAGAGTAATCACCAAACACTGCAACTTATGACACGCAGCCATGTTTCAAAGAGCCAGTCGATCTGTCATGTCTGTGATGTCCCGAAGCCCTCACTTCCTGCCCGTAGGCATCTTTCACTGACTACACCCGCCCCCCCCCCCAAATAAAATCCAGGCTCCTTGGAAGCTGCAAGGCTTTTCTTAGTTTGATCCTTGTTTGTCTTTTTGAGTCTCTAACCCATTTCTTTTCTGAGCAACTGAACCACTTGGGGTTACCTGAGGAGACTACCCTGTATGTTTTCTCTGCCTGGAATCCTGTCCGCTCTTCTGACTAAAGAAATTACACATGTCCCCTAATACCACCCTCTCCTGTTCACCCCAGGCAGTGTTCTCCAGAGGAGCTATTTTTTACATACCCACTCTCCATCCTGCACTGTGAGCACCTTCAGAGTGGGCATTGGTGTTTGGATCAGTCGCCTTTGTTTCTCCAGCGTCCAGCAGCATAGCTGGACCTTAGTAGGCATCAGTGTAAGCTTTGATCAATGAAAGAAGGAATGAATGACTAAATCACCAATCATTATCTATACAAGCCCAACAAAAAGCCCCTTTCTGGACCATTCTCTCAGTCTGTACTACAGTTCAGCTTATTTTAATAATTCAGTACGAAGTACCTCCTTTGGCCTTTGAATAGGAAGGAAAGCCAGATGTTCTTTCTCTAGCTAAACTTTTTCTATTGCAAATTATTATACAGAACAAGTGAAAGACATGTTTTCTTTGCTCTCAGGGAGATTGCTCTCTGGGAATAATTTTGTCCTTTATTTGTACTCTGTATATGTCCAGAAAGGATCACAGCAAATTAAGAGACACAGGTGTAAAAACTGCAAAACGATTGAAACAAAGTTTAAGAGATAAGGGCTTCCCTGGTGGCGCAGTGGTTGAGAGTCTGCCTGCTGATGCCTGGGACGCGGGTTCATGCCCCAGTCCGGGAGGATCCCACATGCCGCGGAGTGGCTGGGCCCGTGAGCCATGGCTGCTGAGCCTGCACGTTGGGAGCCTGTGCTCCGCAACGGGAGAGGCCACAACAGTGAGAGGCCCGCGTACCGCAAAAAAAAAAAAAAAAGGAGATAAGATGCAAGTATTGGTAGGTTAGAAAACCTAGCCCGCTAATAACCAACTTTCACGTGACTTTTTCAGCAATTTATAAAGTGTGATCTCAGGTGTGCATTGTCTCGCAGCAGTCTTGTAAAACAGGTATTGTTCTTCTGATTCTTATCCCCTTTACACAAGAGACGAGACGGGACTACAGCTCAGAGAGGCCTGGAAGATGAACCAGGGTAAGAAGGGGCCTAGAGTGCCCAGCCCTCATCTTCATCCCTGGAGCCCTTGCTCTCTCCCCACCCCACACTGCTTCCCACAGGTCAGTGAGGAAATCTGCAACTGAGTATAAAACCTTGCTCTGAGCTCCCTGGAAGCCAAAGGCAGAAATGAGACAGGCTGAAGGTTATGTACTTCCCATTGTCACATGAAAGGAATTATACTTATTCATCAGAAGAAACAAATGTTTTCCTTATAGGGTCTTAAAATGAGAAACACTGAACAATGTTGTGAACAGTACCCCTAAGATTTCAGATTTGCCTAAAATTTTAAAAATTGCAAGTATTGCTTTCTTACATCAAGCTGAGATTAAAGCCCAGGCTACACTTCAGCCAGTGTTTTTTGTGTTTCTGTTCTGCGCCAGATGCTGCTTGGCGTTTTCAGTTAGTATCTCATTTAATCCTCAGTGACAGTTCTGTGAGGTAAGTGTTATTAATAAGTTCTTGTTACTGCTGAGGGGGACTGAAGCTCAGGGAAGCCCAGATTTACCTTGCATGCGGACTCAGGCGGTTCTGACACCCAAGTCCAATGCTTTTAGTTGTAGAAAAGGAGTACTAGATGGGGAAAGGGTCAGTTGTGCTACATTAAAAAGTAAAAGGAGGGGCTTCCCTGGTGGCACAATGGTTGAGAGTCCGCCTGCCGATGCAGGGGACACGGGTTCGTGCCCCGGTCCGGGAAGATCCCACATGCCACGGAGCGGCTGGGCCCGTGAGCCGTGGCCGCTGAGCCTGCGCGTCCGGAGCCTGTGCTCTGCAACGGGAGAGGCCACAACAGTGAGAGGCCCGCGTACCACACACACAAAAAAAAAGTAAAAGGAAAACTAAAGCAGTATTCCAGCCATGTGGGCTTCTGTGGGCGCCTACACATACTAACAGGAAAAGTCAGAACAAGGGAGTTCAGGTTCAAGGTTCAGAAAAGCCTTCGAGGAGTTGGAACATAAAGGATGGGCAAGGTTTAGGTAGCTGGAAAGAAAAATAGGAAGTGAGGATCTGCGGCACGGAGCAGGAAACTTCAGACTCGAGTGGAGCAGCTGAGTCGGTTGCCAGGGAAGAAAAGGTTGCCGAGATCCAGATGGGGCCACGGCTCAGGGAAGCCTGGGTAACGCTGCATGTGGCAGGGACTGTGACCTGATGGGAGTGCAGGTGCACAGCGGCGTGCAGGGTGGATGGGTGCAGTCAGGAAGGATTCTAGCCATCTAGGCTTGAAGGCCTGGGAGCGATTGTAGAAATTCAGAGGAAGTTCAAACCCCAGAGGCATTGCAGGGGATAAAATCGTCAGGACTGGATGCCTCACTGAACCTGAAGCCTGAAGAAAGCTGTTCAGGGCTCTCCTGGAAGCAGGGAGATGGTGATGTCTAGCAGAAGACAGGAGCGTGAAAAGAAGAATCTTCTTTGCATTGTGGTTTTTTTCGGGTGCTAATTACATTATCCTATGAGATGGGGCAGGGATTATTGCCCCCATGATGCACTAGGGAAGCAGGTCCACTGAGGAGAAACCACTTACCGGTGCAAGAAACCACTTACATAGCGAAGCTGACCAGTCTCATGTCTTCAAGCCCACCCCACCTCTTTGGTGCATGTTGGTTGTGTCTATGGGGAGCTGGTCTGACGGAAGATGCATCAGGGAGGGCAAGGGCATAGGGCAGGCCTGGACCTTGGGGGATGATGATGACCTCGGGGCCAAGGACTTTGGCCCTGTCTTGGGTATAGAAGGGACACCTGAAGTCATGAAACTGGATGAGTTCCCAGAGACGAAATGTGGAGGGTAGAAAAGGGAGTGGGGTGGGCGTGGGAGAAAGCATCCACCGGGGGAGGGTGGGGACGGGGTAGGAAGAGATTAGGAACCAGCGTAGGAGGCAGAATCACAAAGCCAGGAGTGGGCGGTGTGGGTGGAGCCTTCCAGGAGGAGGAGGCTCTTAAAGCTGTGTGCTGCAGAGCATAGGACCGGGGGTAAGTGGGTGGAGCTTAAGGGCTTTAGATTCTTCCGAGAACAAGACTTTTTTTTTTTTTTTTTGCGGTACGTGGGCCTCTCACTGTTGTGCCTCTCCCGTTGCGAACCACAGGCTCCGGACGCGGAGGCTCAGCGGCCATGCTCACGGGCCCAGCCGCTCCGCGGCAAGTGGGATCCTCCCGGACCGGGCCACGAACCCGTGTCCCCTGCATCGGCAGGCGGACTCTCAACCACTGCGCCACCAGGGAAGCCCCAAGAACAAGACTTTTGAGAGCAGGTTATGGCAACAGTTGTGGTATCTTGGGAGGTGCCTAGATGAGAAGAAACGAAGAAGAATCGGGCAGGAGATAGGAGAGCAGGTGTTTTCAGCACAGGAAAGAACTGAAGATGTGCATGGGGGTGCGGAGGAGTCTGATTAAGTGTAAAACAATGAGTGGAGTAGGAAGCGTCCCTCAAACGTGAGGAATTAGGGTTAGATCCCTCTGGAAGTGGAAGCCTGGTCTGGAGAACAAGGGCCTGGCTTTGGAGGGGAGGAGGGAAGCCTTTCCTGAGACCAGAGATTGGAGGACAGGTTGGGGGCAAGTGATTTCTGAGGTGAGGGCCCAGAGGGAAGGGAGCTCACACTGGTCTCCATGCCCGGGGAACCTAGAGTTTATCAGCGCTTGGGGTGAGGTGGGGAAGGAAGGGGAGTGGGCAGTTTGTGGGCCGAGAACCCGACAGTCCCAAAGTGAACTCTTCCCTTGGGAGCAGCCCTTTACTTGCTACCCTGGTTCTGCCCCCTTCAGCCTTCTCCCACTGCATCCCACTGTGCCCTGACCACTGACACCATGGACTTGGCCTTAGGGAGGATAGGCCAGACCTCAGGCCCCTGGCCATGATCTTCTACCCCCTCACTCCGCCCTGGTGATAACCACCCCTCACAAGTTTTCTGTGGCTTCCAGGGGACTTCCCTCAAGCCACGCTGCTGAGCCCAAGGGCCCAGACCCTGCCCAGGTCAAGGGCCTCCATCCCTCTGATGAGGCGAGAAAAGGTCCTGGAGATCCTGGCCAGGGATTTCCGGGAAGGGAATCTTCAAGCACTGACCCGTAACGTCAAAAAGTGATAGAACACAATGTGAGCACTAGAAGGGACTTGGAGACCTCCAGCCTCTTGCTCTACAGATGGGAGGCCGAAGCCTTGAGAGGCTCACTCAAGTCTTCACAGTCGGGAACCAGAATCACTGGCCTGTGCTGGCTTGCTTCTTCCCTCTTTTTCTCTCTCCCTGTGGCCAGAAACAGTTCCTTCACCTCCCAGTCACCATCTGAGAAAGAGCCTACAACAGGGCTGTACTCTAATTGGGGGTGGAGGGTGGAACATGGTTCCTCTAAGCTTCCAGAATGACTCATGAGCTCTAAACCCCAAGCAACTGGTTTATACCTCGGCTTATTCTGTGGCTTATAATTATTTCTGAGTCTGCCTTCCCCACTAAACTGAGTTCCTCCAAGGCACAGACTAAGTCTTACTCATCTTTGGGACCACAGTGCTGGCCTACAGTAAGCATTAAATATATGTTGGGTGGACTGAATGGGCAGAGGGAGAGGGGATGGGGAGGGAGACGTGGCTGGATCAATAATGTTGGGGGCTTAAGAGATCAATGGCTAATATGTCTTCTTCCCCTCCCAAGTCCAGAATGAACTGAAAAATAAGAGACAGACACATGGACATCAAAATGGGGGCTTTACCAGTATTTCTGATAAAGCGGATTGGAGAATGTAGCTTTTGCTTTTGGGCCAAATGGACTTAATAATATCCTCCCCCAAATAAACATCACGCCCCCCGCCCCCAAAAAAGGGGCAGACCTCTCTCCCTGGCAGGGACAGAACCTCCTGTGGAATTTTACAGTGTAGATCAATGGAGAATATGCTACTTCTGCCTACAGCAGAACCAAGAGTGAGAGAGAGAGAGACAGAGAGAGACCCAGAAATATTTGAGCTCAGCTCCTTCCCTAAGCCACTAATCAGCTAAGCCATTCCCCTCCTCTGGGGAGGATGAAGCCTGTGAGGATTTAGGGAGTGGTCCTCTCACCCTTCCCCTCCAGGAGAGTGGAGTGGGAATTCTCTCCCCTTATGGAAACATGGGGAGTGGGGACAGGTCTCCCACTGTGGGATGGAATACAGTGGACGGATGGGTAGAGGGGGTGGAGGGAAGGACGTGGGGGAAAGGGTGAGACCCCATCGTTACAGTGTTACAGTGTAGACCCAGACACAGTCACCTTTCCAAAGCAGAATGCCAAAATCCTTATTCCTTGTGATCGTACTTGCCCAGTGCTCGTCTGTGTATGCAGAGTAGAGAGAGGACCTTGACTCCTGGGAGCTGGGATGAGAGGCCAAGTCTCAGAGCCACACTCCCCTGACATGGCCCAGGGCCATGTTCACCTTCAGGGCTGGCCTTTGGTCTGGAAGAGGCCGGAGACGGACCCGAAGGAGCTTCCGTGGTGCTGCTTCGTTTGCCGTCAGGCCTTCACTGAGCCCCTGCCCCTTCATGGCTGGAGAAGCTCTAGATTCAGCAGGTACTGAGCTCCTCGTCCTCTCAGTCAGGCACTTGACACAGAGTAGTCCACGTGTTCCTCACAACCACCTGGTGAAGGAGGTGGTGTTGGTCCCATTTTACAGATTACGCCACCGTGACTCAGAGTTGTGATTGTTTGGCTCACCCATTAAGTTCCAGAGCCAGTGTGGCCTCCTGAAGGCCTGTGTGGCGCTCAAGAACAGCCAACCACACCACCTGGGCTGTTTCTGGGACTCCTGCTTTGGGCCACCCTGCCCCCGGGGGCCTGCTTCCTAAGTTATCCTAAAATACCGCTCGACGGTCTTGCCAACCTCTGGGCCTCAGCAAGGCCCTCTTCAGGGTGTGGCTCCAGGCAGCCTTTCCGGCAGCCCTTTCCCTGCACTGCTGCTTGCAACACCTTCAGGAGGCAGGCCCCCGCCCCTCTAGTCCTCCAGCCTGGAACGCCCAGCCCTCCACCCTGCACGTCTCAAAATCTGTCTCATCCTTCAATACCCAGCTCGAGCCAGTCTCTGGGAATCCTCACGACTTGTGCCTGTGTCAGGCTCTTAGGTCACTTTGCCTTCATTCAAGGGATTTAGGCACACTCTGGCGCCCCTACTAGCCCTGGCTGCTCCTCCCAGGAATCCTGTCTCCCCTGACCCAGAGGTGCCACAGTAAAGGCGTGTGGCAGTGTTGGCATCAGAGCAGCCTGCAACTGAAGGGCTGCAGCCCAGCCTCTGCTCCCACCGACCCCACACGACATTCACCTGCCCAGGTGCCACTCAGCTTCTAAGAAAGAACAGACAAGGCTAAATGGCCCCTAGGATAGCAGAAGGATGCCAGGCAGGCGCCTGACACACCCCCTGGACAGGAAAATAATTTTCTTCCTCTTAATAACAGTTATTAAGGGGGTTGTGCCCGACCCACTGCATCCAGGGTCTGGGCTTAGCTATCTGTATGGCTCTCGTTACCCTGGGTCCCCACCCCTAGACTCAGCCCCAAGGCTAGGATATACTTGTCTGCCCTCCCATTGCCCTTTACCCACTCAGCCCATAGGACGGGTGGACAGTCCTGCAGCCCTGGGGGATTTCATTTGATTTATACGCTTTTATTATCAGGGTATCCGGGATCCCTTGGAGCCCTTTTCAACTTAGTCTTCCCATCCTTGCCCCTCTCAGCTGAGCTCCCTTGTACAGACACTTAGTACCACAGTCCAATGTTAGGGTCAAAGACCACCCCTGCCGCGCAGACATTCATGCACACAGATATGCACCCAGACACATACACGAGAACATACACAGATGCACATGCAGGTAAATATACACTGATGTGCAGCTAGCTACTTGAAGACAGCCAAGCAGACACACAAACGTCACAAATAGACAGTATGTAATGTACACACGTGCCCAGGTATATAGTAATGCATAGGTATAGTGTACAGGCATACCTCATTTTACTGTACTTCACTATACAGTGCTTTGCAGATACTGCATTTTTTTTTTTTTTTTTTTTTTTTTTTTACCAACTGAAGGTTTGTAGCAACCCTGAGTTCTCAGATGATGGCTAGCATTTTTTAGCAATAAAGTATTTTTTCATTATGGTATGTACATTGTTTTTTTAGACATAGTTCTATTGCACACTTAATAGACTATAGTATAGTGTAAACGTAACTTCTGTATGCACTGGGAAACCAAAAAAATTGTGTGATTCACTTTACTGAGATATCAATATTTGCTTTATTGCGGTGGGCTGGAACTGAACCCATAATATCTCTGAGGTGTCCCTGTCTATGCTGAGTTGAGCCACGTGAAATTGTCAATATTCAGTGTTTTTTTTACTTAAAAAAATGGAATCTAATACAAATGTGGGCATGGACGGAAATATTAAAAAATACAGAGCCAACTTTGTACACCCATGTTCAGGCAGTATTATTCACAATAGCCAAAAGGTGGAAACAATCCAAGTGACTATCAGTGAGTGAATGGATAAACAATGTGGTATGTACACACAATGGAATATTATTCAGCCTTAAAAAGGAGGGAAATCCTGTCACATGCTTCAACATGAGTGAACCTGTATGCTAGGTGAAATATGCCAGTCACAAAAAAGACAAAGACTGTATGATTCCACTTACATGAGGTACCCAGAGTAGTCAAATTCACACTCAGAAAGTACAGTGGTGGCTATCAGGGGGTGAGGAGGGTACTTAGCCTTTCATAGGTACAGAGTTTCAGTTGGGAAAGATGAAAAAGTTCTGGGGATGGATGGTGGTGACGGTTGCACAGCAATATGAGTGTACTTAATACCACTGAACTGCACAGTTAAAAATGGTTAAGATGGTAAACTTTATGTTAATTAAAAATAATTTTTTAAAAGATCCAAAAATATGTACTGTCAGGTAGACATATACACACTGAGGGATAAACACAGGAACTCAGCAACACAGAAACATGACTCCTCCCCTCCCAGGAGTGCTTCTCTGACCCAGATATGGCTCTGTTCTCCCCCTAAACAAATCCAGAGATAAGGCCCTGACACCTCGGCTACCCCCGTGGCTTGTTACCCTCCCACAGACTGGCTCCACTTACTCCTCCCCCTGCCCCTCACGCAGCCTCCCCACGCCCAGGGAAGGGCCTCCTTAGAGTACCCGGGGCTCTGATCTCTGCCCCTGCCCCTCCTTGGCCCCTCTAGGATCCTCAGAGACAAAGCCCCATTCGTCTTTAGTCCCAGGGCCCAGCTTGACGCAGGGAGCCCCTAAATCCCCTCGCCAGCACCAGCCCCGCTGTGCATGCATTGGGCCCCAAGTGAAGCTTTGTGGGCATAGAGGAACCTGTGTCTGATCTGGACATGATCACAGATCAGTTAAAGCAAGTGCAGCCAGTACTAAACGGGGTCGTTGAGACATGGCATTAGGTCTTCTGCTGTCCCGGCCACCCTCATGGGACCTCGTCCCTCCACAGAAAGGTGGGGCTGGCACCCTTGTGACCACTTCTGCCCGGCCTGCCTTCCCAGCTAGCTGCCATCTGCTGAGCCCCCTTCTCCAGCGCAAAGCCTCACCCTGCTCCTGAGGACTCCGGGACTAAGGCCCTTGATGGGGGCAGAGAACGGAAACTGGCCTGCTGTTTGCCTCCGGACCATGCAGCGTGTCCCCCGATCCTCTCAACCAACTTTCTCACTAACCATTTAATACTCAGCCCCCGAGGAGGGGAGAAAGGCTGGGTCTGGCGCCACCAGGTCAAGAGGTTCCCCAGAGCTGAGGGTGGTGGAAACGCAGACATCCGGAACAGAATTTTTCAGGGGTGGGACAGCATTTTTCACTGGGACTCCGGAAGGGCAGGGTTTGGAGGAAACTTGCTGGGAGCCTGGTGGGGATGCAGCAGGTGACGCTGCGGTGGCGGAGGGAGTGTGTGCTGAGTAAGGACCTTCCCTTTCCCCAGGCGGCGGGCGGGCGAGTCCCAACAGCAGGCGGACATGTGAGGCTGACCCAACAGGTTCCCGAGGCCGGGGGCAACGGGGTGGAGCGTGGCTCTGACAAAGGGCAGGCGGGTGGGAGCTAGTTTCTGCTGGTATCTTCCTCCTGCTGCGGCCAGCCCGGGGTGCAGGCCATGGAGCCTGCTGGAGGGTGAGGGTAGCCGGTGGGCAGGCGTGTTCGGAGGCGCTGGGAGCTCAGGGCATGGCGGGGCCCCTGCGGTGCCGGGTGGAGGAGCTGAAGCAGCAGCGGTGGCGGGAGAGCTCATCGCGGGTGCTCCAGCACAGCGAGGCAGCCCGGCTGGCGGCCGATGCCCTCCTGGAGCGGGGAGAGGCTGCCTACCTGCGGGTCCTCTCCGAGGAGCGGGAGCTGCTCTTCCTGAGCCCTCTGGATGTGGACTACATGACCAGCCATGCGCGCGGGGGCTCTGAGCTAGGCGAGGCCGTGGGGCCAGGGGCTGCCGGGCCTGACGCCCTCAGCCTGCTCTCCGAAGTCACCTCCGGCACTTACTTCCCCCTGGCCTCCGACGTAGACCCCCCGGACCTGGACTTGGGCTGGCCCGAGGTGCCACGGGCCACGGGCTTCAGGCCCACGCAGGCTGTGATCCACTTCCAGCGGAACAAAGCCAAGAGCATCAAGAACCTTCTGCATTTCCTCTTCAGCCAGGCCCGCACGGTAAGGGCCTCGTCTCTTCAGACATTCATTTCACAGATGTGGAAACTGAGGCCCAGGGAGGGGAAGTGTGGCCACACAGCAGCTTGGGGGCAGCATTGGGACGAGAACCTCTGCCCCCTATCACATCACAAGCTCCTAGAGTGTGGGCGTGTTTTATTTACCTTGGTAACCTCTTGGCACTCGAGGACATTATGAACACGCTTAGAACAGGGGATGGGTCTCAGGGACTCCACAAACACCCTGAAAACGCGTGCAAAGTGGTGTTCATTGCAGAGGGGGATCCTCTCTCTTTTGGGGGAGAGGGCCTATGGCCTTCATCAGATTCTCGAAAAGGTCTGTGATCCCCAAACTAAGAACCCCAACCTTGGTGAGCATCTGAGCCACCCCCTTGAGTTACAGAGGAGGAAACTGAGGCCAGAAAGGGACTGGGACTTACTCAGGAGTTCCAGTCAGTTGGTGAAATGGAACCCGGGGCGCAGGGAGAGGGAAAGGGCTCTAGACTCAGGCCCCGGGCCCCAGGCACAGCCCTGCCTCCTGACAAATGGTCCCAACCGCACCTCACTTTGTGCACTGTATCTCCACTGGCCTGAAGCAGGGGAAGGGGCACTGGTGCCTGGACCTCAGCATGGCCTTGAGGGCTGGGCTTTTAGCTCTGCACCCAAAGGAAAGAGGAGCGGAAGCTGCTGGGCTCAAGGATGGGGAGCAGGCCTCAGGAGAAAGGGAAGCGGCAGAGCAGGTGGGGTGTTGGTACCTGGGAAGCCTTCAGCTACAGACTAGCACAGCCTCACTCCTGGAGGCCTGGCCTCTGACTCAGGAGGCAGGGAGATGGATCAGATGACCCTAGGCAGAGTTTGGGGTGGCTTAGACTCAGTGCTCTTGCTAGGGGAGCAGCCCTGAGGGTACCTGCTGCAGATGTTAGGAGCCAGGATGCTGGCATCCTGCTGGTACCTCCAGAGCCTCCCTGGCACGTCTACCTATGTCCCAGGCAGGGGAGGGCCAGACCCGACTGGCACAGGGAATGGGGTTATTAGTGAGATGGCTGCTGTCATCACCCCTGCCCTTTGATCTTTCTTGCTTGTCCTGTTCCCCTCACCTGTGGCCAGGCCTGTGCCATGGACTAGGGCATCCCTCAATGCTTTGGTTTCTCATCCTCCCGTCTAGACCCTCCACCTCTGGGTCAGGAGCCAAGCTTCCACTCTGGGCTGTCACTGACTCTCAGAGTGATCTTGGGAAGTGCTTCCTCCCCCTGTGGCCCAATGGCTTTGTTTGTTAAGGAGGCAGCAGGAGAGGAACATTTACTGAGCTTCTGTTGTGTGTTGAGTATTTTCACATTAAATTCCCCATAACTCTTGAGAGGTAGCTATCACTATCTCCATTTAGCAGATGAGGAAGTTGAGGCTCCCAGGGGTGAAGGAATTCATCTAAGGTCATAGCACTAGGAAGTAGCAGAGTGCAGGTTCGAACCCAGCTCTGTCTGGCTCCAGAGCTGGAGTGCTTTGCTCCACACCTCCTGCCTCTCAGCCTGGACTGGGAGAGGAGGTTCTCTTGGCAGATATTGCAAGCCCCGCCTCTCCACCGAGCAGAAAACTTGGTCCCAGTTGTAAGAGGTCACAGCAGATCTCTGCAGCTTCTCAGGGAAACAGGTGGGTCTAGCAAAGGGCACTGAAGACCCCAGTAACTGGCCTGCAGCTCTGATCCGTGAGAAGGGAGCCTCAGACAGACAGCCAGAGCTACAGCTTGAGCTAGTGGGGGGAGTGTGAGGTGCTAGCCTGGGAAGTGGGGTCTGGGTTTTGCTTCTGACTCTTTCCCCCTCTGGGCCTCAGTCTTCCCATCTGTAGAGTAGACCTTTAGACTGGTACAGCTGATCCACAGACCTCTTTGAGAATCAGATGACAGATAAACAAACCGTCCTCAGAAAAATGCACACAAAAACTTTCAAACAGCCTTCTGGGCTTCAAGACAGTGAAACCCCCCAGCTTCCAAGTCAGGAACCCCCAGGCTGGGTCACCACTAAAAGCCCTCCCAGTTCAGGTGTTCTCATGGGCTTTGGCCTCCTGCTTTTCAGTCCAGTGCTGTCTCCGGGGATCTAGCCTCTACCCCTGGCCTCGGCAGTGCCCCGGGCAGGGCTGAGCTCCCCCCACCCCCCACCCCCGCCAGGTGGTGGCTGTGGTAATGGACATCTTCACCGACATGGAGCTTCTGTGTGACCTCATGGAGGCCTCGGGCTGGCGTGGTGTCCCCGTCTACCTGCTTCTGGCCGAGGAACACCTGAGGCACTTCCTGGAGATGTGCTACAAGATGGACCTCAATGGAGGGCACCTACGGGTCAGCAAGGGACGGGGGCAGGAACTGGGGTGTGGAGTCAGGGAGGGCAGGAGAGTCAGTCGGGTGGTTCGTGAGCATGGGGGGTCAATGGGAGTGGGAGGCCGGGCTCTCCTATAGCTATTTTGGGTCAGAGACCCCAGGGGATTTAGATATGGCTTGAGCCCTGTCCTCTAAAGGTGATTCCCAACCTCCCTCCCTCCTTGGTCCAGAACATGCGTGTGCGGAGCACGTGTGGGAACACATACTGCAGCAAGGCAGGCCGCCGCTTCACGGGGCAGGCCCTGGAGAAGTTCGCCATCATTGACGGTGAGCAGGTGGTGGCAGGCAGCTACAGGTGAGCAAGTGGATGGCGGGGAGGGTGCCTGGGGCTGAGCCACCGGCTTGCGAGGGTGCCTGGGACCTGGCAGCTTTGAACTTTCCTTTCTTCATCCATCGCTTCCACCATGAACTGAGCAGCCGCCATGTGGCAGGCATGGTGCAGGGCCCAGGGGCCAGTGTGGGGAGCAAGACAGCCCTGGGCTGGGCCCTGGAGGAGCTCACTCTGTGGAAGGACTACTTTAATGCCCTTGGCATAGAAAATAACTCTTGCACCTCGGAATTGGAGGGACTTCAGGGAACCTGGCCCTTGGTCCATTTTACAGATGGGGAAGTTGAGGCTGAGATGTGAAACCACATGCCGAAGTCCACTAAGCTGAGCCAGGGCTAGAACAGACTCTGGAGTCAGAGCTCTGCCCCTCACTTGGGCCCTAGGGGTGCTGGTGGTTTTATCTTGCTCCCCTGTTTGTGACTCCTGCCTGGCCCCAAGGTCCTGCACTTTGCCTCCTGACCCTGACCCTCTGCCCCCAGCTTCACCTGGCTTTGCAGCCAGGCCCACACGAGCATGGTGCTGCAGCTGAGGGGCCGCATCGTGGAAGACTTTGACCGGGAGTTCCGCTGTCTTTATGCCGAGTCCCGGCCCGTGGAGGGCTTCTGCGGAGGTGAAGATCCCCTGTCTCCCAGGGTGCCATGCCCTCCCCCAGTGGCCCGGTCCTTCGGGCCCAGCATCCCCAGCACCACGTCCTTGTCGTGCTCCAGCACCAGCCTCAGCAGCATCAAGTGCTCACCTCGCATGGGTCACTCCTCCTACCCAGCTCAGCCAAGAGGCGGCGGCTGCAGTGACATGGCTATGGGGTCCTCCTCCCCGGGCCCTGCCCGCTGTGAGGCCGATGGCCAGCCCTCCCTGCAGTGCCAGCTCTCAGACCCTAACCACGGCCCCCTACTTGGGCCCTACAGGGCCAACCTGAGCAAGCTGGGGGCGTCCCCCTGGTCCCAGTCCTCCCCTGCCCTCAACCCCAATAGCACCAGCCCTGTGACCCTGGGAGGGGGGTCACCTCTGCTTGCTCACCCTCGCCCCCTCCTCTCCTTTCCCCGGGGCGTCTCAGCTCTGTCCCGGCTCCCAGAGAATGGGGTCACAGGAAGCCAGGAGACTAGCCCCCCACGAGGCCGCTGGGTACCCGGCACAGCCCTGGAGGCAGTGGAGGAGAATAAGGTGTCTCTGAGTCAGAGCCATGGCCAGCTGGATCTCCTCGTCCCCTTCCCCAGGGCACGAGAAGCAGGGGGCCCTGATTCTGGGGTGACCCCCATCTCAGGCTCCCTTTGGCCTAGTGAGCAGGCCCCAGAGGACAGGAGGTTGGCCTCAAATCAGAGATACAACCAGCTGGATCTCCTGCCCCAGGCCCAGGATGCCAGGGGTCCCCCTGAGTCAGGTTCCCCCAGGCCTGGCAATCGGACCCCAGAGGACAAGAGGCTGTCCCCAAACCACAGCCATGGCCAACTGGACCTCCAGGTACAGTCCCCCAAGGCTGGGGGCTCCAGAGTGCCCCCTGAAGCCAACTCCTTGGCCAGGCCTGGCAAGCAGGGTAAAGAAGAACAACGGCAGACCCTGGGACACAGCCAGCTGGACCTCATCATGAAGTTTGGCCCATTCCGGGGTGAGGGGCCTGGGTCCAGTGATCTCCCCAGACCGAGCCCTGGAAGAAAGCCTGGAGTGGACTCTGGGGATGAGAAGCGGCTGACTCTGGGCCACAGCCAGCTGGACCTCATCACCAAGTATCATCAGTTACAGGGCACCAGGCAGGGACCTGAGCCTGGCCTCCCCAGGGGCCCCACAGGTGGCCAGCGCAATGGCAGTAGCAGTGGCCTGTCTGGGGATGAGAAATGGCTGACCCTGGGCCACAGCAAACTGGACCTCATTATTCAGTACAACAAGTCCAAGTCCAAGCTGCTCCAAAGCCGCTTTCAGTTGTAGTCCTGCTCCCAGAAAGGACATGTCCGTCCTCCATCCACTGTGACTCTAGATTGGCTCAGGTCCCAGACTCTGGGGTGGGAGCTCGAGCAGGGGCCTTATAGGGAGGAGAGGGAGTCTAGAGGCCCAGGTTAGACACTCCTTGGGCTTGGGATTCTTGCTCACACACGTACATGCACACATGTGGGGAAATGGAACCCACGGTTACTGGGCACCTGCCGTTTGTCACTGTGCTGAGCCCTTCTCACCAGTTACTTCTCATCCTTCATCCTCACAATACCCTACGAGATAGAGCTCTAGTAGGTGTACAGTTCTAGGATCATAGATATTATCTTCCCTATAATATAAATTTAGAAGCTGGGACCCAGCGAGTTTGATGACTTGCTTGGAATCAGGTCCGAGTAAGTGACAGGGGCTCAAATCTGTGTCTCTGACTCTTAATTTCTTAAGATCGTGTTTTTGCACAGACAGGACACAAAATATCAACAGTTCCCATGTCCCCATGCACACAAAATCCACATAGTAACAGAGATGCTCCAAATGCCTGCACAATATACACTGCACACTGACAGGTTTCACACCCACAAACTACACCCACAGATGCAGTCCATGTGATAAACCAAAACACTCAGGATTCTAGTTATAGGTACTCAATAAATGTCATTTGGGTAAATGAATGGTTACATTCGGTGCACACCGTAGACCCCTTAGGATCCACAGACCATAAATATGCACACAACCACACACACACACACACACACACACACACACACACACACAGGCATGCATGCACCAACCAGTATCTTTTTGTACCTAAGCTGTGTACCCAGTCCTGTGCTGGACATGCCATAGGGTTGAGAAATGAATCAGACTCAGTCCCTGGGAGACAAGGATTCAATGCATAAACGACTGGTGTATCTAATTAAAGGCTAACCAGTGACAGAAGGTGGTAGAGAATGAAGGCCAGCAAATGGTGGTGATGATGGAGTGGTGAGAAAAGTTTCTTAGAGGAGGCAGCCTTTGAGCCAAGCCTTGAAGGGTGGGAAGGACTTGGATAGATGGAGGCGAGGGTTAGAGGAATTCCTGGTAGAGGGAACCAGCTGAAGAGAGACCATGGAGAGGACTGAACGAGTGGGTCTGAGATGAATCTGGGAGGATGGAGAGGACGTGGATACACACACACACACATACCAGCCTCATTTTGCTGAGTGTCCCTAGAAGTATAGGCTCTGTCAGATGTAGGTCCTTTTCCTGAGCTTGCGACCTGCCTGGGACAGTATACGTGATACAAATCAATAAAAGCAGACATGCTATGACCCAGCAGCAGCCTGGTGTATCCTGGAGAAGGCAGAGTTATGAAACTGCAGGTTGGGGACAGGGGAAGGGCACCATTCAGGCAAACTATGGAGAGGTCCTTGAAGGAGAGTGGACGGCTGCAGGAGGGCTGGGGGGTGGGGAGGAAAGGGGCTCCAAGTTTCCCTCTGTCCTCGCTGAGAGTGACATTCTGCGAGACCCTGGGGCTTTTGTACAAAATGGGGGCCAAGTTCATCCGTCCACCAGAGCAGGTCTCTTGACTGCCACCATCTGCGGGCGGGGCGGGGTCGGGGGTGGGGGAGGGAGGCAGAAAGTGGTTGCCCATCAGCCCCTACACCCTTGCCCACTCTGGACCCTCCCTGACACCCGGCTTCGTCCATCCTCTCCTCTCCAATACCTTCTTCAGCATGGTTTCCTTTCATCCTCTGGCCACGCCTCCTTCTCCAGCCTCTGTCGTGGTCTTACTTCTCCGTGATGGACACCTTCTCCGTGGGTGACTTCATCCACCCCAGGCTTCAGCTCCACATCTCAGCCCTTCAGTCTCCCCTGGGCTCCAGATCCGGCCTGGGCATCTGTCCGACACCTCACTCTGTCCCTCACCTCTCCCACACCTGCTCTTCCTCCTCGGGCTTTACTTCAAGGTATAACTCCGTCTGGGACTTCCCTGACGGTCCAGTGGTTAAGACTTCCCGCTTCCAATGCAGGAGGCGCGGGTTCGATGCCTGGTGGGGGAACTAAGATATAACTCCATCATCAACCCATCTTCTGCGAGACATCCCTGGCTCCTCCATTCTGATGCCTCACATCCAACCAGCACGGGTCTGGGTCGATATTATCTCCTACAAAGCTCCTGACTGAATGAATAAATGAATGAATGCGAGCCTGCTGGAGGCGGGGCCAGGCGGGGTAGAGACAGGACCACTTGCAGCCATAGAGTGCTCCCAGAGGCTGGCGCTAGAGTGGTCGCATGCGTGGCAGCGTGCGCCGCGTTCTCTCGGAAGTCTCCCAGGGAGGAGGCGGAAACGGAAACCTACCGAGGGCCGAGGAGGCCTCTTGCGCGTGCGGAGGTTTCGTTTACGTGGTGAGCGGTTGTGGCGAGACACCGGCAGGGTTAGCTCCGGACGCCCTGGGTCGTGAGGGTTGGGGGCCGAAGGATTCGGGGCTGTCGTGTTTGGAGGGGCTAGGTGGGCGGGCCCCGAGGGCTGGGGGCCGAGAGGGGCGGGGTTGCGGCGGGGCCTGAGGCGCGGAGGCCGCGGGACCCGGACCCGGACCCAGGGTCGAATCCGGAGCACCCTGTTCCGGGAGAGGATCCGCCGGCCCTGAGCTCCCTGTCCCGCAGCCCCTAGGCCTCATGGCGGTCCGAGCGTCGTTCGAGAACAACTGTGAGATCGGCTGCTTTGCTAAACTTACCAACACCTACTGCCTGGTGGCCATCGGAGGGTCGGAGAACTTCTACAGGTGCGGCGGGAGCCCGGGGCCCGTGGGCAGTGTGTGGGTGGGTGGCTGGGAGGGGTACTTGGGAGTCTGGGGCTCGGGCAGAGGGAGGGTTCAGGCCCCCCAGCCCCGTGACCACCGAGTCCTTGTCCCTGCAGTGTGTTCGAGGGTGAGCTTGCTGATACCATCCCTGTGGTGCACGCCTCCATCGCCGGCTGCCGCATCATCGGGCGCATGTGTGTGGGTAAGCTAGCTGGAAGTCGCCGAGGGAGGAAATGGAGCCTCCCAGCGCCTTTCATTATACCCCTAGAAGGGACCCCGGGTGACCCAGGGATTTCTGGGC
Source organism: Lagenorhynchus albirostris (assembly GCF_949774975.1). NCBI lineage: Eukaryota > Metazoa > Chordata > Mammalia > Artiodactyla > Delphinidae > Lagenorhynchus > Lagenorhynchus albirostris. The sequence goes on from NC_083109.1 coordinate 23,897,815, forward strand.
TTTCATCCATTATTTCCAGGGACTACAGAATCTCTCAGGCCTGTGCTGGACCCTAAGTGTCAACAGATCAGGGACAACCTCTGGCAAAGGCTTCTGGATCATTGTAATCACAAATAACATTAAGGGCTTTCACTTTTACCCTTGTTTCAGTCCTTGTTCACGAAGACCCTGGGAGGTCGGAATTATTGGCCTAATTTGACTGATGAGGAAGCTGAGACTCAAAGAACCCAAGTGACTCGCCCAGTTCCACACCTGGTGTGAGGGAAGATTGGATTGTCATCTCTCCCCGGCCACTGACTCTGGGCAAATTGCTTCCACTTTCGGAGCGTCTGTTTCTGCCTCTAAAAAATGACAAGCTGGGCTTCCCTGGTGGCGCAGTGGTTGAGAGTCCGCCTGCCGATGCAGGGGACACGGGTTCGTACCCCGGCCCGGGAAGATCCCACATGCCGCGGAGCGGCTGGGCCCGTGAGCCACGGCCGCTGAGCCTGTGGGTCCAGAGCCTGTGCTCCGCAATGGGAGAGGCCACAACAGTGAGAGGCCTGTGTACCACCAAAAAAATAATAATAATAATAATAATGACAAGCTAAGATTCTGGGGTGTACTGTTCAGTTACCCATTTCAATCTTCAGTTCCCTTTACCATGTGCCCCTATATCCCTCAGCACGGTTGACTCTGGCCATTTGTCCTTTCTTTGAGCTGGATCTGTCTGCCTTTACTGCCTCCCCTTCTTTCTAGTTTTGCTCAAATAGGAGTTTGTTCCTTTATTTTTAATCATAAGCCTGATGATATTGGACTCTTGAGTATTTTCTTATTCAGGCAGAACATTCTTATCCCTAACCATGACCTTTGGACTTGAAGCTAGTTCTTAGGTAACAAGGGAGATCTTAACCTGATCTTTGGTGGGTTTTTTTTTTATGATGGGAGAAACTTACAGTTGAGAAGTTCAGAGTTGTGACCTTGCAGAGTTAGGCAGAGGTTTAGTCATTGTTGTCACAAGATAATTGTGGTTCATTCATGTTGCCGTGTACTGTGTTTTGTGTAGGTATACCACGGTGTATTCATTCATTCTCTTGATAGTGGGTATTTGGGTAGTTTTCAGTTTGGTCTGTTATGAGTATTGCTGCTATGTTTCTTAGTGAACAAATGTATGTATTTCTATTGGATATATAATACCTAGGAGAGGAATGGCTGGGTATTCAATGTAGTAGATGATGCCACATAATTATCTGAAGTGGTCGCCCAGTTTATACTCCTGTTGGTTGCTCCATATATCTTTGCCAACACTTGGTATTGACATTCTTTTAAAAAAATTAGCCATTCTGGTAGGTGTGGAGTGTTACTTCAGTTTCTTAAAATACAACTGATGCCCAAGAGCGCTTCCTGTTAGTCCTGGTTCCTCCTGGCTGATGATGGCGAATTGGGCAGGATGTGTTGGGACAAACTCCTAGGTCATCTCTGGCCTGCCCATTGGCACTCCTGGTCCCCCGGGTGTTGTATGGATCAGTGGTTTGGAGGACTGGGGTCTGGGTCTGAAGCTTTGCTGGGGAAGCTAATTGGGCTGGATTGTATCCCCAGCCCCCAGGGCTCAGCAGGCATCTTGTGTATTCATGGTCCGTCCTTGTCCCACCTTCCCTAATTTGGGTCTCCCCAGGGAACAGGCATGGTCTCCTGGTGCCCAGCAACGCCACCGACCAGGAGCTGCAACACATTCGCAACTGCCTCCCAGACTCAGTGCAGATCCGGCGGGTGGAGGAGCGGCTCTCGGCCCTGGGCAATGTCACCACCTGCAATGACTACGTGGCCTTAGTCCACCCAGACCTGGACAGGGTGAGGCGGCCCAGGAGTCACAGGATATTAGCCGAGTCAGCGGTTAGCCACCATTCTTGCCCATCAGACAGGAATTAGGGGTATCTCTTGTGGTTTCTCTTTATACCTGGGCTCCTGCAGTTCAGACATTGGTTGGAATAGTGAATAGAGGCCTTCCATGGTATGATCAGTGTCAGAAAGAAGCTAGGGAGTGTATCAGTCCTTCAGAATCAGGGAGATTGACCCATCTGGTCTTGAAGCCAGGGCTAGGAGAGAAGATTGACAGGTGAACTCTTGCCTGTGGGTTAGAGGAAAGGAGGGTAATGTGGAGACCAGCCTCTGGCTCTTCAGGGCATGCATGGATATTAGGGGCTCCATAGCTGGTCTAGACTCTGCTCCAAGCTGTATTCCCTCCTTTTTCTGGGTGAAGCTTCCATATGCAGCTACATAGCAGAGGAGTGAGCTTAGGGAGTCATGCCCTGGGTGGGTCTGGGTGTGGAGGCCCTGGGTTCTTTGATCTGCTTGTTCTGGGCGCTGAGCACAGTACCTTTGGCTGACAGGAAACAGAAGAAATCCTGGCTGATGTGCTAAAGGTGGAAGTCTTCAGACAGACAATAGCTGACCAGGTGCTGGTAGGAAGCTACTGTGTCTTCAGCAATCAGGGAGGGCTGGTGCATCCCAAGACTTCAATTGAAGACCAGGATGAGCTGTCCTCTCTCCTTCAGGTCCCCCTTGTGGTAAGCAGTCTTATTCTCTGAGCTCTGTCTCCTGCTGGAGCAGATCCCTTTGCCCAGTATTCGGGAATCTAGATTATTATCTGTCACAGTTTGGGTTTGGGCTGAGGGTCAGGGAGAAGGGTTTGGGGAGAGTCCTCATGACTTTGGCTGTTGGTGCCATGATCCACACCGAGCCGTCCCTTGGCAGGCGGGCACTGTGAACCGAGGCAGCGAGGTGGTCGCCGCTGGGATGGTAGTGAACGACTGGTGTGCCTTCTGTGGCCTGGACACGACCAGCACAGAGCTGTCAGTGGTGGAGAGTGTTTTCAAGCTGAATGAAGCCCAGCCTAGCACCATTGCTACCAGCATGCGGGATTCCCTCATTGACAGGTATCTGGGCCTCTCTTCTTTGGAGGGGAGGGGAGGGGAGGGGAGAGGAGGGAGATGCCACCTGTAATGGGAGCCACGCTGTATTCATACTGGTAGGTTCTCCTGGCGTGTGAGGCCACATCTGCACACTGCTGAGCAAGCACAGTACAGTCCACAAGCCTTTCCTGAGTATCTGCCCACTGCCGTCTTTGAAGACGCTGGCTCAGTATATCCTTTCTGTAGTCTGTCTTTTATTTTATCACTGACCACATTCTTTTGCAGTTTGTATTTGCCTGTGTGTCAGTGTCCCCAGCCAGTAGCCTGAGACAGGAAAGAGCTTTTTAATTGAAGGAAGGAGGGAAGGCTGCTTTTAGGAACTGAGGAGACCCAGGTGCCTAAGGGACTCGGGGGTATGGGGAATGCATCAAAATCACCATCATCTGAACTTTGTGGGTTTAAAACAAGAGTGGGTTCTTGGGCCCTAACCCTGGAAGGTTCTGGGGTGTTAGGCTCTAGAATCTCTTCCTCTGGAAGAGCAGCAGGTGCTGGATATTTAGTGCCTCCCCCCCCCCCATTTAGGATCCTTCTCAAGGCACGCCATACCCAGCTAGCACAGGAGTCTTTATGAGGATAGAAACCCCAAAGTAGAGCAAGTGTCCAGTAGCAGACTCCCTACTTAGCAGGGGCAGAACTTCCCTTCATTTTCCCTCCTTCATTCATTCAATTGCTTGATGTTCATTGAACCCTATGGACAAGACCCCACGTGGGATAGTCCGGCAGCTTAGTGCTACATCCTGCCTTTGAGAGGGACTTAGATTGTAGCAGGGGAGAGAAGATGTAGTGGCCATATATAAGTTAGCTACCTTCAAAGAAGAAGTAAAAGGTGCCTTTTGTGGTTTTGGAAGCTCCTGTGATACACTTTCTGGAATCCAGGCAGGTTTTGGGGAGGACAGATCATTTAGTCTGGACTTCAGGGAAATGAGTAGGTAATTGAAAATGCGAAGATAGGGTGGGGAAGCATTTCAAACAGAACCAGGGATGGGGAAGTGTGGAAGGTGTGAAGGGGAAAGGTTTTATTCCCAGTGTTGAGGACTCTGAATGCCCATGTCAAGAAGTTTTGACTGTAGGTGTTTTGACCTTTGGTTTATGTTCAGATACTTGTTAATGTAGTTTCTTGCCTTCACCCCTCAGATACTGATTCCCTCAGTTTGGCGTGGGACCCAACCATGTGTGGCTGTTTTAATAATCTTTCCTAGGTGATTCTGATGAGGGCAGTTTGGAGACCACACTGACAAACTCTGTTGTCAGCACTGGAGAGCAGTTGAAAGGGTCTGAATAGGAAAGTGGTACCAGTGGTTTTGTTATTTGTTCAACAACTTTTTTTGGAGCACCTACTATGTGCCAGACAGTAGTGATGGGGTGATGAATAGAATATACCCTCTCTCCCCTTTTGGAACATTGAACCTCATAAAGAAAACAGTACTTTCACAATTAACCATTTAATTAAAGAACAAAACAAAAAAAACTTCTCAGCAACCTAAGAACAGAAAGAAATTTCTGTAACCTGATAATTGTTACCTACTAAACTACAGCAAATGTTGTATTTAATGGTGAAACTTCAGAAACTGCCAGGCAGAGCTGCCTGCAGTCAGCAGCCCTGGTCAGCATTGCAGTTAAGATAAAGACATGGGTGTTGGAAAAGAAGAGACAAAACTCATTAGCCTCCTTTGGTTTTGAACCTGTTGAGTTTGAGGTGCCCATGAGACCTCACAAGGAAGGTGTCAGGTCGGGGATTAGAAATATGTACCTCAGCTTCCCCAAAGTTCTTTCATTTCTTCTACTTAAGATTTTATGAGGAAAAGCCAATCCTAGGAAAACTAAGATAGAATCCAACTTTTTTAGTAAAGAGAAATAAAAACTTCAGATAACAAAAGAAAAACAAAGAAGAAATATGTACTTAAGGGAATTTCCCTCGTGGTCCGGTGGTTAGGACTTGGTGCTTTCACTGCCAAGGGCCTGTGTTCAGTCCCTGTTCGGGGAGCTAAGATCCCACAAGCCGTGAGGGGCAGCCGTAAAAAAGAAATACATACTTCATGTTTATAATCGTGCACATGATTATCACCTCCAGGAAGAATGTTCTGGCCGCAGCCCTGCCACTAGAGGATTTGGGGCCTGGACGTGTCCCTTACCCTCTCTGAGCCATCTTGTTCCCTTGTCTACTGTCTGTTGGGCTTGACCTGTGAGGCTCTGATTTATGATCAGTAACGATTTGAATAAGTTACTGAGTTCACCCACCCGAGTGGAGGAGTTACTTCTAGTTTTTAAGCACTGAGAGTGCTAGACTGGATTTGTGACTCGTGGGAGCAGTGGAATCTGGAGGGCCCTCTGTGTGTGGCTCTTCGGGGCTGAGCTGGAACAGAGGTCCTGGGGTAAGGGTGGAGGCAAGCACCTTGAGAGTGGAGGGTGAGCTGTGCTCTGTGAAGCACCTACTGACAATGCTCCTTCTCTCTCTAGCCTCACCTGAGTCACCTTCCATACTCTTCATGGGCTCCTGGCTCTGGACTTTGGCTCCGTCTCCACGCCCCACCCAGTCTGTCCTGGATGCTGGCAGGGCCGTGGCAGAGAGCTCACCTGGACTCAGTGGCTGGACGCCCAGCCCTTCACCTGTGCCCATCTCCTGAATCTATAGTTACTGCAAAAACCTGCCACAGGTCCTATGGCTTCTGGCTGAGAGCTCTGTTGTCTGTGCCAACCCATTAAAGGGCAGCTTCTTCCGGCCATTCTGAATGTGTTATTTGGGGACCTCAGCCTGCACTCAGCCCCCCACCATTGTTCCGGGGGGAGGTGGGGTAGGATGCACACACACCCCTTAGTTCTACAGTCTCCCACTCCTCTCCCCCCATCACCAGATGGGCGGTTTCATCCCAGGACATGAGGAAGCAGCACTCTCCACTGTACTTCTCCCATTTTCGACACAACTTCAGCCTCATACTTTTGGCTTCAAAGATGAGTCTGTTTCAACTCTCTCCTAGGCCAGTGTGAGGATCCTGAAGGGCTCTGGGGCACCTGGCTACAGGGCAGTCTTGTCCTCTTTCACCCAGGGTGGATGGAGGTTTGCTGGCCTGGCTGCTAGGTGCCCAGGACCGCCTCAGACCAATCTCGGTAGGCCCTTTCCTTTAGGGCCTTGGGTGGGTGCGGAGCCGGGCTGGAGAGGCGAGGGTAGCTGGGGCGGCTCCAAGCGTCTCCGAGTTGCTCGCGGGGCGGAGCCCCGGGGCTTCGGGCGGGTGTGGCCGGTTGCTGGTGGGTGGGTAGGGTTTGCTGGGCCCCGCCCCTGTGCCCTGAAACCTTCCTCGCTGGCGGTTAGAGGGCGGGGTTCGTGCGCCGTGGCGTCACAACGCCAGTCCTTGCTGACGGTGCTGCGCAGGCGAGCCGGAAGCGGAGGCCGGCTCTGGGATTCTCCTGACCGGCGGCTCGGGCGGTGCGAGGTGAGGGTCGGGCCCTGCCGGGGCGGGGGTGGCGTGCGGCCCGTCCCGTACCTGACGGGCCTCTCGTCCTGCAGAACATGGGAGCTCAGCTGAGCGGTGGCCAGGGCGCCGCGCAGCCGGTGCAGCCCGCGCAGCCGGTGCAGCCCGCGCAGCCCCAGCCCCAGCCCCAACCTCAGACCCACCCCCAACCCCAGCCCGCGGCGCCCGAGGGCCCTGTGCGGCCCTGGCCAGAGCCCGGACCCTGGGGGCCGCTGGACGACGTGCGCTTCCTTATCGTCTGCACCTCCTGGTACTGACTCGTCGCTCTCCGCCCTTACCGCCCGCCACCTCCTGTCATCCTGTACGCCTCTCCTGCTCGGGTCCTTGTCGTCTCTCCCCACCTTCCGCCACCCCGGAGACGCGCGGAGAGTCGGGGAGCTCGCTGGGGACTGGAAGGAAGCCTCCTCCGCAGCCTCGCCTTGGGACACCGTCTTGCCTCTGGCCCCTCCCGCTACCCCAGATTCGTTGGCTTCTCAGCCCGCACCCAGCCCAGCTCAGACCTTCGTGTTCATCCCCACCCCACAGTTTCTCCAGCCGTCTGGGTGCTGGGGCAGCCTTTCCTGTCACTGGCTTCCAGAACCAGGCCAGGGCTCTTGGTAAGAAGACCCCAAGGCTGCTGACCTAATCTCACCACATTTTTCCCTGTTGCCAAGAACTGGGCTCTTGCTTTTGTCCTTGGTCATGGCACCATGTGCCTTGACTTGAGAAAAGACCTTGCCACAGTGAACCTGCCCATACCTCTCCTGGGAGGGGTTGCTCTGCCATCCTGGGTGCCACCCTGGCATTATCTGGCTGTTTTCCTGAGACCCCAGTAACAGAGGGCCTCCAGGGCCAGCCTTTTGGAGAGAGGGGGCATCTGATTTTTGGGCCGGCAGATGAGATGCATGGGGCACCTCCCAGACACCGCAAAGCACCCTGTCACCCAGAAGCTTCTTAAGGCCACCCAGAACCTGATCCTTGTTCCCACATCCCAGGGAAATGACACACTCTGTATTTTTGTTTTATTTAGAAATGATTTAAAAAACATTATACAAAGGCTGATCAGTTTAAAATGTGACTGACACTGAAATGCTGTGATGTTCCCCAGACTGAGGGGAAGCTGGGCTCTGGGGCTTCCAGTGCTTTGCCCCTCTGTCTGCCCTGTCCTGGGATGATGGACAAACGGATGACCACAAGGCAGGAGAATCCATGATTGGAAGGCTCCAGGCTGAGCCCTCTCTGGGCCTGGCCCTGCATCCCTCACATCTGCAGCCTGGGCTGCCTGCCTCCATCTCCTGCTCTTTCTCAGCTGACCTCGGTAGTACCAGGAGCCAGTGGGGAGCCTGGGGGGCCTAGAGCTTTCAAGAAGTGAGAGCACCAACCTGAGGAGTGGAGAGGGACCCGGAAGGGGAGAAGGGAGGCCAAGAAAAGATGGATAAAAGAGACACTTCTGATCTCATCTTGGACCCTAGAGGGGTCTAGCAGGCCCACTGGGTGGCCTGGGCAAGTAACAGCCTCTCTGTGCTTCATTTGAGGGCACAGTGAGAGTTACCCTTGGCCTCCCAGGGACTGCATGAGTTACATGTGAGCGGACAGGGGTGAGCTAATAAAGTGCTTTGCAAAGTATAAAACACTGTACAAACCTATGAATCACTAATATCTCTGCAGTTGTTCCCCACCCGCCCCAGGGAGCCCGCCCTTGGCCAAAATGAGAAAAAACAGGATGATGACAGGGAACACAGTGGACCCATATAGGTGTCTCTGGGATGAGAGATTTTGTTCAAGACAGCTCCCAGAGTCCCTGTCTGCTACAGGTTAAGCAGACTCAAAGCCCAGAGGCCACGGGGTGGGGGCAAGGCCCATGCAGGCTCAGAGGCCCTGCCAGCACCCTGGAGACTGACACCTCTGCTTGGATTTGGCAGGGAGCCAGTGGACATAGTTGAACCCATTGGTTTTGCCTCCGGCTCCGTAGTGACAAGCAGGGCTGCCTCTTACTGGGTTGGAGTGAGGCAAGCTGAGCCCTAGGAATTCCTGCCAGAGACAGTGAGGGGCGGGCCCCTAGGCTTGGGGTTGTTACCAGTTGTGGCTGCCCCTTTCCGAAGAGCAATGCAGGGTGATGGGCCCAGAGAGCTGGGTTAGCAGGGGCCAAGCTCATGGTATAAACACTGCTTCTGGGCTGAGAGATTGAAGTGGTCTCAGGGTAGCTAGGGGTGTGGGCTCTGAGCACTTCAGAAGGCTGCCCTGGGCCCCTTAACCCAAGGCCGTGAGAATGTTGGCCCAGAGCTATTTCCGTCTCACCTCACTAGTCAGGCTGAGTCCTCAGGCCACAAGCGACAGGCTGGAGCAGGGCCAGGGACTTGGGGGATGGGGAGAGGAACGGGAGAGTGGAGGACAGCTACAAACTCAGATCAGCCTCCGAGATGGGGTCAGCTCCTGCTCCAGCCCTTTAGCCTCATTAGCGGGGCCCAGCTCCTGGCGTGTCTGGGCACTAGAGTGGCCTTAACAGCACCTTGGTCCTTATCGCTGGGGGGAGGGCTGGCCTCATCACCAAGACAGTCACCTCTAATTCACCTAAAGCCTCAAGCAGCCTTTGCAGAATGGGACTTTAAACAATAGTGACAGGACATTGAAATATTCACGACATGACAGCTGGGTCCTTGTCAGACCCAGCTGGGCCACAGCCCTGCCTGCAGCATGTGACCCTAAATCCTGGGTCTCAGGAGACCCTGACGTGTGGAGCAGGTTTCCTGAGGGATCTGCTGTTGCCAGCAGAGGAAACCCAGGCTTGTTGCCCACTGTGTCGGCAGCAGGGGTCCTGTAGCCTTGGAGGACGGTGGGGTAGGGGTGGGGGGACATCTGACCAGCAGGTGTTGGCAATGGGGGACCAGGACTGGTGGCATCTCCCAGATGGGGCTGAGACCGCTAGCGCTGGCTTCCCACAGAAGGTGCTGGGTCCAGCCAGGTACAGATGGCGCTGTGGTGCCTCGTGGACGCCACAGGGCGCAGTGACCACGGGCCTCCTCCTGGCATGGTCCCTGCCTCCTGATGGGGCCTGGCCTATTCCCTTGAGTAGGGAGCAGTTTACCCAGGACAGAAGGCTGGCAGCTGGGTGCCAGACACCCACCCTGGGGCACAGCTGCCATCACTCCCTGCCCCATGCTCAGCCTAGGCCAATGCACCACCACTTCGGCTACATGACCCCTGGCCTAGGGCCATGCTGGCCCCGGTGGGCAGTGGCCAGAGCTGCCCCTCAGACCCTGGTGAGGAAGGGCCTGGCTGGCCAGACCGAGTGGACAGAGAGGGCTCTGGGCTGCTCACACCCACTCCTGGACTGGCCGCTTATAGTAGGTGACAGGCTGAGGGCCTGCCTTGTTCTTGAACTGGAAGATGGTGTAGACCAGCACCAGGATGCAGAGGGACAGGATGCAGGGGATGACCACGGCCACTGCATTCACAGAGCCTGGCACGTCGTTGATGGTCACCATGATGTCCACATCGTCCTGGGGCAGCCGCCGCTCCTTGCGCCTCTCCACCTCCTTCTGGTTGCAGCCCATCCAGTCACGCAGGATGTTGCGCGGGTAGCCTGGCTCCACGCTTAGTTTCTGGTTGTCGAATTTCCAGTAGTCCCGGCCCTTGTAGAAGTAGGTGTAATCTGCAGAAACACGGCCCATCATCACCATCCCAGACACTTCCCTGCACCTGTTCTGCACCAGCGTGAGGGCCCAGGGTGCTGTGGCAGCGTGGAGGAGGGGCGCCTCTCCCACCTGGGAGGAGCCCAAGAGGAGCTCTGAAAGGCGGGTGGGCACGTGACGTGGTGGGGGCGTGTTGGAACTCTTGGAGGTAGGCATGCGGTGCCTTGCACACCCTGCAAGTGGTGTGGCTGGTCGTGGAGGACGACCTGCCCAGCTGCAGAGAGGCACCTGGGACCTGGAGCAGCCCACCCTGTCATCTCAAAGGTGCTGGGAAGCCACTGAGGGGCTGGAAGTAGCATTGGTAAGCTCATTTTGTGCTTCCCAGACAGGACTCTTCTCAGCCCTGGGTCTCAGCTCTGCCATCCTGTGCCCATAGCCTCGCCCTTCCCCCATGTGAGTCAGATCAAGCCCCCAACTTAAGGCTTGGATGGCACTGTCTCCGTAGCTCTAGGGCTGAGCCAGCTCCTGCCTGAGCCAAGGGAGGCAGGGAGAAAGATTTCTCCCGTTGACGGAGGGCACCACCTCTTCGCAGTTATCATGGACTTTTTTTGGCTTGGCACACGTGACTGTGCAACACAGATTGCAGGGTCGCTGGGACCCTGCTGGGGGAGGGGCTGGAAAGAAAAGAGGCAGCAGGGCTTGGCAACCACCACAAGGCTTCCTGCAGCAGCCTTATCGCCCCGCCAGTCCACAGACACAGAGCAACTCACACTCTCCTATTGGCCGGCTCCCCACCTTGGCTGGGATTTTCATTGGCTGAAGTTCTTGATGTCACCTGTCTCTGAGGCTCCCCAGAAAGTGAGACCATGTGTGTAAAGCATCAGGTACACAGGAGAGCCACCAAATAGCAGCTCTGCCCCTGTGGCTGCTGGCTTTCTTACCGGTGACGTCTCCTTGGAGAGCCCTTCCTGACGACCCTCTCTCACATGGCCCTCTCCCTAGATGCTCTCTGGCAAATGCTTTCCCTTATTGCATTTGTTGCCACTTTGTTTTTTGCCTCTAGACTGGGAGCCAGGGATGCAAGGCAAGTCTTGTTCTAAGCTCCATCCCCAGCCCTCCCACACAACCTGGCTCTCAGCAATTATTGTGGAGTAAATGAATGACACCTGACATTCCATAAAAACTAAAACACCCCAACAAGATGATAATGATGATAACAGCTAAAACTTAGTAAGCAGTGGAGGTGGGATATGAAACCAGCCAGGCTGGCTCCAGGGTCTGTGCTTTTGACCAGATGAGCAGAGATGGATTCAACAAATAGCCATGGATAGCCACTCTGCACCTGGCAAGTCCCAGCCCCTCTTCTTGAGAAGCTTCTAGTCCGGAGCAGCGAGAGGCTGTGAGTCAGCCTGGCCTCCAGGAGGAGCTTAGGAAATGTTTCATAATTAGAAAATGCTTCTCTTTTATCTTTAAGTCCTGTGAAAAAGCACCTTTGAACCACCACATCCATCATTTCAGATCTGTTACCTTGAGGGACTCCTAGAGTACACCTGAGGACCACTGTTTGAAAAATGCTATCTGAGGGAATGAAGTCAGTCTATGAAAACATCTCTCAATTGCGAATGATCCCTACAGATGAGAAATTGTGACTTGGCCGCTGGTAAGAGAGGATTAATTTACTGTGTAAACATGGGTCGATATGAGGCACTTGTCTTTACCACCAGGCGGTGTTTCTCAAACCTGGATACCTTGAGAGTATGCCCGTGGGCCCCGGTGAGACCCACGTAAAATCAGACTCCCCCTCACAAAACCCGGCCGGTTTCTTACGTACATCCTTCCTTGCTGATGAAGGCCCCTTGGGGAGCCTGGGGGATGCCCTTCCACACGGTGATGGGCTTGGGATAGCCAGGGTCCGTGGCCCGCCGCTCCTCGCTGTAGCGCCAGTACCGCTCGCCTTTGAAAAAGTAGGTCTTGCCCACAGGTTCCCAGCGCAGAGCTGTGTCAATGCCTTCTCGGGGCAGACAGCTGCCCAGCTCCCCCAGGCTGTGGGGGTACCCAGGCTCCACCGTCACCTCCTTAAACACCCAGTACTTGTCACCTGTGGCCAAGAGGAACCCAGGATTAGCCTTCCTCGGTCATTCACGCTGGAGGTTGTGGATAGAGCCACTTGCCCATCATCCACTGGGACCAAAGTCACTCATGGAGCCAGTGTCAGGGGGAGACGGCCCTGGTCCTGCTTGATCCCTGTGGCGGAGGAGGCTGAGGCCTCTTGGCTCAGGCAGAGCTTAGGGGGCAAGAAGCCAGAATCCAGTCTCAGATCCTGGGCAACTCGCCCCACGCTGCCCAGGCTCCGTGCCCCACCCTCTTTTCCTTTCGTGTGACTTGCTCCTTTTTCCTTTCCGGGTGACCTCAGCCTCTCACGGCTTCACACACACACTAGTACTCCCCCAACCTTCTACCAGTGACACCCAACTCTGAGACTGCCGCTCTCCCAGTGGACCTGGGCACCAGGCCCAGGACCCTGATTGCCCACCGTCCTCTGGGCATTTCCAGGTCGGCTTCCGGAGTTCCTCCTCTCCACCCCAGGGGCTCCCTCCCTCACCACCTGTCTGCCTCCCAGTGTCCCCAAGAAGGTGGCATCACCCTCTCTTTCCTTCTCCTCTCAGCACTTAGCCTCTCACAAGGCCTTGTCAGCCTCCTAGCCTCACTGCTCCTCCCTGGTACAGGCCTTACAGACATCGCTCTCCTCAACTCCAGCAGCCGTCTCAGAAACGGCCTCCTGCCTCTGCCTGGATTGCCGCCTGCCCTCTGGCTCTCTGCTGCTCAGAAACAAACAGTGAACTTCCAGCATTGCCCTGATGGGTTAAGACCACAGTCCGGCTGGGCAGCCAGGGCTCCTCAGGACTCTCCCCTAAACTACTTTTCCAGGTCACTTCTCACAGCTCTCCGGTGGGGCTCCAGGGCTGTCTGGTGGGTCTTCTAAAGCCCTTTGAACTACTCCTTTGCCCATGCTGTTCCTTCCCCTTGGAATGCTTTTCTCACTCCTCACTATCTGAATCTTACTCTTCTGAGGCCTGGCCCAAGTCAAGATAATTGAAGTGAAACAACCTAGCACAGGGTGGGCCTGCCATACAGCTAGTTCCCCCTCCACCCCTGGCCTCTGCAGCCTGCGTGACCTCCTCCCCTCCAGGCTCTTACAGAACTCACAGGGTGGCCTTCCATGGAGCACTGGATGGTCTTCAGTTGTCTGCACCTCCCTCTACTTTGTGGGGGTGAGGCTTGTCACCCCACCAACTTCGGCACATACAGACCCTCAGCAGTCACTCCCTGACTTAATTTCTCTGCCTGCAGGGATCTGTCCTGTCAGATGGCAGTGTTTCTGTTAGGGCTAGAAGGACCCTTGCAGCTCATCTGCCTCCCACCCTGCCTCTTCCAGTTTACAGGTGGAAAAACGGGGTCCCGAGAAGGGCAGGAAAGCGTGCCAGGTCCTTCTGCACAGGCCACGTTACCTTTGAAGAAGACAAATCTTCCATCAGCCCTTTCATAGGCTGCGTCTATGCGGGCGGGCAGGCCTTTCCAGAACTGCTCGATCTGCATGGGGTAGCCCTCCTGTACCCGGTTATTGCGCAGGCGCCAGAACCAGCGATCCTGGGGGTTAAGGCAAGGAAAGAAAGAGGCATAGCCTTTGAACCCAGTGATCTCGGCCCTGGGGCTCAGGCCCCAACAACCCAACACGTTCCCCTGGGCCCAGCCTTGCAACCCTCCCTGATGTCTGCTTCTATCTTTCAAAGCCCAATGAGGAAGATAAAATGCCCATCAACTCTCTTCACATAAGGGTCCTGATGGCTCTTGCTGCCCAAGGGGCCATGAGACAGAGCTAGCAGACAGGCCTGGTGGGCAGAGGAGGCGTCGTGGGGTGGGGGGGGAGCTGGAAGGGATGATGCAGGGTCCGGGATGACCACATGAGGGCAGCAGAGAGTCACCGACGTCAGCGGGGCCCCTCCCCAGGCTGGTGGGAAGCAGGGGTTGGTCACTGAGCCCGGGCAGAGTGCCCTCCTCACGGCTGGCTCCAGCCAGCAGGGTAAGGTCTGTGGGAAGCAAGCCGTGGAAATTCCCCCAAGCCCCGGGTGTGAATTCAGTTTCCTCCTCTTACAGTTGCGTGACCTGGGGCTCAGTACTTAAAGAGCCTCACCTGCAAAGGGGGGTAATAGTGGGGGTCAGATGAGAGATTATAGGTGAAGTGCCTAGAACAGTAGAGGGCACATAGTCAACGTTAAGTAAATGGCAGCTCAATAGGCCAAGAATGTGAAAAAAGCCCTCCTCCTCAAATTGGTGCCTGGTCCCACTGCAGCCCTGGTTGGTAGGCAGTCTGGGCGAGGCCTGTAACCTCCTAGGACCTCGGTTTTCTTACGTGTGAATGGGAATGATAAAACCCAGACTTGCTTAGGAACCGTTCAGTTGGAGGATCCAAGGGTGCAGAAGAATGAACATGATACATAAAAATGGTACAGGGGCTTCCCTGGTGGCACAGTGGTTAAGAATCCGCCTGCCAATGCAGGGAACACGGGTTCAAGCCCTGGTCCGGGAAGATTCCACAGGCCGCGGAGCAACTAAGCCTGTGCACCACAACTACTGAGCCTACGCTCTAGAGCCCACGAGCCACAACTACTGAGCCCGCATGCCACAACTAGTGAAGCCCACATGCCTAGAGCCCGTGCTCTGCAACAAGAGAAGCCACCACAATGAGAAGCCCGCGCATCACAACGAAGAGTAGCCCCCGCTCACCGCAACTAGAGAAAGCTCGCGCGCAGCAACGAAGACCCAACGCAGCCAAAAAAAAAAAGGTACAAAAGCTAGAAAAGTTTTTTTTTTTTAGGTGTTTTACGAAGCACTTTCACATCCAGTTTTTTAAACCTTATTTTGACTTTCACAACTCCTGTTAAGTAGATCTGAGATACACAGAGTCTTAGGGAAGGCCAAGTGACTCTCCTTGAGCCACGCAGTGAGAGCAGGACTGGGGCTGACCCCTGTCGCCTGATTCTTGGTCAGAGCTCAAAGCTTGCTGGCGAGAATTCCACAAGGTGAGTGGGGCAGCTCTCCACAACCAGCCAGTGTGACAGAGACACGCTGTCAGCAGAGGGCCTCTTGTGCTGGTGGCCGGGAGTGTGGTCAGCAGGCAGTTTTCAACTGTCAACCTCGCTGGGGATGGCCTAGCTCCAGAGAGCTCCCTCAAGGTCATGCCCCCCCTCACCCATTGACTGAATAGTTTCAGCCATTTGGGGCCCAACACGGGACAACTCTGACGGGCCATTCTAGCTCCGGAACTCGCTGTGGGCGTGGCCGGGTCTGCAGTGGGTCTAGTTGCTGCTTATCTTCTCCTGCCCCATCGTGCTTCCCTCCCCTCCTTCCCACAGATGTGGATCCCAGAGGTGCTCCCTGGTCAAAATCTTGCATCCCAAATACTGTCCCAGAGCCTGCTTCCCTGAGAACCCAACTGCAACACACTGAGCAGGCTGCCACCCTGCAACCCATGGCTAGAGGGACAGGAACAGACCAGGGGACAAGATGTAGCCTGGCCAGCTTCCTGTCAGGCGGTCCTCTGAACCAGCCCTGGCGGGATCTGGAGACAGATGCAGCCACTGCTGTGCCAGCCCCTACTCCAAGCCAACGTCTTCACAGCCATGACTCCTTTGATCTGCACACACCCTTCATTAGAGAAATGACCCTCCCAGCCCTCAGATGGAGAAACTGAGGTCCAGACAAGGGAGGTGACTTGCTCAGAGTCACAGAGTGGAGGCCGGTCTCCAGCACTTTTCCCCCACTGTTAACCCTCAGGAAGGGGCAGGGTCACCGCTTCCCACCTCCCTCTTGGAAACAAGTCCATTCACCCAGCAGCACCAGGAAGAGACCTCATGGCCTGGCTGCTGGGCTAGCTCCCCTCCAGGCCCCACAGCAGGCCTAATCCCAGAGCAGCAGCTCTCTCCCGCCCCAGGTGGGGGAAGGAGTGGAAGGGGAGCCCCGAGGTCCTACCTTGAACACAAACATCTCGCCCCGGAAGAGGGCCACCGTGTTGAAGTTGCCGTCACAGATGTTGGGTTTGGCGCCTGGTGTGGCTGGCCGGTCCCCCAGGGGCGGCCGAGGGGGCCTGGGCTGGCGCTCATGCTTCCTCTCAGACGGTGAGTGGATCCTGCGGACGGGGAGTGTGGGGAGGGGCCTTGTGGGCTCCAGGGGCTCTGCGGGGGGTCCTGGAGAGAGGGGCTGCATCTTAGAGAAGGGCCAGGCGTGCCCTGCCCCCCGCTGCCATTGCCTCATCCTCACCCGGGCAGCTCTGAGACAAGCCTGTCACACTCCAGCCTCCTGTCCCCCCCTCCCATTGTTTACTCCCCCAGTCTTTGAGAAAATCCATGAAAAGAGCCATTAAATGGGAACTCCCATCTTTCCACCCCCAAATCTGGTATCTTCTCTTTCTTCTCTCCTGTTATGAGAGAGGACATGTCCCTTCTTAGGCTCAGTGTCCCCTACGCTCTCTGTCTGCTCCCCCCATTCTTTATCCTGCTCCAGCATGGCCTCTGCCTCGTCACCCATTGAAACTGCTATCAAGATCACCAATGACCTCCATGTTGCCAAATCCAACATTACTTGACCCAAACTTTGACGTCCATATGAATCATTCAGGGATCTTGATAAAATGCAGATTGTGACTCAGAGGGTCTGGGGTGGGGCCTTAGATTCTGTGTTTCTTCAAGCTCTCAGGTGATGCCAGAGTTACTGGTCTGAGGCCCACACTTTGAGTAGCAAGATCATACAAACACTTTCCTTGAAACACTCTTCTCTCTTTTCCAGAACCCTGCACTCTCGGTTTTCCTCCTACCTCGTGTACTGTTCCTTCTCAGCCTGCTTTGCTGGCGGCCTTTCCTCATCCACCCGGCTCTAAAGGTCGGCATGACCCTGGGTTCTCTCCTCTCCCCTCCCGTCCCCTTCTCTGTCTGTCTGTCTGTCTCTGTCTCTCTCTCTTTCTCTCTCTATTTTGGTCCTAGGTCAGTGCGTCTCAACTTGGGTTGCATATTAGGATCACCTGGGGAACTTTTAAAACCCCCTACCCCGATGTTCAGAAGTCACCCCAGACCAATTAAAACCAAATTTCTGGGGGTGAAGGCTGGGTATCAGTATTTTTTTTTTTTTTTTTTTTGTGGTACGCGGGCCTCTCACTGTTGTGGCCTCTCCCGTTGCGGAGCACAGGCTCCGGACACGCAGGCTCAGCGGCCATGGCTCACGGGCCCAGCCGCTCCGCGGCATGTGGGATCCTCCCAGACCGGGGCACGACCCTGTGTCCCCTGCATCGGCAGGTGGACTCTCAACCACTGCGCCACCAGGGAAGCCCCAGTATTTTTTAAAATTGAAATCCCAAGGTGATTCCAATGCACTGCCAAGTTGAGAATCACTACCCGAAGGGATCTCTTCCAGGTTCATGGCTTTAAAGACCTCCGTTCAAGCCGTCCCACAGAACGTTCTATGATGACATACATGTCCTATGTATCTGCACTGTCCAATACAGGAGCCTCTAGCCACGTGTGCCTATTGAGCACTTGAAATGAGCGACTAGTTATTAGTGCGGCAGAAGAACTGAAGTTTTAATTTTATTTAATTCTAATTAATATAAATTTAAATAGCCACATGTGGCTAGTGGCTACCGTATTGAACACCAGAGATCTCAGATCAATATTCCAGCCCACATCTCTGAGCTACAGAGGTCAATCTATTGCTCCACAGTTACAAAAGCCAGAAACCTCACCCCTGTGTCTAATCTATCAGCAAATAGCGTCCATTTTATTTTCAAAAGACCTCCTAGTCCCCACTACCTGTCCAGTCCTCTGCTGCCTCACCTGTGGAGATCCTGCCCATCCTCCAGGCTTTGGGTGGGGCGACCTCCTCTGTGAGGTCCTCAGGGCCTCCAAGAAGAGCCCTCCTCCCGTACTGCACAGCCTGGGGGCTGTAGGGGCCGTGCCACGTGGACATGCATTTGCCGTAATAAACTGGTCTTCCCATCTCCACCGATTTGACGAGAACAAGAACTTCCCACACCAGTGTGAACAGAGAATGGGGTGGCATGGTAGCAGGCCCCTCAAATCTTATCAAGATATCAGCCTAGTTTGTCTTTTTCTTGTTTAAGAAAAAAGCTCTGGTAATAATACTTATCCTATTGTATCACCATTACTTGGGCAGATGGGTGACTCTCTTGGCTAGAGGTGGGACCCCTTGAGAGGGAACCACAGGAGGTGAGAGGGAGGTGTGTGGAGGGGGGAGGCGGGTAGAGTAGGGGGAGTGGGAGGCTCTCTGTTCACTTTTGTCCCTCCCAGTTGCAGCTCAGACCCTCCCCTGGGTTTCCCAAGTGTGCAGGGAAGGAGGGGGGTGGGGGAGGAGCCTTGCAGACAGCAGTCAGAGGCCCAGGTCCCCAGCCGCCCCCCAACCCTCCGCCCCGACAGGCAGGCAGTCATGGCCCAGCCCGAGGAAGCAACGGTGGCCCCTCCCCCCTGCCACACACCGTAGATCTTCTGGATGCCCTGGAGATCATCCTGAGGCAGCTTGAAGTTGTGTGTCTCCATGTACTGGTAGAAGGGTGCCATGATGGCGCTGGGGTCGTTGGAGTGCTCCAGTCCCAGCGCGTGGCCCAGCTCATGCACGGCCACCAGGAAGAGGTCGTTCCCTGTGGAGGGGGAGATGGGGAGGTGCCCAGGGCACCCGCTCAGGTGTCAGTCAGTCCATCCATTACTTCAGCAAACACCTAGCATAAGCTTTGTGCCAGGCCCTGTCCCGGACACTGGGACATACACACCCCTACCTTCCAGAACTCTCCATATAGTGGTGGATAGGGACAGAGAAACAAAATAAGTGAAATTAGTGTTCCAGGTGCTTCTACAGCTGTCTATAAGGGTCGAGTGAGGATTCCGAGGAAGGAGGAGTCATTTACGCTTGAAGGAAGATGTTCAGGGAAAGCTTCATGAAGGTGAAGCTTAAGATGAGTCTAGAAAGATAAGAAGTTGGTCAGCAGAATGGATTCAGTGGGAAGGAGAGGGAGAGGGGCGGAGGTGGCATTGCTGGCTGAGAGAATGCTATGAGCAACGTCCAGGGACAAGCAGTTTCATGCCACTTGGCTCCGGAACAAAGCAGGGGGGGAGGGCCAGAGGAGATGAGGTCAGCCAGGCTGGCATGCAGGGCTTGTGATGCCATGCAAAGGAATTTGGATTGGCTTCTTGGCCAGTGGGGGGTTTAAGCAGGTTGGTGTCGGGGACGGGGGGGCTGGTGGTGACATGATGAAATCACTCTGGCTGCAGTTGGAGGAAGGATTAGGGGGTGATGAGACCAGAGGCAGGGGGATCAGTGGGTTGGTCTGGAAGCCAGTATGAGGGTCCCGGTGAGAGATGAAAAGAGCCTGAGCTAAGGCAGAGGGGGTGTGACAGGCAGAGGGGAGTCCTGGGGGCGGCAGGCTGGCGGTCATCTTCAGAGACCCGGGGGCAGGCGGAGCCTTGGTCGTGCAGCAGCCCTCGGTCCTGAAAGGACTGAGCTATGGCCAAGATCAACGCAGGGATTCAAATGCGAGTGAAAACGAAAGGTCCAGGTACTGAAAGTGGGACACGGGGTCCCGAGGGTGAAGCTGAGGCAGCAACACAGCAGAGTGGTCGTGAGCCTGGGCCCCTGAATAGGACAGGTCTCGTTCATTTCCAGCTCTACCCCAGTGAGCTTTGTGAATTCGGTCAGAAGGTCTACCCTCTGAGCCCCAATTTCCTTATTTGCACAATGCGGAGGTCGTACCTACTTCAGAGGGTTGTGTGAGGACCGGATAGGATAAGATGTGTAAAGGGCATGATGCTGCATGGCAGCTGTTGTCACCATGCATAAGACAGGAGCTTGGTCCCTGGAACAAGCCCGTTGACCAGAAAGGAAGCACGAGGCACTTAGGGTCCCAGCAACCAGATCCTCTTAAAGCCAACTCCCCTGAACTTCTGGGTCAGGCCTGGGACAGGGCAAGGCCTGACTTCGAGGGGATTAAGCAGCCCTGGCTCGGGGGAAGAAATGTAGGGCAGGGAGTTGAGCAGGCCGTCGAATCAACAGTCCTGACTCATATTACGTCCAGTTATAGACTCCTGCTTGCCTTGACCTGTGGCATTTGAATGTCCCTTGAGCCCTGCCTCTGTTGTCCAGCGCTAATGCATGTCACAGTCCAGTCCTGCCACCTTGAAGTGCAGGGGGGGCTGCCAAGAGCCCAGGAGGTGGTCAGGGTCCTAGTGCTCACTCTGGCCCCAGTGGCACTGGCCAAGCTGCCGTACCCCAGCCCGGCTGAGGGCCCCACGAGGGTCAGATGAGCCTGGGGATTGTGTCTGGCCTTCCTGGCTAAGGTCTTGGGAAGAGAGAATAGCCCTATGGGGCAGACTCAGTCGCACACACATGCATGCCGGCCGCTCCGCGGACACCACCAGTACCTTCAGCGAAGGGTGGATGGGCAAGATCAGGGGAAGTTTGGCCAAGAGCCTGGGGCTGGCCTTCTGCTGGGGCAGGGCAGGCTGGCATGAGGAGGCCAGGCCTCCCCCAGTTCCTTCCTCAGGTCCTGGCCCCTCTGGCAGCGGGGAAGGGTGAGCTCATCTCTGAGCTCCATCCCAAACAAAGGCGGCTGCTCGCGCCAATGGAAGGCAGCCCTGCTTCCTGGGGTCCGGTCCTGGCTCTGCTCCTGGCCCGTTCTGTGACCCGGAACAAGCTGTTTGGGCCTCTGTCTCCTGACTAGGCTCTTCCTCAGGGAGCATCCGCAGGGATTTCAGCTGAGAACCAGGGAGCAGGGCTCTGGGCGCCTGGCTAGACTCTAAACCTTTGTCCTCAGCCTGTGTCTATTACTCTGTAAGCCTCTGTGCTGGGTCTCTGCAGAGAACAGGAGTAAGCCCTTGAAGGAAAGGGGTCTGTGGGTTTGTTCCAGGGACCAAAAGGCAGAGGAGAGCTGGGGAGCTGGCATCCTACTGCACAGAAACCCAAGAGACCTGTTAAGTGGGGGCTGCTCTGGGGAGATGGAAGGAGAGTGTGGAGGGAAAGGAGAACTCCAGGAAAAGCAGAGGGATGGAGAAGACCCACATGCTTAATGGGCAGGAGGCTGGTAAGGGCTTCACCACCCAAGAGGATGAAAGGCAGAGAAGCAGAGTGGTCAGAAGTGTAGTCCCTGGGGGTCTGGCTGCCGTGACTCCCGGCTCTGCCATGTCCTAGCAGTGTGACATTTTAAATCTCTTCCTCTGTAAAATAAAGGGATTAATGGTACCTTCGTCATAAGAATGGGGTGATGATTAATGAGGCAAGGTACAGAAAGCACTCACACCACCTCCAGGCACAGAACTATCACGGTTAATTAGCAAGTTCACGTTAAGCTATGTATGAAGGACCAGCATCCTCAACAGAGAGAGTTCCCTTGAGCTGGGAGCTCAAGTCCTTGGGCTTCCTAGCAAGCACCCAACAGTCTACTTGGCTACTCCAGTGTATCTTGTCTCTGCTTCATTTCCTTCTCTTGGGACCTCCATCTTTGGTGAGTCCCATCTCATTGACTCCTGAAACCCTCCCAAAGGTTACAACATTTCCTTTCGCCTCTATTCTTTTGCCAATGCTGTCCCCTCTACCTGGAATAACCTTACTCCTTCAAAGTTCAGCTGAATGCCACATCCTCCAGGGAGCCTTCCTTGATTTCCCTAACCAGCAATGACTGCTTCCTCCTATACACTTTCCCAGCAGTGTATCTGTATCATCTTTATGGCCCTGACCACTTTCCACCCTACATCATAGCCAGGAGCACACACTGTCTTCTGCTCCAGGACTATGAGCTCCTTGAGGGAAAGCTCTGTGCTGGACAAGCCAGGATGGAACAGTGCCAAATGTTCAGTATTTTTTCCAGGTGTTGTCTTTGGACCATCTGCAGCAGAACCAACTGGGGTGCTTGTTAAAAATTCAGAGTCCTGGGTTTGACACAAGTAATGTCTTCTTTGGATGAGGGTCAGGACTTTGCTCTGGAAAACCAAGCATGAACTATCCAGACGCAGTTCATAACCCCAGCAATAGATTGCTAGGAACTGGGACGCAGCCATTGCCCTAGGATGGTTTTTGGAAGGACAGCAAAGGAACCAAGATTGATTGAGCACCTGTACATTATCTCGTTTAATTTCCACATAAACTCAGCGAGGGCGTGATGCAGCCTCCCGGGAATTTTTGTTTGTTGGCTTTCTTCTCTGTTCTTCTGCCGCTTACTGTGTGAACGTCTCAACCACTCAGAACTTTCCTTTCCTCACCACCCTGCCCAGTCTAGCTCCCAGGGTGGGGAGGAACCACTGTAGTAACTGCGGAAGGACTGTCCCCTGTGAAGGGCTGGTCCCCATGATGCTTCCCGTCTTGTCACCTTCCCCAGGGCTGGGCTCCCTCCCCAGCAGAGCTTAGTGAATTCTGCTGAATTCACTGCTTGACCCATTGGAAATGGATGAGGACACAGGGTGCCTGGGAGACTCCCCGAAATCAGCTTAAAGGTGTGGTGGGCCAGATCGCCCTTCGCACAGACTCCAAAGAAGTGGAGAATCAGAATCCCCTTTACATTCTAGTGGTTCTCCAGGAGAGCCTTTTCAACACACAGGTGGAGGGGATTCTGATTCAGGAGTTTGCGGTTAGGGCTTAGGCAATCTTTTTAAAATAAAGTCCCCCGAGGGAATTTTATAGTGGTTGGGTCAGGCTGACACACCTGAAGCAACTGCTCAAACTTCACGTCGCTAAGAGGGGGACGGCCTGTGTCACACGTGCTTCCTAACGTGATGCAACAGGGGGGACCAGCACCACCTGGGAAGCATCCTCGCCAAAAAAGTCAATCCAGTCAGGCCTGTAGATCTACTCAGGCTACACGGAGAAGAGAGACATGGTAAAAGTGAACCTAAGTCAGACAGAGAAAGACAAATATCATATGATATTGCTTATATGTGGAATCTAAAAAAAAGGGTACAAATGAACTTATCTACAAAACAGACATAGTTATAGATGTAGAAAATAAACTTATGGTTACCATGCGGTAAGAAGGGACGAGGGGTAAATTGGAAGATTGGGATCGACATATACACACTGCTATATATAAAATAGATAACTAATTTCTTCAACAGATATAGGGAGAAAAGAGAAGCAAGGTGACTGCTGTAAATGAAAAGGGCCTTAAGAGACGAATGATGTGTGGACGCTCTTTGGATCCTGTTGCAAGCAAACAACCGTTAAAGACATTTTTGAGGTAATTTGGGAAAATGAACACTGGGTATTGGATTTTAAGAAAATTATTGCTAATTTTGTCGGGTTGGTCATGATTTTGTGGTTGTGTTAAAGATAATCTGTTAGAGGTATGTAATAGAGTATTTAGAGGTGAGACCTGAGATTTTCCTTAAAATACATCACCAAAAAACAAAGGAGGTCAGGGAGGGTAGATGAAACAGCACTGACGTAATGCTGATAACTGCTGAAGCAGGGTGATGGGTGCCTGGGGGCGTTCACATTCTCATTCTCCCTACTTGGTAAGTTTAAAATTTTCTGTAATGGAAATTTAGAATAGAGAAGAAAGCTAATAAACAAAAAATTCCCGGGAGGCCGCGCTCACGCCCTCGCTGAGTTTATGTGGAAATTAAACGAGATAACATATAGGTGCTCAATCAATCTTGTTTCCTTTCCTCTCCTTCCAAAGGCCGTCCAATGGCAATGGCTGCCTTCCGGTTCCTAGCAGTCTATTGCTGGGGTTATGAGCTGCAACTGGATAGTTCTGCTTGGTTTTCCAGAGCAAAGTCCTGACTCTTTTTTTTCTTTTTCTTTTTTTTTTTTCTAAAGTCCTGACTCTTGTCCAAAGAAGACATTAGCTATCTTGGAATTTCTATCCGAATTCTTGGTCATTCGTCAGGATGGGGTGGGACGGATGAGAGGGTGCTGGGATGGAGCCCATCCACAGGTCCCAGCTCCTTCCCACACACACCACCAAAAGTTCTCAGGATTTTGAGACTGGTCCAAGGTCTCCACCAGCAAGGAGCGGTTGTGGGAAGTGCACACCCAGGGCTGGGAAAGGCAGGGTAGAGGAGGAATGTCCTTAATAATTCATGTATCTCTATCAGGGCTATGACTGTTATCAGCTAACAGTGCCTGGCACATAACAGTGGCTCAAAAATGTTAGTTCTCCTCTCGTCACACTTTATCAGTTAGCACAGACAACCATTGGTTGACACTGATCCAAGAATAAGAACAAGATAAAGAATAGGTGTTCAGAAAACCAGGAAACACATCCAAGACATAAGGGAGAGGATTCCTGGGCTGAGGAAATGGAGCTAGATAGGAAAGAAGACCAAAGAAGAGGGTAGGGGACAAAGAAAAATGGAGCAGTTTCATAACTTCGCCTAGGCTGAGCCTTGGCCGCATCACCTCCTGAACCACCCTTTGACAGACAGGCCAAGAGTCGTGATCCCTGATTCATGCAATGGTATGAAATGCTTTTAAGGAGGCAGTCCCCACCTACAGACAGCAGACACAGCCTCAGAGGAAATGGGCTTTAAAGGCTGCTCTCAGCCTGAAGCATCTCCAAGGAAAAAGAAGGCCTAGTGTTTCCCCAACTTGCCTAAGCTTAAGAATTGGAATTTCCAGGGGAAGGGCCTGGGAATCCATGTTTATAACAAGAACCTGGTTGATTCTTATGATCAGGCAAGTCAGGGAAACTCTGGGGATTAAGACAGTGTTTCTCAAGGTAATGGACGCCGGCCTCAGAAGCACTTGGGGAATTTATGAGACCATGTGCAGATTCCCAGGCCTGAACCCAGAACCAGAGAATCAGAATAGCAAGAGGTTAGGGGCCTGGAGCCTGGAATCTGAATTCTTAAAAAAGGTTTCTAGGTGATTCTGTCGTGCCCTGCAGTTGGAGAGCCATGGAAACAACATGGTAGCAAAGAGTATGGGCTCTGGAATCATCATGTCCGGGTTTGAAAACGTATTTCCCCATTCACCAACTGTGGGACCTTAGTAGGTTACTTACTGTTTCTCTACACCTCAGTTTACCTATCTGTAAAATGGGGATGATAATAACATATACATATTATACAGTATGTGGAAAACACTTGACATGGGCCTTAGCATATTAACATACTAATTCTAATCTATTATAATCTAAAATAGAATTGAATCGAATCCTCTGTCCCTCTTTCCTCCAGAGTCCTACTGCATTTTCTTGGTACTTCTGCTGTGTCCTTCAGTACAGTCTGCCTTGCGACAGGGTGACTTATGTATACATCTGTCTCCCCGACTCGACTCTGGACTTCCAAAGGGCAGAGACTGTGTCTTTTTTAAATGTTCAAACACGTGCATCATGTTCCATTAGAGTCGGAAGGGACTTTAGAAGTCACCTAATCCAGCCCCTCATCTGACAGATGAGGAGACTGAGGGTGAATGATGCGCCCCTCATCACATGGCCAGTGGTTGAACCACAGTCTGAGCCCTGGCACTGCTGCCTACCCGCTATGCCATCTGAGCCTCAAACTCTTCATCTTAAAAAAGGGCATAATGATGTGCAGTTGCCTACTTACTAAGCAGTTGCCTTGCAAGTAAGTACTGATGAAGAGCTCTTGCAACCTGAGGAGTATTGTTACGATTACTGCAGACAGGATGCTAGAGTAATTACGGGGCCTATTATTCACTTGTGAGGTTGACATAAGGGAGAGAGTCTGTCATGTTTTCCCACAGCATGGCCTTTGAAGCCCTCATCAGTCAGGCCAGAGCCTACCACTTTCAGCTTTAAGCCTTTTAACCTTTTCCTCCAGCCTCTGATCCATTACTTTACCGTCTTATTCATGGCCTAGACTTTCCTCCTAACTCTGTCCAAGTAGACCATTTACTAAGTGATCTGACCCATCTCCCTGGCCCTGGCCCTGATGGATCAACTGTTGAATATTATCAGAGACCACAGTTCCCACCCTCTTAGGGTCTTAGTTCTTGGACAAGAAGCTCTAGAAACCAGGAAACTCAACTGTGGTATCCTCCAAGCTCTTCCTCAGGGCTTCTTTCCCTGACAGCCAAGTAACCCCCTGTCCCCTCATGACCTTACCATCGTGGTTGGCATTTCCTAACGTCCATGGCTCGTCTGAATCAAAGTGAGTGTCTCCACCAATCCCTGGGCCAGGGAAGTAGGCATGAGCCAGGAATCCCCCTTCGCCATCAAACGGGGAGCTGTCTCCATGGAAGCCAGAAGCAAAGAAGATCATGATGTCGGCCTCCTTCCGGTCACTTTTGATTTCATGGTAGGGCACCTCTTCAAAGGTCAGCGGGGTCACCTTCTGCCACACATCGAAAGCCTGGCGAATAGCTTTCCGCGTGTCTAACTCACCCACCTTTGGGGTGTAGTTGTGAATGCTGGTGAGAGAGGGGAGGATTGATAGGGAGGAACAGACCAAGAATCAGAGACCAGCAGAGCTAAAAGGAACACCAGAGGCCATGTGGGCCTAGAATTCTGCTGAGGTACCTCAGGGGTTGATGAAGAGGTTGGGTGGGCAGGGCTCTGGGTCCCCACCCCTGCCTTTTTACTTAGTGTTTTTATATTTGATCTCTGAAAAAGCTTGTGTTGAATTTGTAGAAAAAAGATTAAGTTGTGCATGGCATTTCCTAAATTTTAAGTTTTTCTCCCAATACATAAAAATGTACATTTATAAAATTTATAGAAACACTTAAACAGGGACTTTCCTGGTGGTGCGGTGGTTAAGACTCCATGCTTCCAATGCAGGGTGCCCGGGTTTGATCCTTGGTCAGGGAACTAGATCTCACATGTCGCAACTAAGAGTTCACATGCCACAACTAAGGAGTCCGCCTGCCGCAACTAAGGAGCCCGTGAGCTGCAGCTAAGACCCAGCACAACCAAATAAATAAATTAAATAAATAAATATTTTTTAAAAACCCACTTAAACAGTGGAACGTTTAAGTCAAATATCCTGTAAAAAAATCTTTGGCACCAACTACTACTGTTTGTGTACATAGAAGCTGGTATAGGGTGGCATGTGATTAAATCAGTTATAGGTTTAACTATTCAAGCTTACGGTATCCATATTGCATGGTTCTCCACGATGGAGTGTCACTACTTCTGGCTGCTCTGCCCCAAGAACACCTGGGGCAAAGACTATTCACCCATTCTACAGGTAAGGAAACTGAAGCCCAGAGAGGCTGCGTGGTAGAAGTTCAGGTTAGAATTGGGTTAGAAGCCACTTCTAACTCTACTCTTGAGGAGACTAAGTCTATGCAGTTACTAACCCAGATTCTTCTTAAGTTTCCTCCTCTTGTCAGATTTCTGAAAACATCCTGTTCTGGTCTCTACAGCTTGTGAGCAGGAGAGTCCTTAGCTCAACCCAAAGGACCTTTGTCTCAGATCATACTCCTGAACCCAGGGATCCACCTGAGATGGAATCAGAGACTTGAGAGGTGCCAAACAGGGCCCAGCTGAGCCTGCCCTATGCCTGGCCCTGACCCTACCCCCTCTGAATCCTGATGTCTGCATCTGCTGTGATGGGTTCCTTCATCCCTGCCCTTGGTCACTGGGCTGACTTGGAGGCTGATCCTGCTTTGCCCAGACAGTCAAGGGATGACAACTGTTGCAATTCAGTTCCCAGCTCTTTATGCTCCTTAAGAAACAACTGGAACTCTGTACTGGGAATCTCGGCTGAAGTCCATCCATCAGGCTAAGCGGGGAAGGGATCCAGGTCAGAGGGAGTGGGGTTTGGCAAGCAGCGGTAGGGAGGATGGCTTCAGCCATGGTTCTTTATCCCAGGTGAAAGTTACCGAACATACCCCACTTCTTGTAACTAAAAACTCTAGGAATCTGAACAGAGCATAACTCATGAGCCCCTAAAGGACCAAAGAAACCTGAAGCTGGAGACGTAGCATCCTCTGGACGCTACAAGGAGAGCAAAGTCAGGGGGTCTCAGAGCCTGGCCCTGATCACGGACCCACCTACAGTGTGAGCCTCAGAAACTCAGGCCGGGAAAAATCAGAGTGAGGGTGGAGCCAAAGCCAAGGAGGAGGAAAGGGAGTTGAGGCACCTGTAGGTGATGTGCTTCTGCCGCCACTTCTGTCCTGTCAGGGCATAGCGCTTGTTTCTCCGCCTGCGGCTCAAGTGCGGGTGATCAGGGACGCCACATCGGGGTTTCTTCATCCACCTGGGCAGAGAGAGGACACACACACACACACACACACACCAACACTGTGGTCCCTGGACACTCTAGGAAGGCACTGCAGCTCCCCGGTCCCAGGCTGAATGGCAACATGCACACTCAACCCAGACTCTGGGCCCCTGGCTCTGATGGGGTCCCCGAGAGGAACACGATCGACTGCTCGATTCATCGCTTCATTCACTCCTAACTGCATATGAAGAAGCGCTGCTGCATGAGAGACTGGGAGTCAGAAGACACGGGCTTGCTAGTTCCAGCTCCGTCACTAATCATAGGAGCCCGGGCAAGCGACTGAGTCAATGTGAGCCTCAGTTTCCTCATCGGCAACGTGAGAATTCTAGTTCTCGCTGGTCTTAGCTTGTGGGGAGCCTCCAAGGAGGGAATGCACGCGGAAATGCTCTGTAAATGAAATTAGATCACATCACTCCCTGCTTTAAAACCTCCCAATGATCTCCCCAATCACCTAGAATAAAACTCAAACTCCTCACATTGGCCCACAGCCCCTGCGTGATCCGCGATCTAACCCCCACCTACGCGTGATGACACCGGCACCCCCTGCTTCCCCACAGGCACTCTGCTCCAGCTCCAGTGGCCTCCCTGCTGTGCCTTGAACATGCTAAGATCATTCAGCTCAGGGTTTTGCGTTTGCTGTGTCCTCCGCTTGCCATGCCCTTCTTCTTCACATGGTTTGTTCCCTTACTTCATGAAGGTCTCTGCTCAAATGTCACCCTTTCCAAGAGGACTTCCCTGCCATCCTCTCTAAAATAATTTCCCCCTCCCCATCCCACCTCTATCTGTTTATCCCGCTTAATTTTTCTTTATATCCTTTATCATTGCCTGAAATTACATCATATCTTAGCTTTTTGTTTATTCTTTGTCTCTCTTACCAGGTTCTAACTCCATAAGGACAGGAACCTTGCCTGTATCCCCAGTACCAGCACAGTGCCTGACTCAGAAGGTGTTCAAGAATGATTTGTTGAATGAATGAATGAGAACTTTCCCATAGTAGAAAGGAATAGCTTGGAAGACAGTAAAGTCTCTTTCACTCCAGGTGTTCAAAAAGTGGCTGAACAGGACTTCCCTGGTGGCACAGTGGTTAAGGGTCCGCCTGCCAACGCAGGGGACACGGGTTCGAGCCCTAGTCTGGGAAGATCCCACATGCCGCAGAGCGACTGAGCCCATGTGCCACAACTACTGAAGCCCGTGCTCCTCAACAAGAGAAACCACCACAATGAGAAGCCCGCGCACCACAATAAAGAGCAGCCTCTGCTCACCGCAACTAGAGAAAGCCCGCGTGCAGCAACGAAGACCCAACACAGCCAAAAATAAAAATAAATAAATAAAAAAGTGGCTGAACAACTGTAGGACTTGGAGTGTAATTATCTGCAGCACTTAACTACACTGTATTGTGATTTGAAATCTATTAGTCTGTTGTCTCTAGTAAATAGTAAATTCTTTGAGGACAGGAACTGTTTTGTATTCATCGTGTCCTTAGAAGCTAGCCCTGTGCTTGGAACTAAGTAAATCCTGATAACTGTTTGTTGTCAGGTTAAGTTGCATTAGGGAACAGTGAGCCTGGGACTTCATTGGGGATATAAAATAGGGGCCAGGATAGGAGATTTAAAAGATCACGGCTGATTGGAAGGGCCATCCTTGCATTTCATGTCTCTGTGCTGCCCTAATGACCAGCTCACTGAACTATAGATTGAGATCGCTGGGGGAAAAACAGTCTGGCCTTATTTGCAGTTGTTGAAAGCAGTTGCCTTTGGCAATAGAGAGAAAAGGAGACAGAGACTATTTTAACCAAATATTAAGGGACTTGAGGGACTTAACCAGGTCTTACACATTTTGTATGCTTTACATCACCTAGAATGTGCACACTCGGAAATCAATAACAAAAGACAAAATAATAACAATAACATGCATGGGTATAAATGTTTATCATTTTCACAGTGTTCACTTACTTTTTAAAAAAAAAATAAATTTGATTCTCAAAACAGCTCTGTGAGGTAATCAGAAATGATTGATCCCAATTTTACAGACGAGGGAAAAGGTACAGAGATAAATCGAGTAACTTGCAAACTATAGCAAACAGTGAGGTAGGACTGGGACTTCGTTGAATGAATGAATGAACTATTAATTAATGCAATTTGAGAAACAAAAGCTGGGGCTTTTCTTCTTTATTTTTCTTTTCTGTGCTTAGCACAAGTTTGGGTTAGAGGAACTATGTTTGTTGAATGAATGAAGGAGTGAATAATGTGTGACATTTCCCAAGGTAGGCACTCAAAAATAATATTTTAAAGTGCTAATCTAGCTTCCTTTCACTGACAGTCCCTGGGAAGAGACCCAGGAGGCACCTCCAGGAGGCTGAACTAGACCTGGAAGGGCCCCCAGGGAGGAAACAGGCCCAGAGAGAGGCAGCGATTGCCCAAGGTCACAGAGCTGGAGCCAAAACTAAGGTCTACAAGTTCTACCCGCAAACACCCTCCGCATCAGGTCTGGGATTAAGTGCGAGCACCTTCCTCCTTCCCAAGCCTCCAAAACAGCGTTCCCCGCCTTCCTACGAAGAGCTGGGGGCAGAGCGGCAAGTGGGAAATGCCATCTTCCTCCCTCAGATCTTTCCCTCTGCCTCCTTCTCTTGCTGCCACCTGCCACTCTCTGAAGCCTGTCCAACAGGCCTGCGGCTTCTGGAACAGAGCGAAACCCAAGGCCAGGTGGTGCCTCAGCAGACACACCAGTGCTCCTGCCCCGGGATGCGCTGCCATGAGCCCTGCACAAAGCCCTCAAAATAACCTCCGCTTTGAAAGGCGGTCAGGCTCTCTTTGACCAGCTGGCTCGTGAGGCCACAGGGCCAAGGAGTCCACTGTACTCACAGCATCATAGGAGCGGTCAAATGTATTATCACAGAATTTCACAATCTCACAATCAGAGAATTTGAGGAATAGAAAATGTTCATACAGAATTTTAGTATCATAAAACCCCAGACTCGGACTTCCCTGGTGGCACAGTGGTTAAGAATCTGCCTGCCAATGCAGGGGACACGGATTCGAGCCCTGGTCTGGGAAGATCCCACAGGCCGCGGAGCAACTAAGCCCGTGCACCACAACTACTGAGCCTGCGCTCTAGAGCCTGCGAGCCACAGCTACTGAGCCTGTGTTCCACAACTACCGAAGCCCACGTGCCTAGACCCTGTGCTCCACAACAAGAGAAGCCACCACAATGAGAAGCCCACACACCGCAACGAAGAGTAGCCCCCGCTCGCCACAACTAGAGAGAGCCCGCGCACAGCTACAACGAAGACCCAATGCAGCCAAAAAATAAATTAAAAAAAAAAAAAAAAAAGAATCCGCCTTCCAATGCAGGGGATGCGGGTTCGATCCCTGGTCGGGGAACTAAGACCCCAAATGTCGTGAGGCAACTAAGCCCACGCACCACAACTACTGCGCCCGCGCACCACAACGAAAAATCCCGTATGCTGCAACTAAGACCCGACACAGCCAAAAAACAAAACAAAACAAAAAACCCCCAGACTCACTAAATTTTAAAAGCTTAGAATAATGGAATCTAGAATTTAAGAGTCAAAAATCCAACACTTCCCCCACCCACCCCCGTGTAAATGAACAAGATGAGGCCCAGAGAGATGCTTATCTCAAGGAGTGACTCACCCAAGGGATGGATTGATCCTGGATCCACAATTGGCTAGATTTCCTGTTCTCCACCCACTGACTTCCCTGCATCCTCCCCCAGCCCCGCTCCTTCTTTCCACCTGAGCTCGGGCTCTTGCCCCTCCCCCACTGCTTGGGAAACTCACTCCAGCTCTTGGTCGTGCCTTCGTGGCAGCTATGGCTTTTCTTAAACAGCTTTAATAACTTTCATGGCTATTCCTTAAAAATATATATAATATACTCAACTCTCTCCCATCTTAAACAAACAAAAATTCATCCCTCTCTAGCTCCAACCAGGGATTGAACCCCGGCCATGGCAGTGGATGCCCAGAATCCTAACCACTGGGCCATCAGGAAACTCCCACTGACCAGCTTCTTGAAAGTTGTCCCTACCTTTGTCATCTCCACTCCTCACCTCCCCTTCTCCCCACCGCAATCTGACTTTCCTGCCACCACTCCAGGGAGGTTTCAACGGCCAACCTCTTTGTTACTAAACTCAGCAGACACCTTTCAGTCTCCTGTTTGACCACCATGGCAGCCGACCCTGCTGACCATCCCCCTTCACGGCCATAGCATCCCCGCCCTGGGCTTCCTTCACCTCTCAGGCTGCTCCTTCTCGGCTTTTTTTTTTTTTTTGCGGTACGCGGGCCTCTCACTGCTGTGGCCTCTCCCGTTGCGGAGCACAGGCTCCGGACGCGCAGGCTCAGCGGCCATGGCTCACGGGCCCAGCCGCTCCACGGCACGTGGGATCTTCCCGGACCGGGGCACGAACCCGTGCGCCCTGCATCGGCAGGCGGACTCTCAACCACTGCGCCACCAGGGAAGCCCTCTCGGCTTATTTTGTGAGTTCCATCCCCAGCACTCTTCTCTCCCTCCTCTTTATCCTCTCCCTGAGTATAAAAACCATCCCTGTAGCTTGGCTTACTTGTCATTACCTCCTAAGTATCTCCCTGAACCTCAGTGTTTCCTTCTGAGTTCTAGACCAGTGTAGCTAGATGGTGTTTTTCACTAAATGGGGAGCCTCTGGAGGGCAGGGATCAAAGGACCAAGCCCAGTGCCTGGCACACGCAGGCATTCAGCAAATACTTGATAAATGTGAATAGTGGAATAAGACTTGCCAACTCATTATTATTCTAGAGTCTCTGTATCAAGTGAGATGTGGACATCTCAGGAATGCCAGAGGGGTGACTCACAGACCCACAAGTTATTAGTGTCAGAGGAGATTTAAGACCATCTATAACCAAACCCTTTATTGTGCTGATAAGGAAACTGAGACCCAGAAGGGTTAAGAGTCTTGTCCAAGGTCACATAGCAAGTTTACGGCAGAGCACATCCCCAGCTCACATAGGAAAGGGCACCTCGGGGTACTCCCTCCCAGGATGACACTGCAGGGGTAAAAGATAGGAAGGTAGGATGGGCATGGTATACAGATGAGGCCATGACAAATGTGAACCCAAATGTAAGTCTGGAAAGTTCAAAGGCACAATGTCCTATGCAAATCTTACTCGATTGTTGTCTGATCCAACACACCGGTGACTGGGATCCCGTAAAACTGCTGCATAGTGGCGACTGCTGACTGTAAGGCCTTCCCTGAGTGCAACGCAGATGCCCGTGAGTCATAGGGCAGCAGATAGCCGTATGACTTTAACCAGTTCTGAAAGACATGTGAAAAGAAAAGGATGCATTACGCGAGAGAAGGCTCTGTTCTACCTGGGCAGAGATTTGCCCTTGAAACCAGGGATCGTTTTACCTGAGGGAC
Organism: Lagenorhynchus albirostris; assembly: GCF_949774975.1. NCBI lineage: Eukaryota > Metazoa > Chordata > Mammalia > Artiodactyla > Delphinidae > Lagenorhynchus > Lagenorhynchus albirostris. The sequence continues at coordinate 23,931,489 of NC_083109.1, forward strand.
TTATGGACTCGGCCTCTGATTCCTGCCTCCTTCATTCCCTCCTGCAGACACTGTCAAATTAACCTCCAGAAAACCCAGCTCTTGTTGGCTGACTCTTCTGCTATAAAACTTTCACTGGATCTCTACTGACTGCAGAATAAAGATTAAATTGCATTCCAGGCTTTCCAGTACCCTGCCTCTTTACCATGTAGGTGTTTTCCACTGATATATGACTACACATGCAAGAGCACCAGAACAGTTCATTCTCGGAAGCAGTTGGCCTGATAAAACGCTGTGCCACCCAGAAACCCACTGTGTCCAAAGGCACAGTCTGCTGAAGAATCATGTTGTAGAATATTAATAGGCATGAGATTATCTGTGGTCTTTATTGCTAATCCTTCAAATGAGCAAGCCATTATAAATAAATATAAACAAAATAAGCAAAACAATGTATTATTTAATTTAAATACGAGTACACAGATATATGCACAGAAAAAAGCCTAGAAGGGCGCACATAACATAATAATAGTGTGGTTATGTAAGAGAATTCTTTGTTTTTAGGGAATACATGCTGAAGTATTTCAGCTTACATAACGGTGCACAATGTCTGCAACTTTTTCTTCAACAGAATCAGGGGAAAAATAGAGAGAAAGAGGGAGAGGAGAGAGAGGGAGAAAAAACCCCACAAATATAGTTAAATGTTAGGAGTTGGGGAATGTGGGTGAAACGTATTCAGGAATTCTTTGTCCTATTCTTGAAAACTTTTCTGGAAGTCTAAAATAATGTCAAAATTTTTTTCAGTAAAAAAAGAATTAATTTGAATATCCTTTGTTATAATATCTTGGGGGACTTTTTTCTGTGCTTTTCTAAGTTTTATGCATGGAGTCATTTTTTTTAAAGAAGGAGAAAAACTTTAAAAGGGCAAAAGAGTCTGAAAGTAGCTTGGATGAAGAAGCTCAAACAAACAATGAATCTGAAGGACAGCAAAGTAAAGATGATTATTTCCACCAACAAGCACGAGGGATGGAAACGGAAGAAATCAGAAGAAATCACAGCACCAGGAAATATCTGTGGCACCAATTGGAAAATGGGGGAAATATCCACATATCTATGGAATCCGCAAGCATGTCCTATAAGGAGCACACCTACACACTGGTCTCTAAACCACACAGGACCTGCTGCTCTTCCTCAGAGGATTATCTTGAACATCAAGTAAGCTAATGAAGCAGAAAGATCTTAGGAAGCTGGCTTATATCCTTCCCATCTATAGTTTTGTTTCTTGTTTCTATATGAACAGTCTTATTGTGGACGCATCTGTTACCAGTCAAATCAAACCATTTTGGGAAGGAGGCAGACCAGAAACTATAAACAAGTTGTTATTTATTTCATCCCAGGTGGCTATCACATCTTTACTGCCTTGTGATGAAATCCATCTGACTGAGTAAAAACAGAAGAGTCATGGGACTTCCCTGGTGGTACAGTGGTTAAGACTCCACGCTCCCAATGCAGGGGGCCTGAGTTCAATCCCTGGCCTGGGAAACAGATCCCACATGCATGTCACAACTAAGAGTTTGCATGCCACAACTAAGGAGCCTGCCTGCTGCAGCTAAGGAGCCCATGAGCCGCAACTAAGGAGCTTGCCTGCCACAACTAAGACTCAACCAACCAAATACATACATAAATAAATATTTTTTAAAAACCCAAAAACAAAACAGTCAGAATAATAAAGTCTTAAAACTTCCACAAGAGAGTGACAACCTTACCTCTTTCATGTTTGAGATCCAAAACCTGTTTTTCATTCCAAATTTTGGCACAGGATTTCAATACTTCTTGCACTTTCCCAAACTTTGAATCTCTTTCATGCCTTTGTATGTTTCCCCCATCTGCCTGGCATATTTCTTTTTTTTTTTTCCTAAAATTGACCATTGTAACCATTTTATTTAGTTTTTAGAAATGCTTTATTTATTTATTTATGGCTGTGTTGGGTCTTCGTTGCCGCACGCAGGCTTTCTCTAGTTGCGGCGAGCGGGGGCTACTCTTCATTGCAGTGCACATGCTTCTCATTGCAGTGGCTTCTCTTGTGGAGCACGGGCTCTAGGCACGCGGGCTTCAGTAGTTGTGGCATGTGGGCTCAGCAGTTGTGTCTCTCAGGCTCTAGAGCACGGGCTCAGTAGTTGTGGCGCACATGCTTAGTTGCTCCGCGGCATGTGGGATCTTCCCGGACCAGGGCTTGCACCCTTGTCCCCTGCATTGGCAGGCGGATTCTTAACCACTGTGCCATCAGGGAAGTCCCTATGCCTGGCATATTTCTAAGTTTGGCAAAAATCTTTCATTATTTTAAGGTTCAGTCCATAAATTACTCCCTCTGAAAAACTTGTCTCACTCCTCAGCCTGTTATTTTCTTCCTCTTCTGTGCTCCCTAAATCCCCTGTTACAGATGGTATAGCTCTTATAATATTGGGCTCTAATCATTACTTTATGTATCAGACTCTGAGCTCTGAGTTCCTCCAGGGAAGGGTCTGTGTTTTAATCATCTCTCTATATCCGGTGCCCAGGAAGTGCCTGACAAAGTAGCTGATCATTGTCTCCATTCAACAAACATTACTGGGCACTGACCACCTGCTGGGCACTGTGCATGGCTCTGGGGATACAATGATGAATAAGGAGCTCACAGACAAACAAGTAAACCCACCATGAAACTACAGCACTAACAATCAGGTGTGTAGAGGGTTCCATGGGAGAACGAAGGTGGGGGGCCTTATCCACATGGAGGGGTGGAGATCGGGAGCAAGGGGGAACTCAGGGGAGGCTTCCAGGTGGAGCTAAGTCTTGAAGGATTGCACAGCATGTGCAATTGCCTGGAGGTGTTGGGATGCATAGCACATTCTGAGCGGTATTTAAAATGGCTGGAACTTGCGGGAGAGGAGTGTGGTGATGAGTGGAGAGGATTGGAAAGGAGGGGAGTGGGGAGAGATGATTTGCCATTAATTATCTGTTCACAAAGTGGGCAACTTACAGAGAATCACTTGTGACTTGACTGTGGTCTCGGATCAGCCAAAAAGCTCATTTAAAGCATCTGGAAATGGACATGATAGGGCAACTGACAAGGTACCTGTCTATTCATCCAGCTCCAGTTTCTATTCCCAGGTCAGTTATGTCATCAAAGCATTAAGTTCCTGCACAGTATTCCTCAGCCCCTCCCAGCCAGCATGCCACATTCCGTTCTTTCTTTACAGAAACTTCAATGAAGAATTGTTGGGTTGAATAAACAGAGCGGTATAGTGGGAAAGAGGCACACAGTCCTGAGATGGAATCCCGGCTTCACCACTTGCCAGCTGTGTGACTTTGGACAAACTGAGCTTCAGTTTCCTTCTTTGTAAAATGTAAACAATGACCTTCCTCCACAGGATTGCTGTTAAGGTGAAATGATCAAATGTACCTGACATATAATTACTCAAAAGTGATTCGTTTGTTATCCCTTTGGACGGTGTCTCTGTTACCTTTTGTAAAATCAACGTGGAAAACATGGTCTTTGACTCCTTCCCTGCCTTTTGACATCTAGTCATCCTGCCCTCCCCCTGGACCAAGAGCCAGTCCTCGTGGGTCCTATGGAGGGTAGTGCATCTGTCACAGTCAAGTCTACCTGCTCTCGGGTGACCTCTGGGCATGAACATCTCTCACACGGCACTGGGAACACTGCATTCAGAGAGATGACAGCTGACTTGAATTGTTCTCTTCGCCCTGTCGCTCAGCTTTATTGGGACCAAACACAATCACTTTCTATCAAGCTTTAGCTTGAGGAAAATGGTTTCCCTACAGGAGATTCTGCATACTTTCTGGTTTCAGAAAATGCACACTGGGTAACCCAGTGGTTTTCCATTTTTGGCCTTTCTGCCAGAAATCTTTCAGTCAAATTTATAGCATAAGTGTTGAACACGGTGATGCTTGGAAGTAGCTATTACTTTTTTCATCTTTCCAACCACCAAGTTATGTTTCATCCTTAAAAATCTTACTTAAAAACATTGCCTCACTCTGTAAACTGCCTCAAACCCTTCCAAAAAGAGGTGTGGTACAAACTAAAATCCAATACCTCCCTATCTGTGGACTCAGTTCTCTTAAAATCCAATTAGGATGAATTACAGCATTTGGGAAATTTCGACAGATAATTCTGACAAACCAGTCAACCGACCGAGTAATTTTGAGCACCTACCTCCAAGCTAGTATGGAATTTAAGGATCTTCTTCCCTCCTGCCCTCATTACTACGTATGGTAGGAGATAGGGAACAGGGAATTTTTGGCATAAACTCTCTTCAGCCTTCTAAAACTTTGGGGAATTGAAAGTAGCTCTTCCTCTGTAAAGGGCAACCTGGTTTACCCAGCTCCTTTTTTTGGATACTCAAGCAAGGAGCATCTCAAAGCCAATCAGGATCCATTACGAAGTTCTCAGCAGTGTCAGGAGTTAGGATCTAAGGACTCAGGTCTTAGGCAAATGTCTAGTTCAGGGCCAAACATTGGAATGCATCAGCCTTCTCTGGGTTCTGCTTCCCTCCCAAGTTCACTGGGAGCTCAGGGGCAGACCCTTAAGAGGGGAAATGGGAGGGGGAGGAACTGATCAAAGGACAGCTCTAAGCCAGGGAACGGGGCATTGAGACTGGACCCGGGCTGTGCGTGAGTGCGTGTGTGTGTGCGTGCGTGCGTGCGTGTGCGTGTGTGTGTGTGTGTGTTACAGGGTGGGAGGCTAAGGACTATGCATTAGGGAGCAGACAGTTCCAACTTCTGCTGTTTAACCCTGTCTCTGCCATTCACCTGCTCTGTGACCCAGGCAATCCTCTGACTTCTCTGAGCAGAAGCTCCTAATGTTGAAGGAAGTCTTCTACACTCCAGTAGTCCCAAGTCCAGAACATTCCCTGCCCTTTCACACTTCCAGGCTGTTCCTGCTGCCAACAGAGCCCATTCTCTTTATGCATGTTAGCAAACTTATCCTTCAAAATCTAGCTGAAATGTCACCTCCTTTGGAAAACCTTCCTTAACTCTCCCTGGCAGAGCTAGGGGGCACCCTCTCTACTCCTGCAGTGCTTACTTCTCTAAACGTTGCTCTAAATGTAACTACCATGGTGTATCACACCTGTTGGTTGATATGTTTTCCCCACTAGACTGAGTTCCCAAGGAGCAGAGACTGTCATATTTATTTTTATATCTGCTACAGTACTTAGCACAGTGTCTGGCATAATAAATAATCACTGAATGAATGAGTGAGTGAAGGAAGGAATGAATGAGTGAACAAACAGTTGGTCTAGGAGGTACTGTCTGGGTACCAACGAAGGGATTTCATCTTGGGAAGGTTTAATGAGTCATACACATGAAAAGTACCAAACACAATCCTTGGTATCTATTAGGGACTGAAAAAACCGTTTTTGCTGAAATTCAATCTTTTGTGGTTTGACTTCTTTGCCTGATGAGGCAAGAGGCTCCATTGTCCCATTTGAAAAAAGATAAAATCCACTAAAGGAAAAAAAAAAAGCCCCATTCAGTTTTAAACAGAATGACCTACCTTTCGTCTTTTTACACCTGGATCCATTAATCAATCACCAGCCGTGTCAGAATTCTAACCTTTACAGATCAGTTAACCAACTCTAAGATGTCTGTCACCCTTTAAGTGCTGAAAAAGGTGTAAACCCAGAGGAAAGTGAGAATGATCTCAGAGTGCGAGCAGGGACCAAAATAGCTGGGCTGAACCGAAGATGGAGAGACTACCAACAGCACCGCGTGATTGGTCCGCTGGCCAGAAGGCGGGATTTTGGTTCCCGAGAAGCCGAAGCTGAGATGTTTAGCTGCAGTGGCAGGCAAAGGAGAGAGCGGAGAATAACAAGGAGAAAAAAAGTGGCCCGAAGAGGGAAGAGAGCGGCAGACAGCAGAGGCGGTGGTGAGATTAGAAGTGTCAATGGAGGCGGCAAGTAGCAGATCAACTGGTGTGCTGCCGTTTGCTCTTGGAAAACAGATACGGCCATGGGGGAGGAGAGAGATGGATCGGTCAAAACAGCGTCTCCTGGGGCTGTTCAGGAGCATTGCATCTGGTTGGATGTGAACCCAAACCATACTGTAGAGGCCTGGAGAAGGAGCAGGGGAATGATTAGGATCTGGTGTTTGGTCAGGAATCCAGTGGGTCTGAAGGTAATGTCAGAAAGGCCAGAGGCAAGTCTACAAAGAAGGGACAGGCAGGAAGGTGTTAAATTTGGAAGCATGGGCTGGAATGAGAAAGAAAGAATCAAAGATCTTGATCAAAGAGTTTGGGCAGCTGAGGTCATAATCTAGGGTGACAATGTGAGTAACAGGAACAAGGCATCGACCTCAACATGCATGGGAAGTCCAAGTCCAGTTCTAGAGGGACAGCGACAAGCTAGAGCATGACTAAGGGAGAGTGGCCAGGAGAGGGAGGGAGTCATTCATAGGAACCATAGCCCACAAGGAAAGATGAGGGATGTTTAGGCTGGAGAGGGGAGGACTGCAGGGGACGTGACTGTCTTCAAAAAGCCAAATGGCTATGGATGAAGGAGACTGGCAGACGGCCAAGCTAAGACCAGCACAGGAGATCACAGGACATAGATCTTGACTCACTCAAATAAACAGCTTTTTAACAGAGATGTTCTAATTATAGTAACAAGGATATAGCTACTATTATTAGAACTCCTACTATATACCTGGCACTGTGCCAGGCAGTCTAGACTGCAACGACCCCACAAGGTAGGAATTATGATCCCCAATTTGCAGTTGAAGAAACTGAGGTTCAGAAAGTTTAAATAATCATCCAGAGCCACAAAGCTAGTAAGTAGCAGGATTCAAACCCAGTTGTCTCTGAAACCAGGCATTTCACACTGTCAGACCACTGGACAGGCATCCGTTTCCCCTCGCAGGACTTTCTACAGCTCACACTCCTTTCTGTACCTTATCTCAGATCACCGTGAGCTCAATACCCTTCTGCTGTGATTCCTACGCCAGGCTTCGGCACCACCCCCCACCCAGTTATCAAACTCGAAGCTTCATATGACACACGTCTCCCCACTCTCCTTGGTCGACATTGTCTTTTACCAAAGAACTATAGGCTCTACCTCCTAAACATCGAATCTGTTTCTGTCTATTCATTCAATAAGTATTTATTGAGGACCTACTACGATGTCCAGGCACTGTGGGCTAGGCTCTGGGATAGAACATCGAACAAAAACACTCTCCTTACTTTCTAGTTACAGTCTAATGGACGAGCCATTTTGCAATAAGTGCTATGAAAAATAAAGTAGGGTAAGGAGATGGAGAGTGATGGGACAACTTTTTTATTGAGAATGGTCAGGGGATGTCTCTGAGGAAGTCATATCTGAGCAAGAGACCTGAAGGAGGCAAGAGAGTTCCAGGAAGAGGGAACAGAAAGTGTAAATACCCTGAGGCAGCTTCAAAGTCTTCCTGTCAAGAGCATTTGAGGGAGGGGGAAACCGGAGGTATTAGTCAAAGGGTACAAAATTTCAGTTACACGAGATCAATAAGTCCTGGAGAGCTACTGTATGGCATAGTGCCCATAGTCAACAATACTGTATTATACACTTAAAACATTTGCTAAAAGGGCAGGCATTAAGTTCTTAGCACAAGGTGATGATGACGGTGGTGGTGATGATGATGATGATAGAAATAAAGAGGGCAGGAGGAAACTTTTGGAGGGGATGGATTTGTTTATGGCATAGATTGTGGTGATGGTTTCACAGGTGTAGACTTAGCTCCAAACTCATTACGTTGTATGCAGTAAATATGTGCAGCTTTTTGTATGTCAATTATACCTCAATAAAGTGGTTTTAAAAAAACCAAGAGGCTTTATGATATGGTCCCTGACTACCTCTGCAGCCTCCTTTACCACTCCCCACCTAGCACTCTGTGTTCTAATTCTTCCAGACCCTGACATACATAGTTCCTTCTGTCTAGATCACGCTCCTCTCTCTTTCTCTGGGGAAGCCTTCCTTGACCCCTTAACTCAGGAGTTCCTTCTACATCCCTGGTCAGTACCCATCCTTCTCCTTATCACAATTCTTATCACACAGCGTTGCAATGGAATTGCTTGTCTCCTCTGCTTGACTACACAATGCCCGAGGGCGGGGCCCATAGTCTTGTCTTCTTCACTATTGTATCCCCACACCTAGCACAGGGCCAGCATAGATACCTCTTTACTGAATAAAACAAGTTGAAGTGCTCAGGGAGAGGATGAGTCATTGCTGGTCAAAATTTGCTATAGAGCAGAGTTTCTCAATCCCGGCACTACTGGTATTTTGGGCCAGATAATTCTGTTGTAGCAGGGCTGTCCGGTGCATCGTAGGACATTTAGCAGCATCCCTGGCTTCTACAACAAGATGCCAACAGCACCACCCCCTCAGCTGTGACAACCAGAAATGTCTCCATTGGCCAAAGAGTTCCCTCGACGGTGGGCAAAATTATCCTATGTTGAGAACCACTATTATAAAGGGATTCCCATATAGGGCTGCCTTGAATATTCTCTAAGGGTCCTTTCAACCCTAAATTCTGCACTAGGCATTTAGGGAAAGCACTAGGCATTCAGTCGATAGCCTCCTAGGATGGGGCTCAGAGAGAGCTGGTTTCCTTATCTGAGCAGGTGGACATGAATGGTAGTGAGGTGTGGAGAGCAGTGAGGAGCGAGGCAGCTTGAGAGGACATTTAGGGTATGGATAAGAGTACACGCTCTGGAGACACACCGTGCTGGGCTCAAATCCTAACTCTCCCATTTACTTGTTACACAACCCTCAGCAAATTATTCAGCCTGGCTACTGCTCACATCAAGCTCCATCTGCATGATGTCCTTAGCATGTGCCCCATGGAGCGGTTGTAAAGATTAAATAACATAATACGTGGTATTGAGGGCTCAGTAAAAGATAGCAATAATAATGGCTGTTATTTTCCTGATAGGTGACAAACAACTCTAAAGCCCTCACTGCACTGCAGCCCCAAACACTGAGGCTGTGTTTCTCACTGGGCAGTCCTTGTGCATCACGGGCTGTCAGCATCACCTCATCCAATGAACTTGTTAAAAGTACGTATTCCCAAACGTGAATTTAGACCTACAAAATCAGACCCTCTGAGGTTAGGAACTGGGAATCTGCGTTTTTTGGGTTTTTTTTTTTGCGGTACATGGGCCTCTCACTGTCGTGGCCTCTCCTGTTGCGGAGCACAGGCTCCGGACGCGCAGGCTCAGCGGCCATGGCTCACGGGCCAGCCGCTCCGCGGCTTGTGGGATCTTCCTGAACTGGGGCACGAACCGGTGTCCCCTGCTTCGGCAGGCGGACTCTCAACCACTGCGCCACCAGGGAAGCCCGGAATCTGCGTTTTTAAAAAGAGAGCACCTAAAGTGATTCTGTTGCCTACTAAAGTTTGAGAACCACCGCAGTAAGGACAGCTGGGAGTTGATGACCCTGTGCCACGAAGAATGGGCATGTTGTGTTCAGTATCACCTCTGATTTGCTAGGACAGGAAGCATGTTGCCATTTAGGAAAGCCTTCTATTAAAGTTGGCTCAAAAGCCAGCCCCTGCCCTCTGTGCCTCGGCTCTGCTCTCATCCCTGGGTCCTTCACCTGCCTGTCTCCTCAGCCAGCCCTTACAAGTGGGTTTTGGCCTCAGTTTCCCTGGCTGGCACTCAGGTCCTAAGCTGAGATTGTAAGGACACTAATCTGTTTCTCAGGACCTCAGGTTCCCTGCCTGGTTCTCAGTGTCCTCCGGAGAGTGAGACTCTAGTCCCTACACACCTGGGAGCTGAGTGAGGTTGTATCTGAAAAGACAGGTCACTTGGGACCCAGATGCCACCACATGCCACATATTACTTAACTCTGCTCCTTCCAGCTGAGTGTCCTTGGGCAAATGACCTAACTTCTTTAAGCCATCATTTTTATTCATCCGTTACATAGAGGATATTAAAAGAAGGGTTGTTAGGAGGATTCAGTAAGATGATGATTCAGTAAGATTCAGTACTAGCTGAAATTATGGCCCTTCAAAGATGTCCACATCCTAATTCCCGAAACCTGCTATGTTGCCTTACAGGGCAAAGGAGACTTTACAGGTATGATTAAGTTAAGGATCTTCAGGTGGGGAGATTAGCCGGGCTCATCCAGGTGGTCTCAGTGTAATCACAACGGTCCTTATAAGAGGGAGGCAGGACATCAGAGTCAGAGATGGAGACGTCAAGGCAGAAGCAGATGTCAGAGTAATGCCATTGTCGAAAGGGGGCCACAAGCCAAGGAATGCGGGCGGCCTCTAGAAGCTGGAAAAGGCAAGGTACGAATTCTCCCCTGCAGCCTCAAGAAATAATGCAGCCCTGCTGACACCTTGATTTTAGTCCCTTTAGTCCCATTGCAAACTTCAGACTGTAAGATAATATTAAATAAGAACTAATAAATTTCAGAACTGTAAGAAAATAAATTTGTATTGTTATAGGCCCCAAAGCTTGTGGTAATTTGTTTCAGTAGCAGTAAGAAGCTAATAGATGAATGTAAAGCATTTAGCAGATCCTGGCACATAGTAAGCATTCTCACAATGTTTTTGTCTGTATTTTTCTCCCACATCTTCAGCAGTACATGGACCACCACCTTTGGTCATTACTGCTGGACCGAATCACTGTGTCCTTTGGTGACTCCTCAGAAATCAGCCTTATCACTGTGGCAGTTCCCTCCAACTCCTGTCCCACCAACACCCCACTTCCTCCTCCACCCACCGAACTGAGGTCTCAGCCTTGCTGCTGAACCCACCTGAGTTATAACTAATTTTTTAAAACTTCAAACGTGAAGGCCTAACCATGGAGGTATCTAGAAAATGCACTCATCAACAAATACTTAGGGATCATCTAATTTAACACGCTTATTTTGCGGAAGAGAAAAATAAAACTCAGGGAGAAATGACTTATCCAAAGCCACAGAGCAAGTTAGTGGAGGAGCTGAAAACGGAGGCTAGTGTCCCTGCCTCCCAGAGAGGGTTCTCTCTGCCGTGCTACACCCTCCACGCTAGCTCTGGTTTGCCTCCAAAGGCTGTGTCTTTTTAAATTTTTCGTCTTTTCCCACTCACAGCCAGTCTAAAAAGGGCCCTCAGGATCGCCCACAAATCCCAACTTAGCTTCTTGACAAACACCTTAATGGCACGGCATTGCCTCTTGGCTGCCACCATCTCTCGAGTGGGTGGAAAGTGCACCAGCGGGAATTCCCTGGCGCTCTGCACAGTGTCCTTGGCCCACTCCCAGGAGGCCACCACAAGCCAGACAATCACCATGCCCAGGGAGGTGGTACATTTGGGGTTTTGGATCAGCCAGACACTGGGATGTCTGAGTTTCCCAATTCTGGGGAGGCTTCCTCCCATGGCCAGGAGGGTAGCCATGCGCACATTCACTCTCTGAGAAGCGAGGCGCCTTAGTCTTCCTTGCCCTTTCCGGTGCCTTCCTGCAAATCTGCCATCATTTTCTGTCCGATGGGGCTTAACTTATTGATGAGTTTTAGAAGAGGGAAGAAGGAAGACAGAGACCGTGGTCAGGCCTTAGTTTCTCAACTGAAATAGGCAGATGGCTGAAGTAGATAACCTCTCAGTAATTATATAAAGTTCTATTACTTTAGCTTAATTGGATTGAGCGTGGAGCTGATCCTCACGGCCAGTCTTAAAGTCTAAGCTCCTCAGCACGGCGCTCGGCAAGCCTCACGGTCTGACGCCAATGCACCTTTCTAGGCTTTCCCTCCGACGTGTATGTCCCACCCTTCTATTCCCTCCCCAAGTGCCCCCTCCTCTAGCTACTGATCTACTTCTGTTGCCTGAAAACAGCCTGCAAGTTCCTTCCTCTCTGCCTTTTTTCATTCCCTCTCCCTAGAAGGCCTTTCCCACGTGGATACTGGCCTCTCCCTGATGAACTAATAGATAAATTTCCTCTGAAATGCAACTTGAATGTCAGCTCACCTGGGAGGACTATCTCAAAGTTAAATGGACTTCCTCTGTGCTCCCATATGCACCCCTTACTTACAGCATCTTTCATAGTACATTATCAGTAGTGGTTTCCATCCCTGTCTCTCCTACTGAGCTCTTCCTCATGGAGCTTACAGCCTGGAGGGGGAGGGAAACATGGAAAGACAAAATGTTTCATTCTAACGGTGATAAGCAAAGGAATAGGAGAAGGTGCTGGGAAAGAAAGTGTGTGACAGGAGATCTAGGCTGTGACATCAGGGATGGCCTCCCAGAGGATGTGACATCTCAGCTGAGACCTGTGTATGAGCAGAAGAGGTGAAGGTGAAGGTCAGATAATGAGTGTCCCAGGAAAAGAATAGCTTATTGAATTCCTGAGATGGGAAGGAGCCTACTTATTAAGAAAAGAGAAAGAAGGCCAGGGCAGCTGGAGTTGACTGAGAAGCTGGTATAAAAGGGAGCAGAGAGGTGGGGAGGACTCGGTAATGCAGGGGCTCAGAGGCCTGATTAAGCGGCCTGGGGGGTTGCTGGGTACGAGGGGCTTGTGACACTATTTGTTCTACTTTTGTGTGTGTTTGAAATTTTTCCATAATAAAAATTGAGAAGTGGCCATAGTATTGTAATATTAGTTTAGCCTTTACCTTAAAAGCCATTTTAAGCAAGGTGAGAGTGGGAGTCACATACCAGATTTTTTTGTTTAAAAATTTAAAAAAATTAAATATTATAAGCATTCAGAAAGGCATAAAAATAATTTTTAAAAAACCCTTGGATAGGGGCTTCCCTGGTGGCGCAGTGGTTGAGAATCTGCCTGCCAATGCAGGGGACATGGGTTCGAGCCCTGGTCTGGGAAGATCCCACATGCCATGGAGCAACTAAGCCCGTGAGCCACAACTACTGAGCCTGCGCATCTGGAGCCTGTGCTCCACAACAAGAGAGGCCGCGATAGTGAGAGGCCCGCGCACCGCGATGAAGAGTGGCCCCCGCTTGCCACAAGAGAAAGCCCTTGCACAGAAACGAAGACCCAACACAGCCAAAAATAAAAGCAACAACAACAACAAAAAAACCTTGGATAAAGGTTTGTTAAAGGTTTGTTAAAAAGCTTTGTTAAATCTTGGCTTTTGCCATATTTGCTTCAGATATAACTGGCCCCTGCGTAGATTTATTTATTTATTTAAATTTATTTATTTATTTATTTTTTACTGGAGTAAAATTGTCTTACAATGTTGTGTTAGTTTCTGCCACACAGTGAAGTGAATCAGCCATAGGCATACACACATCCCCTCCCTCTTGGACCTCCCTCCCACCCACGCCCTCCACCCCACCCATCTAGGTCATCACAGAGCACCTAGATTTATTTTTAAAAGGTCACTCTGGCTGCCGTGGGAAGGAGGATTAGAGGCAGGCAAGAGAGGCGGATCAGGTGGGAAGTTTCTGGAATCCAGGTGAGACAGGATGGAAGTTTAGACTAAAGTAGAGGCAACAGTGGTGAAGAGAAGCGGCCACAGGGAAGATCTGTTCAGGAGGTGGAAGTGCTGGGCTGGCGGCTGATTCTACTGAGGCAGGTGAGAGGAAGACCAGCTGAAGGATGGCTCTTTCTGGCCCAGTGCTTTTGGGGCACAGAGAATGGTATGCATGTGAGCGTTTGTGGTACAGAAGTGAGTTTTAAAATTATTATTGCTGGGACTTCCCTGGTGGTCCAGTGCGTAAGACTGCACTCCCAGTGCAGGGGGCCCAGGTTCGATCCCTCATTGGGGAACTAGGTCCTGCATGCATGCCACAACCGAGAGTCTGCGTGCTGCAACAAACATCCCACGTGCCACAACTAAAGATCCCACGTGCTGCAACTAAGACCCGGTGTAGCAAAATAAATAAATAAATTTTAAAAATTATTGCTAACAGAGTTGTTAATAACTATGCCTTGCTTTTCTCTACCTACTTTGCTATAAGAACGTGTCTGATTTTTGAGAAAATATTATCTTTTATAAATGTGGCTTTGCTGTTATCCTATAGATCATCAAAGCCTAGTTCCAAGTTGCCCTTGAAAATGAATGCATGGAGTAATGATGAAGAAAAACCAGGGAAGGACTTGAATGAAATTGATCCTGAGGGCCAGTGAAACCAAATGATTTGTTCCAGAATTGCTCAGCTGGGGAGGGCCAGAGCTGGGGTGCTCAACGTTTATCCACACACTAGAACAGGTATACAGACCTGAGTTGTGTGAAGAAAGCTAAAAGCGCCCAGGGCATCAGCCAGCTCCCAGAACAACTCAGAACAGGCCTCGGTGCCTCCGTCCCCTCAACACGGCTCTGAGAATCTGAACAGGTCACTTCTCTGCTCAGAAACCTTTCATGATTCCTCTCAGTCTTTGGACAAAAGCCAATTTCACAGTCTGCTCTCAGCCTCCCTTTCCAGCCTCTTCTCAAACACTCTTACTGGAAATAGCAATAACTCAAGGCCTCAGGCACATCAAATCCTCTACCATTTCCTAAATACGCCCTGCACGTGTGTGGATCCTTGGTTCATGTTTTCCTTCCCTCTGGACTGCCCCACTCACCGTTCTTTGTCTGTTTCCTCCCTCAAAGGTTCATCTTCGATACGAACCTTCTTCCTAGAACATTCCCTAACTTCCCCAACCCCATCTCCTCCCCCTTTGGTGCTTCCCCAGACCTTTAAACCTCTAGCATACATTGATTTTTCTTCAAAACAGGTACGGACTTTTGCGTGCCAAGCACTATGAAGGAAGTTGGTGGGGGACACAGATAATACAATCGATTTTAAAATATTTATCAAGTATCTAGAATGTGCCAGGCACTGTGCTAGGTCCTGAGGAGTCACTGGCTGCAGTCTATTAAGAATTGCTTTCTCTGATTTTGAGTCTAAACTATACCATATCATAAGGCTAGGTTTAATCTCTAAGATTAATCTCTCTGGTACAACTATAATTTACATTCATTTGCTCTAAAACTACCTCTTTCAATGACTGGAGTGGGATATACCTGAAAGTGGAGGAGATTAGCTAAAAGGCTATTACAATAATCCAGAATAGGATAGTTTCATATATAGGGAAAACCTCAGATCTAGGACAGAAAACCCAGCTTCTGGTCCTTGCTTTACTGTTTATTAGCTCCATATGGGTCTCTGGACAATGTGTGGACAAGCCACATCATCTCTCTGAGTCTCCGTTTCCTCCTCTATAAAATGAGGACAATATCTTCCTAGTCCACCTTATGGTGTTGTTGCCAGGATCAAGTGGGGCCAGGCACATGAAAGCATCTGGAAAATGCAAAGTGCTTTACAGATATGAGGCTATTAATGTGATAGGAAAAACCATAGTAGTAATAAGAGAAAATGATTTAAAAATGCAGCAGAGTAGACTCAGGTTAGGTAAAAGGAAGAACTTCCTAAGAGTGAGAATTTTTTTTCAGACAAGAATGAAGATATATTGGAGGCCATGATCACATTGAAATACATTTTTGGCTTGGGAGTCTGTTAGTGCTTCTTAATAGGCCTACCCCACGCCTAAACTCATTTAGGGCTCTAACTTTCCTTGACTACAGGTGCAAACTGAGGAACTTTCTCCATCTGCCCAGAGCAGACCCCTCAAAACCAGTCTACAGAGCAGGAATCCATTAAGCCCTGGGTCCTGGAGTCACACTCTGTCACTCATGTGGCCTGTGCTGATTGGCTTGTCTCTTTCTGCCTATACTGACCTTCCCCAGAATCAAATTGGAAGTTAGGAGGGCCAAAAATCTATTTATGGGGCATTCTACTCAGCTAATAATAAGAGAAAGAGATGCTTTAAATAAACCAAACACAGGAAGCCAATTAGAGAATCAGTGGGACCCCTCAATGTGCAAAATACAAAAGAAAGACTCAAGAAAGCAAAGGAGAAAACAGATTGAACAAATTTTGGCGGGGGCTTTGTCTTTTGGTAATAAAAGATCAGAAATATGAAATCAAAGCCAAAGACAGTGAAAACGCTTTCAACCAAGAAGTCAGGAAACCAGGGAAAAGTTCTAGTTCTGAATCACCTACTGTCAGGCTTAGTGACCTTGGGCAACTCACTTATGGCAATTTACAAAGTATCTGTTAAGTGCGCTTACTTAGGGATCTCTAAGGTCACCTGTACCCTAATTCTAACCCATACATTAACACTAACCCATACCCTAACACGTACCCTAACCCTAACCCGTTGTCGTACCCTAACCTGTACCCTAAACCGTACCTCTCAATTCCTCTCTATTGTATATCACTACCACTTGATGACAGCCTATATGAAAGAACTCAAGGGTGTCATTGTGGAACCACTGACAAGCGGAATAGCCTCTATTTTCATTGAAGGAAGGACAGGCAGGCAATGAGTTTTATCCCTAAGAAGGGTTTTAGAAGGCACCTTGAGACCACATGCCCATGAGTGTCTATTTCAGATGCATGTAACTTTTTGGCCTAAAGGATGAAGAGAAGAATCATTGGATGCTTTCTGAGTAATTAACAACGAACATTGAGAGTTGAGGACTGTGCTGGATCTAAAACCATAAAGCACTTTGGTTGGGGAAGGCCCTGCCTAAGAACCACAACCCTTTTCCTGAAAATAATGTTTAAGTATTAAAAAAAAAATTAAATGACAAGCTGGCTGGAGCTGCCTCAAAGTGCTCTTCTGAGAAGAGAGAAATAAATGCCTAGAGAAGTCAGGGAGAGTTTCCTAGAGAGGCAGGGCTTGAGCTGGAACTTTAAGAAAGGAGGCAGATGGATGGGGGGAGGTACAGCATGTGTAAATGTCCAGGGAAACATGGGGAGCTTATCTTAGGATAAAGGAGAGACAAGCTTGTCTGGAGTAAGGATGTGTATGGATGAGCAGGGGGAAAGGCAGCTTCTAGTGAGGCGGTAGGGTGGAGTCAGACTGCAGAGGCCTTAAAAGACAGAGAGAGGACTAAGCAACGTTATCTTCTCGCTGAAAAGCATCAATATTTCTATAAGGTTTCAATCACGTGATCCACTAGGATTCAATGAGGGGATAATAGTGAGCAAATTGTCCACAGAAGGAGTGGATATAATTATCTTTCAGAAAGTTTTGGACAATATATTAGAAATGGAAAATGGAGACACTATGGAACTGAGGGTGATGAGGGCCTGAGAACTCAGAGAGAAAATGGTAGAAGGAAATAAACAATAGAAGGCAATAAATTAATAGGTGGAAATAAATAAATAGATGGAGCTGGTCACGTCTCTAAATGAAAGGAGATTAAGAATGCAGGGGTCCCCAAGAGACCATGCTGGGATCCGTCTGATTTCAATTTTTTATCAGTGATCCAGAAGACGTAGAGCAAAGTGAAAATTTCAGGACCGCAGATCATACTAAGCCCTTTCAGGTAGGGACATGCTCTGCCAAAGGAGAGAGAGAGAGAGAGGGAGGGGGAGAGAGAGAGAGAGAGCTGAAGGAAGGTACTGAGTGGGACACAAAATGGAAGCTAAATGTCAACGTGGGAAATGTAAGGTAACAATGTACTCCGGTAAGGATAATACACAGATAGGGTGCTGTGCTCCAGGCTATCAGTTTTGACCCAGGAAAGGGATCGGGGAGCTACTGCGGATTGTTTCCTAAAGGCAGTGTCCTAATGTGTTGGGATCAGGAAGGCTGACAAAAAGATAGGCAGAAGCAGGAAGGGACCTAAAAATCAAAGAGGAAATCATCCTCCTTTGTGTAAGATGACAAGGTCCCATATCTGGGGAGAATGGTCAGGTTGACATCCATTGAAAGTTAGGAGCCAAGGATATCTAGAAAAGGATAATTAAAATGATTCACGAGGATGAATGTGACTATTCTAGAGGTGGCCTATTATAGGGGGAAACAAGTATGAAAAGACAAAGGCTGAGAGAGGTGGAATAATCAAAGCCTATAAAACTGATAAAGATAAGGGTAGCATTACCTTCTCTCCCAATCCTAACATATTCAACCAAAAAGCCTCCTCTTAATGCTTGAAATATCATAGGAATACAAGGGTTTCAGAGTTGAGATCATTTAGCCCTATCTCTTTGTATTAGAGACGGTAAAATTCAGGCTTAGAGAGGGCAAGGAAATGGCTCAAGGTCACAGAAGCCACCAGGAGCCAAGGTAGGATTAGAAGCCCAGGCCACCTAAATCCCAGGCTAGGGTCTTTCAGCCTCACCCTGTGCATTCAGGAAGACTAAAGGAATCCTACTTTTTATAGGGTATATAAAAAGTATACCCTTTTTATAGGGTATAAACTCATGAAATGCATTACTCTGAGAGGAAATAAAGCTGAAAACACAAACAAGCTAGGGAAAGTTTTCACTAAAAGTCAACAGCAATTATAAGGCATTTGGAAGAAAACTACCAGCAGGACTAGAGACTTTCTACACACCCTAATTTGGGGGGGATCATGTACCCCTCTGAGAGTCTGAAGAAATCGAGGGATCCTCTCCAAGAAAAACCCATTTGCACATACAAACACAATTTTACACAAGATTTCAGACTCCCTGAGTCCCATGCCCAATTAAGAATTCCTGTTCTGACAGATTCTTCTGAACAAATAGATTGCTTCAACAAACACACTCCATCTCTTACAATAAGTGAGGCAATCACTCTGATATTCCTCAGCAAAAAAAAACACTGTCTCAACGTCACTTATCAGAATTGCAGACCTGTGGGTTGCAAGAGACCAGAGATATTACCTAGTCTAACTGCCCCCCGCCCCCCTTGTGTGACATAGGATAATATCATGGTTAAATATGCGGAGACTACAGTCAGCCTGCCTAGGTTAGAATCCCAACTCCATTACTCACTAGCTGTGTGATCTTGGGCAAGTTACTTAGTTCTGTGAGTCTGTATCCTCATCTGTAAAATGAGGAAAATAATTACAAATATCTCGTAGCGTAGTTACGAGGATTAAACGCGATAATCCACATAAAACTCAGCACCAGGCCTGGCACATAGTGAGTGCTCAGTCGATGCTAGCTGGCATTATTGTTATTATTATGCTTGTATCCAGGCAGGTATTATGCATGCATGCATCCAGTCCCCTCCTGGAGCTTTTGCTTGCACATGTCTGCGATGAGCAGCTCCGATTGTTACAAACTTCTTCTCATGTTGAGCGAAATTCGCCTTCTTGCGACCCTTACCCCCACCCCCGTTGGCCCTAGTTCTGTCCTGCGGGGCCACGCAGAGCAAGGCCGTCCTTCCTCCACGTGACAGCCCTTCAGATACGAAGACAGTGATCGAGTCCTTCCCCCGTCCCCTGCCGCCCTCCCTGCCCCCCGCTCCCCCCCGCCCTGTCCTCTCGTCTCCAGCTTGAACATCCTCGGGTCCTTCTCCCAAACCACAACAGACTGGCTGCGCTTACTATTTACTCCCAGGCGTTGTACGGCTTCCCTCACACATAGTCAGGCAGGCCACACGCCACACCGCCACAGTTCCGACCCTCCCGCTCCGCCCCCGCCCGCTGCCCCTGTCCGCGGTGCTGAAGCGGCTCCGGGCCCCCGCGGGCCTGGCGCGGCCCTTCCCAGCCCCCGCCCTGGGCCGCTAGCCCGGACTCCCGGCGCGGACCCCCGGCACTCCACCTCTGCGCCCCGGGCGGCCGGCGCGGCCCGGCCCAGGCCCGGCCCCGGCGCCGCCCCCCGCCCTGCCCGGAGGTCCCGAGCCCCCGCCCCGGCCCGGCGCGCCAGCCCCACCTGCCCGGCGAAGGGCGCCTCCGCCTCGGCCGCCCGCGCCGCCCGGTCCCCGGCCCCCGCCGCCGCCGCCGCCGCCGCCGCCCGCGCGGCGCCCGGGAGGCAGCAGAGCGCGGGCAGCAGCAGCAGCAGCCGCTCCGGGGCCCGCCAGAGGCTCCAGCGCGGGGCCAGGCCTGGCGGCGGCGACGACAACCCCGGCGCGGCGCGGCCGCCCCGGCTCTTCGGCATCCCGGCGGCGGGGCCCGGCCGCCCGGCTGCGATGGCGGCGGCGGCGGCGGCGGCGGCGGCGGCTCCGGCCGGGTCCTCCCGCTGCAGCCGCTGCGGAGCCGCCGAGTCACCGCGCCGCGGACACGCGCCCGGCCCGCCTGTCTTCGCCGCCGCCGCCGCCGCCGCCTCGGCAGCCAGCGCGCCCCCGCCTCCGCGCGCCGCGCCCTGGCGGGGGACGGCCAGGGGCGCGGGGGCAGCACCCAGGCGGGACCCGCGGAGCCGGCGGCTCCGGCCCAGCCCGGAGACACTGGCCGAGGAACGACCCTGGGGTGGGAGTCGCAGAGGCCAAAAGACCCGCTCTGGAGGCAGGGTCCAAAGGGGTGGAACTGGAGGAGGGGGGCCTGAGTGGCAGCCCAGGGGGAGGGGGAAGAAGCTAAATAAATAATCCTAGAAATAGAACCACGCCGCGGCTCTGGGAGAGGATATCCGGGGTTGGGGGTCCGAAGCCAAAGGCATAGTCCTGGGGTAGAGGGTCTGAGGCGGGACACTGCAGGAGGGGGTCTGGGCCTGGGGGAGGGGAATGAGGACCTGCCCTGGGGTAATGGTGAGGTTGGAGGGAATGAGCTGAAGAAATAGTCCTGGAGGAGAGAGTCTGAGAGGGTGGCAGTGGAGAAGGGAGGGCAGGGAGGGTGAGAAACTAAAGAATAAACCCAAAGAGCATTCCAGGGGGGTAGCCCTGGAGACAACAGGTAAAATTAAGGTGAAGCTCGTTCTCTTACCCCCAGAGGGAGAGACATCAACCAGTTGGGAAGATCATCTTTCATCCAAAACAACCCATATTTATTGAACACTTTCTATATATATGTAGGGCTCTGGGCTACTTGGGATACAAAAAAAGAAAAAAAAGAAAAAAAAAAAGAGGCTGATTCCCTGAAGTGTAGATGTTTACAGCTTGGTGAGAAAACATAAGTACAAAGAAACACCAAGTGTCAAAAAGCATACAGGCAGGTGCTCCAGGGATCAGAGGAGGCTTGATGGGGGACTGGAGAAGTCAGGACAGGCAGTAGGGGTTGGGTGGCGGCAACTCTAGCTAAGCCTTGAAGGAAAGGCCAGATTTAGACAAGGGAAGGGGAATGGAAAGGGCAAGATGTCAGGTAGGAAGATGAGGGTGTATATGTGTACAAGACATGGCTGGGGCAGTAGATCTGTTTCTCTGAAGCACAGTGTTCCCATAGGAAAGTGCTGGGATGTAGGGAAATAGTCTAAGACTGTAAACCCTAGGAAAATGAATTTGGGTTATGTTCTGAAGGGAAATGGGAGTGGTTGTGATTGAAGGTTTTTTTGAGCAAGATGGTGTGTGGAAAATGATGTTTTATGGTTACCTGGTAATTTGGAGGTGTGGAAAGGGAACAGGCTTTAGAGTCAGATCTATGTTCAAATCTCTTGGCTCTGTTCATTTTTATAAAATGATGCTGATATTACTGCATAAAGTTGCTGTAAGGTTGAAGTGCTTAGCACTTAATAGATGTTCCATATTAGTTCCCCTCCCAGTATATAGAATAATGACCAGAGGAGGCAAAGAGATTAGTTGGGAGATTACTGCAACCTTCTGCATACAAGGAAATGATGATAACAAACATAATTAGCATTTATTGAATGTCTACTATGTATCGGGCACTGGGTTAAGCCCTTTACTGTATTATATCTCATTTAACCACGACTCATAAGTGGCAGAACTGAAGCAATCTGACCTCAGAACCCAATTTTGGTTTTTAAGGGTGGGAGGGGAAAAAAAGAGCCAAATTTAAGACACATTGGGCAAAGAAGAAGAGGGAAAGGAGTTTGGAGTAATGGCAAGTCCAGAAAGATGGGTGGTGGTGTCTTCACAGAAATGGCGTTGTCATAAGGAGGAACCAGCTTGAGGGAATTGACAAAGGCTTTGCTTTTAGGCTTGCTGAGCTTGAGGTGACCACAAGATCCGTGAGATGGGTACAGCAATGAGTTCAGAGGAGGATGGAGAATAGGTATTTTGGAAACATTCAGGTCAATATGATAGCTGAAACTGAAAGATAGGAGTAGGAAAGAGCAAAAGCCTGAGGGCCCCCTGTTGAGACATGTTCAGTTTAAAGAGTGGTCAAAACGATTGAGGAATCAGGGTTATGGAGTATACAGGAAGGGGGAGAAACGTTTCAAGGAGAGGGAGAGGGGTTGGCAGTGTCAGGGAAATCAGAGATGGAAGAGTGCATCCACACCATTGAATTGAACAGCTCACAGTCTAGGAGGGAGACAGACATAAGCAAATCATTTTGGTTACGTGATAAATTATGGCAGTGATGAGAACCAAGTGTTATGGAAACATTGAGGAAAGAGCAATAAACTGCTCAAAGTTAGAAGATTTGAGAGAGGGTATATTCCAGAAGGAGGAAATAGTACATTCAAAGAGTGAAAGGAAGCAGACTGGACTGAGCATCTAAGAATAAGATCTGTCTTATTCATATCCTTACTCCTAATGCCAAATGCTCATTGAACTGCTAATGAGAATGTAAGGCTCAAGTGGTAGTGGCCATGAGCCAGCTACCAAAGGTGGTAGATGTGAGTGGCTGTAGGTAATTGATGATAAAGAAGGAAGAGGTTGGATGCTTATAAAATGTAACCCTAAGGTAGGTCCCTAGTAGGAAAAATCTAGAGAGCATTGTAAAGCCAGCCGAAGAGGAGGTTTAGCAGGCTTCAGAGTAACAGCCTAAGATGGAATCACTAGGGCGCTGACTTCTCTTTTCTCCTCTTCCAGGGAAAAAGCACTGGACTTAGAGTCAGAAACCTGGATTCAACATTGGCTGTCACTAATTTGTAGTGCATCTTTGGGCAAGTCGTTTCATCTCTTTGAGCCTTGGTTTCCTCATTTGTAAAGTAAAACTAATGACTCTGCCCTCTCCACTTCATGGGGAGGACCATGTGAATGCTTGGGATTCACTTTGTAAACTATATAGTTAACTGAGCCGATGTTAGGAAAAAGTTAGGTATTGATAATCTTATCAAGAATCATTATTTATATCAGTGCCAGAGCTCCCTGTAGGGAAACTGGAACCCCCTCTTCCCTTTACCTCCTCTCTTATTTCTTTATTCAACAAATATTTATGAAATATCTTTTGGGTGTTAGCTGGGCTGGGGGATATAAAGGCAATTAAGTTATAGTTGCTTCCTTTAGAAAGATAGTCATTTGGGGAGATAGACACTTAAATAGACACCAAGAAGATAACGTAGTATGTGCTATAAGAGAGAAGAGAAAACTATTATGGCAGTAGAGAGGAGGGAACAACTGTCTAGAGCTGTCAGGAGGTGAGATGGGCCTTGAATGACCAGCGGGGATTTGCTGGGTAGAGTGAGAAGGGAACTATATACACAAAGGTGTGGATATATATGAATGCCATGCTAAGGAGTTTGGACTTCATGTTCTAAGCCAGCAGTTCTCAAAGTGTGGTCCTGACCCTTTTAGTGGGTCTGTGAGATCAAAACTATTTTCCTAATAATACTAAGACATTATTTTTTTAACTCTCATTTTCTTATGAGTAAACTGTGTGATTGTCCAGAGGTTTTATGACATGTCACGACAGATTGACTGCAGAAGTAGACATAAGAAGACATCTATCTTCTATTTTTTTTTTTTTTTTGCGGTACGCGGGCCTCTCACTGTTGTGACCTCTCGCGTTGTGGAGCACAGGCTCCGGACGTGCAGGCTCAGTGACCATGGCTCACGGGCCCAGCCACTCCGCGGCATGTGGGATCTTCCTGGACCGGGGCACGAACCCGTGTCCTCTGCATCGGCAGGCAGACTCTCAACCACTGCGCCACCAGGGAAGCCCTATTTTTTTTCTTTTTTTTGAGATTTGTGGGAGTTTTCTTTTTAAAAAAATTTAATTAATTAATTTATTTTTGCCTGCATTGGATCTTTGTTGCTGCACATGGGCTTTCTCTAGTTGTGGTGAGCGGGGGCTACTCTTTGTTGTGGTGCGCGGGCTTCTCACTGCAGTGATTTCTCTTGTTGCAGAGCGTGGTCTCTAGGTGTGTGGGCTTCAGTAGCTGTAGCACACGGGCTCAGTAGTTGTGGCTCACCAGCTCTAGAGCGCAGGCTCAGTAGTTGTGGTGCACGGGCTTAGTTTCTCCGTGGCATGTGGGATCTTCCCGGACCAGGGCTCGAACCCATGTCTCCTGCATTGGCAGGCGGATTCTTAACCATTGCGCCACCAGTGAAACCCTATCTTCTATTAAGTCAGACTTTAAACAGGTTTTCAAGACTGTAAAACAATACCACTCTTCTCACTAAATTTTTTGTTTTGTTTTGGAAAATATAGTTATTTTTCATAAAAATGTTATTTATGTTGATGCATTTATCATTTTAAATGAATTAATATGTAAATATTTTTAAATGTCCTAGCTTTGATTTTTAGTGTGGTAATTGTCAATAGATATAATCTACATATTCTAGGTGCTGGGATAGAGCAGTCAACAAATCAAATCAAACGCCCCACTTTCATGGAACTTATACTAGGTGTGACAGAAAACAAGCAAAATAATTAATATATATAGTATGTTAAATAGTAACAGCTGTTGAGAAAAGCAGGGAACTAGGATATGAAAGCTGAAAGCTGTGTGTGTGTGTGTGTGTGTGTGTGTGTGTGTGTGTGTGTAATTTTGGATCGAATAACCAGGGAAAACCTCAGTAAGAAGGCGTGTTTTCAGTAAAGAACTGAAGGAACAAGAAGGGAGTGGATCATGCAGCCATCTGAGAGAAATGAATTCAGAAGAGGGAACAGCAAGTGAAAACGTTCTGGGACAAGAGCATGCCCGGGAGGTTTGAGGAGCATCTTGGAGACCAGTGTTGTTGGAGTGGAAGAAGGTTGAGGGTATTAGAAGATGAGGGTTATGGAGGGAAGGGGTGCTCTCCCTGAGAGAGAAAGACAATAGAAGCTTTTGAGAACTGAAGAGACATCTTCTGACTTACCTTTAACAGAAGCACTTTGGTTGCTGCTGAGAACAAGTGAAAAGTCATAAGCAGAAAGGCCAGCTAGGAGGCTATTGCAGTAATCCATCAGGTGCAAGATGATGGTGGCTTGGACCCAAGTCCAAGTGGGGATAGTGAGATGTAGTTGGATTCTTAATAGATTTTGAAAGTAGTGTTGACCAAACATACAATGTATGGGATATGAGGTACTAGAAAAAGAAGGGACTTCCCTGGTGACACAGTGGTTGAGAATCCGCCTGCCAATGCAGGGGACACAGGTTCAAGCCCTGGTCTGGGAGGATCCCACATGCGGTAGAGCAACTAAGCCCATGCACCACAATTACTGAAGCCCGCACACTCTAGGGCCCGTGTGCCGCAACTACTGAGCCTGTGTGCTGCAACTACTGAAGCCCGCACGCCTAGAGCCCATGCTCCGCAACAAGAGAAGCCACTGCAATGAGAAGCCCGCGCACCGCAACGAAGAGTAGCCCCCACTAGCCGCAACTAGAGAAAGCCCGCACAGCCAAAAATAAAAATAAATAAAATAAGTAAATTTTTATAAAAGAGAGAAAACGTGAATAGAGGAGAGTGAAGTTCTGATTTGGGGTCTGAAAGGAAGTATAGATGGGAGGCTGGAGAGCACGATCCATTTCAGGAAGACTTCTTGATTTCTCTCCTTCCTCTGAATTCCTATTACAGCAGCTGACATTTAATGAGGGCTTATTATGTGCAAAGCAATTTATCTTTGTTACATCACTTAATCTTCACAGTTATCCTATGAGACAGATTCCAAAGAAAGGGTGAGAGGAGAAGCTATTTACCCAATGATACACCTAGAAAACGGCAAAAGTGGGAATAAAGCCCAAGTGTCTGACACTAAAGTTTATGTCCTTATCTGCTTGTTCTTTTGTTCATTCATTAATCACCTCAAAAATTCTATAAACATTATTAAGCAGCCATTCTGGAAGGTACTGTGGCAAGTGAGACTGTCTTCAGGGAAAAGAGCTAAGACCTGAGCACACATAAGATGTGACAAATAACCACAACACATTACAACATCCTATAGGATTTCAGAGGGAGTGAAGTCACTCTGGCTGGGGAAAATCAGAGATCAAGGAAGCCTTCCAAAAGGAATAGCATTTGAGATGAGCCTATCTAACCAAGTAATATGTTTAAAACTAATTGTTTTATATGCAATATACACTGAACATTACCACACATGTGTTTAAAAGTTATAAGCAATGGAAGACTGTGAAGTTTTAATTGGAAGAAAATAGGGGTGAAGGCATGGAGGAAGGAAAGGGTCTGATTGTTCAGGATGTAGAGAAGCCCCAGTTCAATCCGCTGCCTCTGTGTCAGAATCCAGCCTCAAATGACTCCAAGGTATTTTCCACTTAGATTTTTTTTCCTTTAAGAACATCCTCAAAGTGATGTGCATTCAATAAAACACACTCAGTCATTTAAGAAAATGACAAAGTATTTTATGAACTGTTAGGAAATTATTTCCAAAATGTGATGTTAAATTCAAAAAAGGAAGGTGCAGAATACTGGTTATGGTATGCTACTATTTACGCAATAATGGGAAGAAAAGAGTGTGTGTGTGTGTGTGTGTGTGTGTGTGTGTGTGTGCGCGCGCGCGTGTGTGTGCATTTACTTGTTTACATGTCAAATATGGAAGGATACCCAGGGCACCCGGAGAGGAACTATGTGGCTTGAGGACAGGGTGAGAGCTCCCTGTATACCTCTATGACTTTTTAACCATGTGAATATATTATCTATTAAAAAAAATACATAAATATAAGTTGAACTTTTGAAAAAGTAAGTGTATTAGTCTCTAAAGGAAATTCCCTGAAAAGAGGGCATTTATTACGGTATGATATAAGCAAAAGCAGTTCACTTAGGTGGGCAGTTTCAAAAATTCAGGCCTTCATTTGTTTGGCAAAAAAAAATACCAGAAATAAAGTAAAAAAAAAAAAAAACCAGTAAAATATTTATTATTAATTTTCTTAACGTAAGACAGCTGTTTAGAAACCATGAAGCAAAGGACCTATTACCCAGTTCAAAAATGACAAAGGATAAAATGGGCTTAATGTAAACGGAAATATGGACTTATATTCTTTGTTCTAAAGTCCGACCTTATTTGTAATCAAAGAAAGGCAAATTGGAACAATGAGCTATTGCTTTCTTACCCACGAGACTGCAAATATCAAAAAGTTGAATATTACAGAGTGTTAAAGAGGGCACGATTAAACTACTTTGAGAAGGGATATAAACTGGTAGACTTGCTTTGGAGCACAAATTAGCCATGCCTTTCAACCTTGAAAATGAGCGTAACTTTGACTCATCAATTCTAATTTTGAGAATTTATCCTAGACAGATAATCTTTGCATATGTACACAGACAGATGTACAAAATAATTCACTGCAGCATTCTTTGTAATTACAAAAGATCAAAATCGACCTAAATATTTTCCAACTGGGGAAACTGCTACATCTAAACAGAGAAACACTAGGTAGGTGTTGAAAAGAACAGTGTGCATCTATATTACTGTTATGACAAGATTAATTTATCCCCCTCATTATCTCCTATTTGGGCTACAGTGTCCTGACAGGTTTCCCTGCCTTTATCTTGCCCCCTCGCAGGACCTGCTATGTAATTTGCAGGCCCAGTGCAAAATGAAATTTCAGGGCCCCTTGTTTAAAAAATATTATGAATTCCAAGATGGTGACAGCAGAGCATTAAAACAAGTGCGGGGACCCTTCTAAGTGCAAGGCCCTGTGTGACTGCCGAGGTCACATGCCCGTGAAGCTGGCTTTGTTCTTGGAGTGCCAACTTAGACACTGGCTGCCGAAGTGGCATGCTGCTTCCTCCGCCTCCCACATCCTTCCCCCACCATCTGATGTACTACATGCCTGTCAAGAAATAACTCAAATGCTTTGGGAAGTTTTCTTTGACCCTCTCACCCAAGACACTCTTTCTTCAGTGCTCCCCTAGATCTTGCTCATCGTTTTATTAACTCTTTATTACAGTGTATTATGATGATTTGTTTAAAAATCTGTCCCTGTAAGCTTCTCAAAGTCTTGGCCTATGGGTTATGCTTGTTTGCTTATTCGAGTAACCCTAGAACCTCCTACATTGCTGAGGACCTGGGAGTTGAGAGAATGAATGAATTGGAGTGGATCTGTTTGGGTGGGTGTGTTAAATAATCAGTTATTTTGCTTCATGGTTACACCTCACCTTTATGTTGCTAAATTGGATTGGACTCTAATTTCACTGAGGCCAGCAAGCCCTGATGGCTAGCTCTTGATTCTAAGAGCCGTGATATAGTTTCAGATGGTCCCCTGGAGCGGTAGGAGATGCCTGAACCTGAAAGCCTTTGGAGTATCCCCCAAGCCACCTATCCCTATCTCTGCATCTCCTTATACCCTTCAGGCATTTAAAAACGGGGGTTTGATTTCATCAGGTCCAGCTGACCCCATCAGTCAGTTCCAGATTCCAGGAACCTGGCAGTAGTTTCAGATTGCCTCTAATCCTTTGCAACACTGGCTTTCAAATGGAGGTATGCGATACCCCTATGGTATAGGAAGACTTTCTATGGGGTTCTCATGTACTGATCATTTTAAAGGCATTAATTTCCAGGTCCTCAACTTCCATATGCATTCTACCTGAGAAAGTTCCTGGAGTTGAGGCTCCAAGCTGGCTTTTCTTTCATAATTGTAATTCTTCTAATCTTCATAAGAAAGTCATATCCTGGGTCAACATGAATCTTACTATGGTAATCTATTGCCTGAGGCAATTAAAAATACATTTATTGCATGGGGCAATAGAAAATACTGGAAGTGAATTCAAAAAGATACATGCACCCCATGTTCATTGCAGCACTATTTACAATAGCCAAGACATGGAAGCAACCTAAATGTCCATTGACAGAGGAATGGATAAAGAAGATGTGGTACAGATATAAAATGGAATATCACTCAGCCATAAAAAAGAACGAAATAATGCCATTTGCAGCAACATGGATGGACCTAGAGATTATCATACCAAGTGAAGCCAGTCAGACAAAGACAAATATCTTATGATACCACTTATATGTGGAATCTAATAAAAAATGATACAAATGAACTTATTTACAAAACAGAAAGACTCACAGATCTCAAAATCAAATTTATGGTTACCAAAGGGGAAACATGGGGGAAGTAATAAATTAGGAGATTGGGATTAACATATATACACTACTATATGTAAAATAGATGGCTAATAAGGACCTGCTGTAAAGCACAGGGAACTCTACTCAATATTCTGTAATAATCTGTATGGGAAAAGAATCTGAAAAAGAGTGGAGATATGTATATAAAACTGATTCACTTGGCTGTACACCTGAAACTAACACATTATAAGTCAACTGTACTGCAATAAAAATTTTAAAATAAAATAAAATAGTCTGAGAAAGAAAAAATAATACTGGAAGTGACAAAGAAACAATTAAAAATACCAGTTTCAGGGAAACATCCTTTTTTAATTGAAGCATAATGACCTACAACACTATGCTAGTTTCAGGGGCACAGCATAGTAATTTGATATTTCTATATATTACAAAATGGTCACCACAATAAGTCTAGTTACCATCTGTCACCACACAAGGTTATTACAATATTATTGACTATATTCCCTATGCGGTACATTTCATCTCTGTGAATCATTTATTTTGTAACTGGAAGTTTGTACTTCTTAATTTTCCTCACCTATTTCACTCATCCCCACACCCCCCTCCCTTCTAGCAACCACCTGTTTGTTCTCTGTATCTCTGAGTCTGTTTCTGTTTTGTTATGTTTGTTCATTTGTTTTGTTTTTAGATTCCACATATAACTGAAATCATACGGTATTTGTCTTTCTCTGTCCGACATTTCACTTAGCATAATACCCTGTAGGTCCGTCCATCCATGTTGTCACAAATGGCAAGATTTCATTCTTTTTATGGCTGAGTAATATCCCATTGTATATATACACATCTTCTTTATCCATTCATCTATCGATGGACACTTAGGTTGCTTCCTTATCTTGGCTATTGCAAATAATCCTGCTATGTATATATCTTTTTGAATTAGTGTCTTTGTTTTCTTCAGAAAAATACTCAGAAGTGGAATTCCTGGATCACATGGTTGTTCTATTTTTAACTTTTTGAGAACTTCCACACTGTTTTCCACAGTGGCTGTACCAATTTACATTCCCACCAACAGTTCATGAAGATTCTCTTTTCTCCACACCCTCACCAACACTTGTTATTTGTTGTCTTTTTGAGGATGGCCATTCGGGCAGGTGTGAGGTGATATCTCATTGTGGTTTTGATTTGCATTTCCTGATGATTAGTGATGTTGAGCATCTTTTCATGTGTCTGCTGGCCATCTGTATGTCTTCTTTGGGAAAATGTGTATTCAGGTCTTCTGCCCATTTTTAAATTGAGTTGTTTGTTTTCTCTGATATTGAGTTGCAGGAGTTCTTGGTGTATTTTAACCCCTAATCAGATATATCATTTGCAAATATCTTCTCTCATTCAGTAGACTGCCTTTTCATTTTGTTGATAGTTTTCAGGGAAATATCTTTTAATTTTGGGGTTACATCATCTATGAAAATTTTTTGGGTCGTATGTGAAAAAAATAGTATGAAGACCACTGGTCCAAGACAACACACTATGGTAGCCTCTGGAGGTTTCTCTAGGAGATCCTGGGCTTCTCAAGCACTAGGCCTCTACAACTGGACTTCAATTTTACTAGGAGAGTCAGGTAAATAATTTTTACTTGATTTTTTAAAAAGTGTATTTATTTATTTATTTGTTTAATTTGTACTTCATTACTTTATAACTTCCATTACAGTTGACAGTCTCCCTCTTATTATTTTTTTATATTTTTATTTATTTTATTTATTTTTATTTTTGGCTGTGTTGGGTCTTTGTTGCTGCGCACGGGCTTTTCTCTAGTTGCGGCGAGCGGAGGCTACTCTTTGTTATGGTGTGCGGGCTTCTCATTGCGGTGGCTTCTCTTGTTGCGGAGCATGGGCTCTAGGTGCACAGGCTTCAGTAGTTGTGGCACATGGGCTTAGTTGCTCTGTGGCATGTCGGATTTTCCTGGACCAGGGATTGAACCTGTGTCCCCTGCACAGGCAGGCGGATTCTTAAACACTGCGCCACCAGGGAAGTCCCGACAGTCTCCCTCTTAAAACACACTCTTCCCTTGGCTTTTATCACACTCTTATTTTCCTTTCAACCTCTCTGGCCCCTCATTCTAACTTTCCTTTTCTAGTCCCATCTCTTCCAATTGACCTTTTAAATTCAAGAGCTTCTCATGGCAGTTATAAGCCCTCTTCTCTTTCTGTGTTTTTTTTTTTTTCTGCCTTTGGTTATTTTTATTTCTAGCAATTTACGTTAGCAAACAAGTCTTTCTTCATTGTTTTTCCTTGAAAGTAATACTTTAAACGAATGCCAATGGGCACTGAGTGGTTTTCTCCAGACTCATAATCCAGCCACTAGAAACACTTTTCCTTCCTCTTCTTTTCTGACAAAGAGATTTCATCCATTCACCACAATTTTATTTAAAAAAAATTTTTAATTAAAAAAAAATTGGGGGGGCTTCCCTGGTGGCGCAGTGGTTGAGAGTCCGCCTGCCCATGCAGGGGACACGGGTTCGTGCCCTGGTCCGGGAGGATCCCACATGCCGTGGAGCGGCTGGGCCCGTGAGCCATGGCCGCTGAGCCTGTGCGTCCAGAGCCTGTGCTCCACAACGGGAGAGGCCACAACAGTGAGAGGCCCACATACCGCAAGAAAAAAAAAATTTTTTTTTGGCTGCATCAGGTCTTAGTTGTGCACGTGGGATCTTCGTTGTGGTGTGGGCTTCTCTCTAGTTGTGGCGCACAGGCTCCAGGGCATGTGGGCTCTGTAGTTGTGGCACGCTGGTTCCAGAGCACGTGAGCTCAGTAGTTGTGGTGCACGGGCTTAAGGGGATCCTAGTTCCGCGACCAGGGATCGAACCCACATCCCCTGCATTGTAAGGTGGATTCTTTACCACTGGGCCACCAGGGAAGTCCCCATTAATCACAATTTTAAATACCACCTGCATCCCAACAACTCCCAAATTTCTATCTCTAGCCTAGGACCTTGCTCCCAAACTCCTAAATCCAATTACTTATTCCATATCTATACCTAAAGGTCCCACAGAATTTACAAACTGAAAAAAACCAAAGCCAAGCTCATGTTCTTCCCAGTCAGAGTCTCGTCTTCTGCTAGGCTTCCCCAGCTGAGTCACAGTATTCCTTCTGCCCAGTTCATGCCAGAGGCCTGGGAGGCATCTCTGATACCTCCTTAACCTGCTCCATAGCCAATGAATAATCTATTCCTATAGATTACACTTCATGCAAAATTCCCCTAAGCCTGCAGACTAGACTACATATACCCCTATTCTATACCCTCATATAGCACCTTGTACTTCTAGTACTCATCCAAATTGTAATTATGTAATTATTTATGTAATTATCTCTCCCCCCTCTACATCACAAGCTCCATAAGCACAAGAACCATGCTTGTCTTTTTTCTGGCACATAGTAGGATCTCAATAAATATTTGTTAAATTAACAAATATAAACCCTCAGATTGTATTGATAGAAACTGTGTGTTGTGTCTGCAGTTTAGCGCCTAATGCTATGTGCACAGTAGGGGGCAGCAGAGTATAGATAATGGAAAAAGTCCACTTCAGTATTGAAAGGGTGACTTCAGGTAAATGATTTAATTTTTCTGAGACTCTATTTCCTTCCTCGGAAATCAGGGCTAATTCTCCTCCCTGTGGATCAAAAAAAAGAAGCAGATATAAAAGAGCTTTAGTGCAAACAGAAGAGAGTATTATTGGAGTCAGTTATGATAAATATTTGTTGAATAAATGGAGGCAGAGGAAGAGGATCTTGGTTATCTTATGGATCAGATGTGAGCCGAGAGTTGACAGATTCATAAGAGATGAAATGAAAGCTCAAGGAAGAGACTGGCCTAAGTCCATAGCCAGCGGGAGGCAAAGCTGTTATCACAGTGTGTTCTTGGCAAGCTTGTATCTCTGCTCTCTGATCACTGCCCTCCCACCTCCACCTCTCGCCTCTGGTGCCCTATCATTGTCCTGAGCTGCAGGCCTTTCTTTCCCTTTGCTCCCATCAAAGCACATCTGTCCTGTGTCCCAGCCCCTCAGAGGCCTACTCATTGCCATCCACGATGACAGCCAGTTCACCCAATAAATGGGTCCCTGCTAACGTGCTAATGGCAGATAGTGTGTAATTTTACCACTCCCAATAATAGGAGTTGGACCTTCTTGAGACAGAATAACCTAGTCAAAAAAGAATAAATTTCAAGTGATGAAGTTTTAGGTTCTATGGAATAAAAGAAAATGGAAAGTTAATTGGGATTAAGGCAGTCTTAATCTTGGTCTCAAGAAAAATAATTGTACAAATACAAAATCTGTTAGATATGACTTGATATGAGAAGAAAAGCTTCTTTAAAAATTCATAAATACATCCATCCATCCATCCATATAATATATGTATCTGTATATACAACTTAATTGTAATTTATATCAGTACAATTGACTTTTTGGTGTATAGTTCTGTGAGTTTTGCACGGTCATGTAACCACCACAATAAAAATACAGAATGGTTCATCATTCCCTAAAAATTTCCATGTATTAACCCTTTGTAGTCAAAACCTTCTCCCACGCTTAAGCCCTGGCCACACTGATGTTCTCTCTATCCTGTGGTCCAGTTTACCAAGATTTCCTTTTATGAATTTGGTTTAATGTTGCATTTAAGAATTCTGTCTAATGTAAGGTGACAAAGATTTTTCTCCTTTGCTTCCTTCTAAAAGTTTCGTAGGTTTACATTTAGGTCCAAGATGCATTTCAACTAAGTTTTTAAAATAGAAAGTGTAAGATATAGGTCAAGGTTTACATTTTTGCATAGGAATGTCCAGTTACTCTAGTATCATTTGTTGAAAAGACAATCTTTCCCATTGCACTTTTGTAAAATAATCAATGGGCCATTTTTGTGTCAATCTATTTCTGGACTCCCTGTTCCGCTCCATCGATCTACGCATCTGTCCTTTCACCAGTACTATGCTATCTTTATCAATGTAGTGGTATTTCTCCACCAGTGTTCTACTTTTCCAAAATTGTTTTAGCATTCTAGTTTCTTTGTCTTTCCGTATAAATTTTAGAATCAACTTATTGATATCTACAAAAACTTCTGGGATTTTGATTGGGATTGTAGTGAATCTGCATATCAATTTAGGGAGAACTGATGTCTTAACAGAATTGAGGCTTCCACTCGGTGAACATGTTATATCGCTTTGATTTCCTTCATTGGTGTGTTGTAGTTTTTCAGCATAAAGATCCATCATATATTTTGTTTTATTTATCCCTAAGACTTTCATTATTTTGGTGCAACTGTTAATTATTATTTATTTAATTTTGTTTTCCAATTGTTCGTTGTCAGTATATAGAAATACAATTGATTTTTATATTATGACTTGTATCCTGTGACTTTGCCAAACTCATTAATTAGTTTTAGGAATTTTTTGTAGATTTAATAGAATTTTCCATATAGGCAATTATGTTGGCTACTAATAGAGAGTTTTATTTCTTCCTTTCCAATCCATATGTCTTTTTCCCCCCTTGCATTGTTGCATTAGTTAGAATTTTCTGGATAATATTGAATACACAAGAGTGAGCATCCTTTTGTGTTCCCAATATTAGGGAGAAATCATTCAGTCTTTAGGTATGATGCCCTTTTTGTAGATGTCCTTTTTTTAGGTTAGGGAAGTTATCTTCTGTTGCTAGTTTGTTGAGAAATTTTATCATGAATAGATGTTGAATTCTGTTAATGTGTTTTCTTCATCAGTTGAGATTAACATGTATTTTTTTTCTGCTTTAGTCTGTCAATATGGTTAATTACATTAATTGATTTTTGAATGTTGTATCAACATTGAATTACCTGGAATAAATTCCAATTGGTAGTGAAGTATTATCCTTTTTATATGTTTCTGGATTCCATTTGCTATTAATCTGTTGAGAATTTTTAGTCTACGCTCATGTGGAATATTGGTCTGTAGTTTCCTCGTAATGTCTTTTTTTTTCTCATTTTGGTGTCAGGATAATGCTGGCCTCATAAAATGAGTTGCAAAGTGTCCCTCCATTTCTATTTTCTGGGGGAGTTTGTGTAGAACTAGTATTATTTCTTCCTTAAGTGTTTGGTAGAATTTGCCAGTGAAACTCTGGGCCTGGAATTTTCTTCATTAGGAAGGTTTTAAACTATGAATTCAATTTTCTTTAATATTGTCCCACAGGTCCCAAAACTCTGTTCATTAAAAAAAAGATGGTTTTTTTTTCCTCTGTGATCTTCAGATTGATCGGTCTTCAAGTTTACTCATTCATTCCTCTGTCATCTCTATTCTACTAATGAGTCCCTCTAGTAATTTTTTTTTCTTCATATAATTTCCATTTTGTTCTTATTTTATTTTTTGGTTCTCTACTGAGAACTTCTACCTTTCTATTCATTTCAAAGGTGTTTACTTTTACTTCATGGAGGATGGTTAAATAGCTTTAAAATCTTTGTCAGGTAATCTCAATATCTGGGTCGTTTTAGGATTAGCATTTGCTTATTTTGCTTTCCTTTGAAGACTGGTCATATTTTTCTGGTTCTTGGTATGTTAAGTAATTTTGGATTTATCCTGGCCGTCTTGAATATTATATTGTGGGACTTTTTAAATAATTAATTAATTAATTAATGTTTGGCAGCATTGGGTCTTCGTTGCTGCGTGCAGACTATCTCTAGTTGCAGTGAGCGGGGCTACTCGTCGTTGCAGTGCGCTGGCTTCTCATTGCGGAGGCTTCTCTTGTTGCAGAGCACGGGCTCTAGGCACGCGGGCTTCAGTAGTTGTGGCACACAGGCGCAGTAGTTGTGGCTTTGACTGTAGAGTGCAGACTCACTAGTTGTGGCGCATGGGCTTAGTTTCTCTGCGGCATGTGGGATCTTCCCGGACCAGGGCTCGAACCCGTGTTCCCTGCATTGGCAGGTGGATTCTTAACCACTGTGCCACCAGGGAAGTCCATATTGTGGGACTTTGAGGTCTACTAAATCTTCTGGATGTTGATTTTTTTTTTTTTTTTTTTTTTTTTTTTTTGCGGTACGCGGGCCTCTCACTGTTGTGGCCTCTCCCGTTGCGGAGCACAGGCTCCGGACGCGCAGGCTCAGCAGCCGTGGCTCACGGGCCTAGCCGCTCCACGGCATGTGGGATCTTCCCGGACCGGGGCACGAACCCGTGTCCCCTGCATCGGCAGACAGACTCAACCACTGCGCCACCAGGGAAGCCCGATTATTTTTATATTAACAATCAAATCAACATAATTAGTTTCAGACTACAAGTTCTGTCTCACCTTCTATGGGTGGTGGTTCCAGTGTCAGTTCGTTTTCCGAGTTTTTCCTTAGCTGTTTGGACCTGACCCTGTCATGTGCTGCTCAGGGGTTGGTCTGGGACTTAGGTGATGGTTTATATCATAGTTCATTTTCCAAAGCCCTTACTAAGCTTAGGTATGTTCTGCTACTTGGGGATGAGCCCAGAATTTCTGTTGGTTCATGCACAGAATTAAAGGGTCCCCCTTCTCCTGCTCCCTCCTCCCTGGGATTTCTCCCTCACTCTGGCTCCCAGAGGCCTCTTTTTCTGAATCCTCTGTCTAGAAAGTTGGGGTTCTCTCAGAGCTTTAGCCTTCCATCCTGTCACACAGTTCCATATGACTCAGCCCACCTCTGGGGTGAACTAGCAAGAGAAAAGAGGAAAAAACGGTGGGGGATTCCCTCCAGAGTCTCCACAGTTTAAACCACATTTTCTAGTTTCTATATTTGGTGCGTTGACACCCAGGGCCTTGCTGCTCCTTCAAGGGTTAGCTGATTCCTAGAAATAGGAAATGACTCTCTCTCCCGTGTGCCATTTGTATGCAAATTAACCAATACTAAGGCCCTACCTCAGAATCACCTCTGGGCCCCTAAATCCTAGAGGCCCTGAAATTATTCAAACTAATCTATCCTAAACTTGCTTACCCTGTCTCCCTCATTCCTTCCCTCCAAAACCACTTTAAAGACATCCCTCCAGGTCCTCTCTCTGCCTGCAGTGGACCTCAGTATTCTCTCTGTGGCCCCAGTGGCCATCTTTTCTATGACAATCATCTCCTGATCTGTTGGCCTCACGATACCTGAATAAAAATAAAATCTACATTGAAAAACATTCACACGCAAAACTCAAAATGGATTAAAGACCTAAATGTAAGACCAAAAACCATAAAGCTAGAAGAGAATATAGGTAGAACACTCGTTAACATAAATCATAGCTGTATTTTTTTGGATCTGTGTCCTAAGGCAAAGGAAGCAAAAGCAAAAATAAACAAATGAGACCTAAGTAAACTTAAAAGGTTTTGCACAGCTAAGGAGACCACTGACAAAACAAAAGACAACCTACTAAATGGAAGAAAATATTTGCAAATGATATGACCAATAAGGGGTTAATATCCAAAATATATAAACAGCTCATACTACTCAACATCAAAAAAACCAAACAACCTGATTTAAAAATGGGCAGAAGACCTGAATACACATTTTTCCAAGGAAGACACACAGATGGCCAACAGGCACATGAAAAGGTGCTCAATATCGTTAATCATCAGAGAAATGCAAATCAAAACCACAATGACGTATCACCTCACACCTGCCAGAATGGCTATCATCAAAAAGACCACAAATAACAAATGTTGGTGAGGATGTGGAGAAAAGGGAACTCTTGTACACTGTTTGTGGGCATGTAAATTGGTGCAGACACTGTGAAAATGGAGGTTTCTCAAAAAACTAAAAATAGAGCTACCATATAATCCAGCAGTTCCACTCCTGGGTATATATCCAAAGAAAACAAAAACATTAATTTGAAAAGATAAATGCACCCCAATGTTCATACCAGCATTATTTACAACTGCCAAGATACAGAAGCAACACAAGTGTCCATCAACAGATGAATGGATAAAGATGTGGTATGTATATACAACGGAATACTACTCAGACATAAAAAAGGAATGAAATTTTTCCATTTGCAACAACATGGATGGACTTGCAGTGTATCATGCTTAGTGAAATCAAAGACCAATACTACATGATATCACTTATAAGTAGAATCTACAAATAAAACAAACTAGTGACTATAACAAAACAGAAACAGGCTCACAGATATAGAGAACAAACAAGTTACCAGTTGAATAAGGGAAGGGGAAATGGACAAGATAGGGATAGGGGATTAAGAGTTACAAACTACTATGTATAAAATGAATAAGGGGCTTCCCTGGTGGCGCAGTGGTTGAGAGTCCGCCTGCCGATGCAGGGGACACGGGTTCGTGCCCCAGTCCGGGAAGATCCCACATGCCGCGGAGCGGCTGGGCCCGTGAGCCGTGGCTGCTGAGCCTGCGCGTCCGGAGACTGTGCTCCACAACGAGAGAGGCCACAACGGTGAGAGGCCCACACACCGCCAAAAAAAAAAAAAAAAAAGAATAAGCTACAAGGATATATTGTACAGCACAGGAAATATAGCCAATATTTTATAATAACTATAAATGGAGTATAACCTTTAAAAATTGTGAATCACTATGTTGTACACCCAAAACATATAGTATTGTAAATCAACTACCCTTCAATTAAAAAAAAGAAAAAAAAATCCACACAACAGTGGTCTCTTTTCCAGATCCTCTGTCTAAAAATGGGTTTTCTCCAGAGTTTTAGGTGGCCATACTGACAACACCACTCCCATAGCAGTGCAGGGACTGGGAGAAGAAAAAAATAGGGATTCTCCCCACACTCTCCAGCTCAAAATGTCTCCTTTTCCGATCCTCTGGACAGAAAGATGGGGTTATCTTAGTGGTTTTTTTGTCTGCACCTGCTGCAGAGTTCCCAGATTTGACCCACCCTCGGGTGAAAGCCAGGGGTAAAGGAGAAAAAGGTCCCAACCAAACACCACTAGGAAATTCACCACTGCCAAAGTGGGCATTCTTCAAGTTTTGACTTCCTTCCCCGATCTGTCCGCTATTATTAACTTTTCAGAGTCTTCAGACTGTTTTTGTTTTGTTTTGTTTCATATTTTTGGTCAGAGATTTTTAGCTGCCATCAGTGAGAGAGAAAGGCGGTAATGGGTTTACTCCTTTTGGCCAGTGCCAGAAGTAAAAACCAGAATTTTGATTAGTAATAAGTTCGATTGTACTGTTGGAGAGAAAACACTGTATACAAAACCCAGAAAGTAATAGTTTCATTGGATAAAGATGATGCACTAGTCAAATGCTACCTATAGAACTATTGTCCAGTTCACACTTGCACTCTTCCAATCTCCAAGATGATTGTGTCACACCTCTCTTTCCAAGCCACCACCATCACTGTGTCCCTCTAACGCTCAGATGAAAACTGTGCTTCCTAATTCTCTGGGAAAACAGTTTCCACATCTACTGATCTATTAGTATCTCTACCCATTTGCTCTGTCTCCCCTCCAGTTACTATGAGTGAACTGTCTATGCTCCCAGCCAAGTCAGTTTCTCCATCTGTGCCTTAGATTCCATCCTCTCTCACCTCCTCAAGGACACAACTCCAGTGACCGTCCTTTTTCCTGCATCATCAAAATTTCCCTCCCGATTGATTATTCCTATAAGTGTACAAACATGCTACATTATCCACCTTCTCAAAAGAAAAAAAACTTTTTTTTTAATAGGAGATGGAGCAATCTGCTCTCTCTTTTTTAAAAATTAATTAGTTTATTTATTTATTTTTGGCTGCATTGAGTCTTCATTGCTGTGCGTGGGCTTTCTCTAGTTGCAGTGAGTGCGGGGTACTCTTCGTTGCGGTGTGTGGACTTCTCATTGCGGTGGCTTCTCTTGTTGCGGAGCACGGGCTCTAGGTGCACAGGCTTCAGTAGTTGTGGCTCGGCTCTAGTTGTGGCACACGGGCTTAGTTGCTCTGCGGCATATGGGATCTTCCCAGACCAGGGCTCAAACCTGTGTCCCCTGCATTGGCAGGTGGATTCTTAACCACTGCGCCACCAGGGAAGTCCCCCCCAAAACTTCTTTTTACTCCACAGCCTCTTTTAGATACTTAATCCCACACTTCTAATACCCTTAGTTAATACTCTATTTTATATCCTACTTCTCTGCTCCCCTATGAAACAAGCCAACTACTCAAAAGAGTTATTTATACTCTTTGCCTCAAGTTAGTTTCCCCACTTTCTTTCTTAATCCCACTCCAATCAGGCTTTTTGTCCATCCCACCACCCAAATTGCTCTTACCAAGTCACCAGTGACCTCCATCAACAATCCATCCTCAATCCGTACCTTACTCCACCTCCAGGAACATCTGCTACCGTTGATCACTTCCCCCTTGGAACCTTTCTCACCTGGCTGCTGAGATGCCACCCTCTCTTGGTTCTCTTCATTCCTCCCTGGCCACTTCTCACATTTCTTTGATGGCTTCCCCTCCATCCCAATCATTAGAAGTTGGGGCTCCCCCAGGGTGTAATCCTCGGGTGTTTTCTCGGTCTTCACTATACCTTAGGTGATCCCATCCAGCTTCATTGGTTTATGCATCATCTATATGGTGAGCTCCCATATTTAGGTTCCAGCCTAGACTTCTTCCCTGAACTTCAGACTTGCATACCATCTACCTGTCAGCATTTCTGCTTGGATGGAAATACTAATAAGTAGCATTACAATACCAATAAGTATCTGATTAAGTATCAAACTTAGTGTATAAAAATTGATGTATTTCCCACAAAAACGTGCTTCTCCTATAGCTTCCCCTTTTCAATAAATGATAACTCTGGCCTCCAGTTGCCCAGACCAAAAACTTCAGGGTTCTATCTTTTTAACAGAGGCTTTATTGAAACATAATACTAATATAGAAAAGTACACAAATTATAAATGTATAAGTCAATAAATGTTCACAAAATGAGCACATTTATATAGTCAGCACTAGATCAATAAACAGACGATTACCCCAGAAGCACTCATGTCCCCCTTCTAATCAATGGTAACCAATATCCTGACTTCTTACAGCACCATAGGTAAGTTCTATGTATCTTTGAAATTTAATAATTGGAATCATTTAGTAAATACTTTACGTGTGTCTGGCTTCATTTGCTCAGCATTATATTTTTGAGATGAATTCACTGTAAGCATGTAATTTAAGTTTGTTTTTTTTAAATTTAATTTAATTTATTTTTTTATACAGCAAGTCCTTATTAGTCATCAATTTTATACACATCAGTGTATACATGTCAACCCCAATCGCCCAATTCATCACACCACCACCCCTGCCCCGCCGTGGCTTTCCCCCCTTGGTGACCATACGTTTGTTCTCTACATCTGTGTCTCAATTTCTGTCCTGCAAACTGGTTCATCTGTAC
Organism: Lagenorhynchus albirostris; assembly: GCF_949774975.1. NCBI lineage: Eukaryota > Metazoa > Chordata > Mammalia > Artiodactyla > Delphinidae > Lagenorhynchus > Lagenorhynchus albirostris. The sequence continues at coordinate 23,972,825 of NC_083109.1, forward strand.
CATTTTTCTAGGTTCCACATATATGTGTTAATATACAATATTTATTTTTCTCTTTCTGACTTACTTCACTCTGTATGACAGTCTCTAGGTCCATCCACGTCTCTACAAATGACCCAATTTCATTCCTTTTTATGGCTGAGTAGTATTCCATTGTATATATGTACCACATCTGCTTTATCCATTTGCCTGTCGATGGGCATTTAGGTTGCTTCCATGACCTGGCTATTGTAAATAATGCTGCAGTGAACATGGTGCATGTGTCTTTTTGAATTATGGCTTTCTCTGGGTATATGCCCAGGAGTGGGATTGCTGGGTCATACGGTAATTCTATTTTTAGTTTTTTAAGGAACCTCCATGCTGTTCTCCATAGTGGCTGTATCAATTTACATTCCCACCAACAGTGCAAGAGGGTTCCCTTTTCTCCACACACTCTCCAGCATTTGTTGCTTGTAGATTTTCTGATGATGCCATTCTAACTGGTGTGAGGTGATACCTCATTGTAGTTTTGATTTGCATTTCTCTAATAATTAGTGATGTTGAGCAGCTTTTCATGTGCTTCTTGGCCATCAGTATATCTCCTTTGGAGAAATGTCTATTTAGGTCTTCTGCCCATTTTTGGACTGGGTTGTTTGTTTCATTAATATTGAGCTGCATGAGCTGTTTATATATTTTGGAGATAAATCCTTTGTCTGTTGAGTCCTTTGCAAATATTTTCTCCCAATCTGAGGGTTGTCTTTTCATCTTGTTTATGGTTTCCTTTGCTGTGCAAAAGCTTTTAAGTTTCATCAGGTCCATTTGTTTATTTTTGTTTTTATTTCCATTACTCTAGGAGGTGGATCAAAAAAGATCTTGCTGTGATTTATGTCAAAGAGTGTTCTTCCTGTGTTTTCCTCTAAGAGTTTTATAGTGTCCGGTCTTACATTAAGGTCTCGAATCCATTTTGAGTTTATTTTTGTGTACGGTGTTAGGGAGTGTTCTAATTTCATTCTTTTACATGTAGCTGTCCAGTTTTCCCAGCACCACTTATTGAAGAGACTGTCTTTTCTCCATTGTATATCCTTGCCTCCTTTGTCATAGATTAGTTGACCATAGGTGTGTGGGTTCATCTCTGGGCTTTCTATCTTTTTCCATTGATCTATGTTTCTGTTTTTGTGCCAGTACCATATTGTTTTGATTACTGTAGCTTTGTAGTATAGCCTGAAGCCAGGGAGTCTGATTCCTCCAGCTCCGTTTTTTTCCCTCAAGACTGCTTTGGCTATTCAGGGTCTTTTGTGTCTCCATACAAATTTTAAGATTTTTTGTTCTAGTTCCGTAAAATATGCCATTGGAAATTTGATAGGAATTGCATTGAATCTGTAGATTGCTTTGGGTAGTATACTCATTTTCACAATATTGATTGTTCCAATCCAAGAACATGGTATATCTCTCCATCTGTTTGTATCATCTTTAATTTCTTTCATCAGTGTCTTATAATTTTCTGCATACACGTCTTTTGTCTCCCTAGGTAGGTTTATTCCTAGGTATTTTATTCTTTTTGTTGCAATGGTAAATGAGAGTGTTTCCATAACTTCTCTTTCAGATTTTTCATCATTAGTGTATAGGAATGCAAGAGATTTCTGTGCATTAATTTTGTATCCTGCAACTTTACCAAATTCATTGATGAGCTCTAGTAGTTTTCTGGTGGCATCTTTAGGATTCTCTATGTATAGTATCATGTCATCTGCAAACAGTGATAGCTTTACTTCTTCTTTTCCAGTTTGTATTCCTTTTATTTCTTTTTCTTCTCTGACTGCCATGGCTAGGACTTCCAAAACTATGTTGAATAATAGTGGTGAGAGTGGACATCCTTGTCTTGTTCCTGATCTTAGAGGAAATGCTTTCAGTTTTTCACCATTGAGAATGATGCTTGCTGTGGGTTTGTCGTATATAGCTTTTATTATGTTGAGGTAGGTTCCCTCTATGCCCACTTTCTGGAGAATGTTTATCATAAATGGATGTTGAATTTTGTCAAAAGCTTTTTCTGCATCTATTGAGATGATCATATGGTTTTTATTCTTCAATTTGTTAATATGGTGTATCACATTGATTGATTTGTGTACATTGAAGAATCCTTGCATCTCTGGGATAAATCCCACTTGATCATGGTGTATGATCCTTTTAATGGATTCTGTTGGATTCTGTTTGCTAGTATTTTGTTGAGGATTTTTGCATCTATGTTCATCAGTGATATTGGTCTGTAATTTTCTTTTTTTTTTTCTTTCTTTCGTTTGGTTTTTTTTTTTTTTTTGCGGTATGTAGGCCTCTCACTGTTGTGGCCTCTCCCGTTGCGAAGCACAGGCTCTGGACGTGCAGGCCAAGCGGCCATGGCTCACGGGCCCAGCCGCTCCGCGGCATGTGGGATCTTCCCGGACCAGAACACGAACTCGCGTCCCCTACTTCGGCAGGCAGACTCTCAGCCACTGCGCCACCAGGGAAGCCCATGTAACTTTCTTTTCTTGTAGTATATTTGTCTGGTTTGGGTATCAGGGTGAAGGTTGCCTCATAGAATGAGTTTGGGAGTGTTCCTTCCTCTGCAATTTTTTGGAAGAGTTTGAGAAGGATGGGTGTTAACTCTTCTCTAAATGTTTGATAGAATTCACCTGTGAAGCCATCTGATATGAGTATTGCTACTCCAGCTATCTGGTCCTGGACTTTTGTTTGTTGGAAGATTTTTAATCACAGTTTCAATTTCATTACTTGTGATTGGTCTGTTCATATTCTCTATTTCTTCCTGGTTCAGTCTTGGGTGGTTATAACTTTCTAAGAATTTGTCCATTTTTTCCAGGTTGTCCATTTTATTGGCATAGAGTTGCTTGCAGTTGTCTCTTAGGATGCTTTGTATTTCTGCGGTGTCTGTTGTAACTTCCCCTTTTTCATTTCTAATTTTATTGATTTGAGTCCTCTCCCTTTTTTCTTGATGAGTCTGGCTAATGGTTTATCAATTTTGTTTCTCTTCTCAAAGAACCAGCTTTTAGTTTTATTGATCTTTGCTATTCTTTTCTTTGTTTCTGTTTCATTTATTTCTGCTCTGATCTTTATGATTTCTTTCCTTCTGCTAACTTTGGGTTTTGCTTGTTCTTCTTTCCCTAGTTCCTTCAGGTGTAATGTTAGACTTTTTATTTGAGATTTTTCTTGTTTCTTGAGGTAGGCTTGTTTAGCTATAAACTTCCCTCTTAGAACTGCTTTTGCTGCATCCCATAGGTTTTGGATCGTCGTGTTTTCATTGTCATTCATCTCTAGGTAGTTTTTGATTTCCTCTTTGATTTCTTCAGTGATCGCTTAGTTATTTAGTAAAATATTGTTTAGCCTCCATGTGTTTGTGTTTTTTACGTTTTTTTCCCTGTAATTGATTTCTATTCTCATAGTGTTGTGGTCAGAAAAGATGCTTGATATGATTTCAGTGTTCTTAAATTTACTAAGGCTTGATTTGTGACCCAAGGTGTGGTCTATCCTGGAGAATGTTCCATGTGCAGTTGAGAAGAACGTGTAATCTGCTGTTTTTCGATGGAATGTCCTATAAATATCTATAAACCTATATGGTCTATTGTGTCATTTAAAGCTTGTTTTTCCTTATTAATTTTCTGTCTGGATGATCTGTCCATTGGTGTAAGTGAGGTTTTAAAGTCCCCCACTATTATTGTGTTACTGTCAATTTCCTCTTTTATAGCTGTTAGCAGTTGCCTTATGTATTGAAGTGCTCCTATATTGGGTGCATATATATTTGTAATTGTTATATCTTCTTCTTGGATGGATCCCTTGATCATTATGTAGTGTCCTTCCTTGTCGCTTGTAACATTCTTTATTTTAAAGTCTATTTTATCTGATATGAGTGTTGCTACTCCAGCTTTCTTTTGATTTCCATTTGCATGGAATATCTTTTTCCATCCCCTCACTTTCAGTCTGTATGTGTCCCTAGGTCTGAAGTTGGTCTCTTGTAGACAGCATATATATGGTGTATCCATATATATGTATATATGTATCCATTCAGCAAGCCTGTGTCCTTTGGTTGGAGCATTTAATCCATGCACATTTAAGGTAATTATCGATATGTATGTTCCTATGACCATTTTCTTAATCGTTTTGGGTTTGTTTTTGTAGGTCCTTTTCTTCTCTTGTGTTTCCCACTTAGAGAAGTTCCTTTAGCATTTGTTGTGGAGCTGGCTTGGTGGTGCTGAATTCTCTTAGCTTTTGCTTGTCTGTAAAGCTTTTGATTTCTCCATCGAATCTAAATGAGATCCTTGCCAGGTAGAGTACTCTTGGTTGTAGGTTTTTCCCTTTCATCACTTTAAGTATATCATGCCACTCCCTTCTGGCTTGTAGAGTTTCTGCTGAGAAATCAGCTGTTAACCTTATGGGAGTCCCCTTGTATGTTATTTGTCATTTTTCCCTTGCTGCTTTCAATAATTTTTCTTTGTCTTTAATTTTTGCCAATTTGATTACTGTGTGTCTTGGCATGTTTCTCCTTGGGTTTATCCTGTATGGGACTCTCTGTGCTTCCTGGACTCGGGTGGCTATTTCCTTTCCCATGTTAGGGAAGTTTTCCACTATAATCTCTTCAAATATTTTCTCTGGTACTTTCTCTCTCTCTTCTCCTTCTGGGACCCCTATAATGTGAATGTTGTTGCATTCAATGTTGTCCCAGAGGTCTTTTAAGCTGTCTTCATTTCTTTTCATTCTTTTTTCTTTATTCTGTTCTGCAGCAGTGAATTCCACCATTCTGTCTTCCAGATCACTTATCCGTTCTTCTGCCTCAGTTATTTTGCTATTGATTCCTTTTAGTGTATTTTTCATTTCAATTATTGTATTGTTCATCTCTGTTTGCTTGTTCTTTAATTCTTCTAGGTCTTTGTTAAATATTTCTTGCATCTTCTCGATCTATGCCTCCATTCTTTTTCCGAGGTCCTGGATCATCTTCACTATCATTATTCTGAATTCTTTTTCTGGAAGGTGTCCTATCTCCACTTCATTTAGTTTTTTTTTCTGGGGTTTTATCTTGTTCCGTCATCTGGTACATAGCCCTCTGTCTTTTCATCTTGTCTGTCTTTCTATGAATGTGGTTTTTGTTCCACAGGCTGCAGGATTGTAGTTCTTCTTGCTTCTGCTGTCTGCCCTCTGATGGATGAGGCTATCTAAGAGGCTTGTGCAAGTTTCCTGATGCGAGGGATTGATGGTGGGTAGAGCTGGGTGTTGCTCTGGTGGGCAGAGCTCAGTAAAACTTTAATCCACTTGTCTGCTGATGGGTGGGGCTGGGTCCCCTCCCTGTTGGTTGTTTGGCCTGAGGGGACCCAACACTGGAGTCTACCGGGGCTCTTTGGTGGGGCTAATGGTGGACTCTGGGAGGGCTCACACCAAGGGGTACTTCCCAGAACTTCTGCTGCCAGTGTCCTTGTCCTCACAGTGAGACAGAGCCACCCCCCGCCTCTGCAGGAAACCCCCCAACACTAGCAGGTAGGTCTGGTTCAGTCTCTATGGGGTCACTGCTCCTTCCCCTGGGTCCCAATGTGCACACTACTTTGTGTGTGCCCTCCAAGAGTGGAGTCTCTGTTTCCCCCAGTCCTGTTGAAGTCCTGCAATCAAATCCCACTAGCCTTCAAAGTCTGATTCTCTAGGAATTCCTCCTCCCTTTGCCGGACCCCCAGGTTTGGAAGCCTGACGTGGGGCTCAGAACCTTCACTCCAGTGGGTGGACTTCTGTGGTATAAGAGTTCTCCAGTTTGTGGATCACCCACCCAGCAGTATGGGATTTGATTTTACTGTGATTGCACCCCTCCTACTGTCTCATTGTGGCTTCGCCTTTGTCTTTGGATGTGGGGTATCTTTTTTGGTGAGTTCCAGTGTCTTCCTGTCAATGATTGTTCAGCAGTTAGTTGTGATTTCAGTGTTCTCTCAAGAAGGAGTGAGAGCCCGTCCTTCTACTCCGCCATCTTGAACAAATCACCATAATTTAAGTTTATTCATTTTCATCATTGTATATTCTACTTTGTAAATATGGCATAATCTTTTCAATCATTCTATTGTTTTTTTCTCTCATTTATTTTTTAGCCGTGCCATGTGGGATCTTAGTTCCCCCAGCAAGGAACAAACATGCACCCCCTGCACTGGAAGCACAGAGCCTTAACCACTGGACCGCCAGTGAAGTCCCCGCAATCATTCTATTCTTGACAGCTGTTTGGGTAGTGTCCAGTTTGGGGCTATTACAGATAATGCTGCTATGACTAAACATATGTGTGTTTTTCAATGGATATATGTAAGCATTTCTATTAGGAATATACCTAGGAGGGATATATTCACCTTTAGTAGATGCTATCAGTTTTCCAAACTGGTTGTACCAGTTTACATTACCCACGGCAGAGTAGTAGGGGTCTAGTTGTTCTATAGCCTCACCAATACTGTTTTTCCCTCCCTCCTCTCTCCTTCCCTTCCTCCCTAGTCTTGTCTTTTTCTTTTTAACTATTCTGGTAGGTAAGTAGTGGCATCATATTGTGGCTTTAATTTTCATTTCTTAGAGTCACTTTTTTATTCCTCTATTTCTCTCATACCTACATGCAATCTGTCAGCAAATTCTATCAGCTCTATCTTCATAATATATCCAACATCAGGGTACTTTCACCATCTCTACTGCAAACACCCTGGTCCACACCACCATCATTTTTCACCCATATTATTATAGTAGCCTCGTAAGAGGAATGTATGTGTCCTCGGGCTCCCTGAGTGTGTCTTTGCCCCTGAGCCCTATTTCCCCTATGGTAGCCACAGTGATGCTCTTCAAACAAAAATCAGATCACATCACTCCTCTTCTCAAAAGCCTCCCATGGCTTCCCACCTCACTTAGAATAAAAATCAAAGGAGTTATAATTGGCCTACAAGGCCCTAAGGGATGAGCGTCCTGCTACTTCTCTCTCCTTTGCCCAACCATATACTATAGGTAAACGATCCTCCTCGTTAATCAAATAAACCAAGCTTACTCTCGGGACTTTTGCATTTGTTCTGTCTACTTAGATTAGATTGTTCTTCCCATGGCCATGTGATGTTTCATTCTCTCTCTTCCTTCAGATCCCTGCTCACCTGTCATCCTATTTTAGAGGCCTGCCCTGACTGTGCTGTATAAAACAGCAACTCACCACACCCTGGCACTCATTATCCCTTTATTACTGTCCCTCACCTCCTTTACTTTTCCACATAGCACTTATTATCACTGACATTTTAAAACTTTACTTGTTTACTGTCTTTCTCTCCCAGTAGACAGTAAGTTCTATGAGGACAGACACTTCATTTTGTTCTCTGCTATAGTCCCAGGTCCTCAAATGGTGTCTGAAACATAGTAGACACTCAATAAATATTTTTGGAATAAACTCATATAAATTGACAAGTTGTGATAAGTCCAGAAGAATAATACTGGGATACTGAAAAGCCACATCACATAAGGAACCCTTGAGGGAGCCAGAGATGTTTAACCTAAAGAAGAGAATATTTGGGGGACAGGATCACTGTCTTCAAAAGTATGCCAGGCTGGGCTTCCCTAGTGGCGCAGTGGTTGAAAGTCCGCCTGCCGATGCAGGGGACACAGGTTCATGCCCCGGTCCGGGAAGATCCCACATGCCGCGGAGCGGCTAGGCCTGTGAGCCATGGCCACTGAGCCTGCGTGTCCGGAGCCTGTGCTCTGCAACGGGAGAGGCCACAACAGTGAGAGGCCCGCATACCACAAAAAAAAAAAAAAAAAAAAAAAAAAGTATGCCAGGCTGTCACATGTGGTTTTGGAGGTCAGAACATGGACCTGACCCATTTGAATACTTCTAGTGACAGGGAGCTCACTATTTTGTGAAGCTGCCAGTTCTGTTATTGGATTGCTCTGTTAGAAAGTTACTATACTGAACTAACATTTATTTCTCTGTGACTTCCTCTTATTCATTAATCTGTTCTCCGGAGCTTCCAGACCAAATATCCTTCCCTCTTCACCTCTAACTGGATGAAATGAGACACCAATAAGGGAAATTCACTGGCAGTCCAGTGGTTAGGACTTCAGACTCTCACTGCCAAGGGCTGGGGATCGGTCCCTGGTCGGGGAACTAAGATCCCACATGTTGCGTGGCGTGGCCAAAAAAAAAAAAAAAGAGAGAGAGAGAGAGAGAGAACACCAACACGTATGCCTGAGGAAATTTAAAAAACAAAGTAAAACAAAAAAAATGAGATGACTTTTGTTTTGTAGAAAGGAATACACATACTGAAAAATGGGAGGCTTGAAAAAATCAAGGGTGTTGTTGCTTGCTGTAAGTGGGAAGGTATTGTGAAGTTGTGAGAGGAAAGACAAAGAAGAAAGATGAGTTGATGGCTCGGGAGAGGAATCTTGGGGAAAAGGTCAGAAATATCTAAAGGAGAATTTGATTAAGTTTCTGCTGTATGGGGCAGGCACGATGAACCTTTTTACTAGGCTCTCCATTAAGTAATCAGTAAAATATTCCTGCATTGTAGAGTTGGATCTATCTTGGGGGGGAATATGTAGAAGTCTTGAGTCTGGTGAGTGTGGAGCCAGGCTGAGGCTGCTCATGAGAGGGCCATCATATGCAGGTCCACATACATCAGTCCTTCAGCCAGATGAGGGGAGATCAGAGGAAACAGAGTTTTGGATTCTGTGGAAATGAGTTTTGGATACTGGAAATGAGAATACTAACATCTGCCAGGAAATGAGAAGAATAACATCTGCTAGGAAATGAAGATAATACCTGCCCTTCTTTCCTAATAAACTTGTTTGCCAGATCAACAAAAATTTCAACAAGATAATAGAATAAAAATATTTCGGTAATGATAAAATTATATATAAAAGGGATTATTATTATTAAAGTTAGTGGAAGACTGGATGAAATCACTTCCTTTCTCAAAAATTGTCCATTTATTTATTCATCTAGTCATTGTTGTCTATCTTTTAAATCCCTGGCACTCTTCTAGATCCCTGGCACTCTTGTAGATACTAAGGCTACAATGATGAACAAGGGTTTTTATTTCCCTAGAGAAGGAACTAGTTAACTACTGCCTGTAGAATTAAGTATCACTTCTTAGCATTGCATTCTTTTTTTTTAATTGGCCACACCACGCGGCATGTGAGATCTTTATTTTTTTAATTCATTTTTATTTATTTACTTATTTATTTTTGGCTGTGTTCGGTCTTCGTTGCTGCGTGTGAGCTTTCTCTAGTTGCAGTGAGCGGGGGCTACTCTTTGTTGCAGTGCGTGGGCTTCTCTTTGTGGTGGCTTCTCTTGTTGTGGAGCACGGGCTCTAGGTGCGTGGGCTTCAGTAGTTGTGGCACGTGGTCTCAGTAGTTGTGGCTCGCGAGCTCTAGAGCACAGGCTCAGTAGTTGTGGTGCATGGGCTTAGTTGCTCTGCGGTATGTGGGATCTTCCAGGATCAGGGGTCGAACCCGTGTCCCCTGCATTGGCAGGCGGGTTCTTAACCACTGCGCCACCAGGGAAGCCCCAGTATGTGGGATCTTAGTTCCCCGACCAGGGAATCGAACCCTTGCCCCCTGCAGTGGAAGCACGGCGTCTTAACCACTGGACTGCCAGGGAAGTCCCCAGCATGGCATTCTTAATCTGGTACTCAAATGACCCATTTTATCTCCATTTCCTTACGTAAACTATACTCAGAGCAGCCACATGAGACCATTTATTATTCCTCAAACATACGGTTCTCTTTCACCCTCTTTGCCTTTATGCTTTTATGTCCATCCAGAATCCATTATTCATTCATCGAATAAACATGTACTGGACTCTTTCCTTGTGTTGTGTTTTATGCTGGGACATGTCAGGAACTTTTTTTTGACTGCATAGGGTGTTTATTTGCAGCACGCGGGTTCTTCACTGAGGCACAGGGGCTTCTCTCTAGTTGTGGCTTGGGGTTTTTCCTCTTTTCTAGTTGTGGTGCATGGGCTCTAGAGCGCGTGGGCTCTGTAATTTGCAGCACGCGGGACTCTCTAGTTGAGGTGCGGGCAAGCTCTGTAGTTATGGCGCAGGGCTTAGTTGCCCTGCAGCATGTGGGATGTTAGTTCCCCAACCAGGGATCGAACCTGCGTCCCCTGCATTGCAGGACAGATTCTTTACCACTGGACCACTAGGGAAGTCCCAGGAACATGTTGATAAATAAGATATAAAGTTTGCCCTCAAAGATCTTAGCCTGGGAGGGGAGAAACATCTTTCCCCCTTTCACCTACTGAAATCCTTCTCTTCCTTCAAGGTCCAGGTGAATCTATGGCCTCTGTGTAGCTTTCCCAGATCCTTTCCCTCAGTACATGGCTTATAATTACTTTGTATCCTTTTCATTCCTATTGTGTGAAATTAAACTGTTTTGTATGCCTCTCCTTCTAGATTATGAGCTCCTTTCAGGGATCATGTTTTACCCATTTCTGCATCCTGAGAGCAGTTAACACGACGCTTTACATCAAATAGGCCCCAGCAACAGCTGTTTGAATTGGAAGAAGAATAAGTTACAGAAGCCTACACCTCAGACCTGGCAGGAGGCATAAAATCAAAACACACATTGTTTTGCGTTTTGTTTTTATTTATATTTATTTATTATTTTTAAATTGGAGTATAGTTGATTTACAATGCTGTGTTAGTTGCTGGTATACAGCAAAGTGATTCAGTTATATATATATATGTATATATGTATAATGGAAAAGAATATGAAAAAGAATATAAATATATATGTTCTTTTTCATATTCTTTTCCATTATATGTTATTACAAGATATTGAATATAGTTCCCTGTGCTATATGCTAGGACGTTGCTGTTTATCTATTTTATACATAGTAGTTTGTATCTACTAAACCCAAACTCCTAATTTATCCCTCTCCCCCCTCCCCACCCCGCTTCTCCATAAGTTTGTTTTCTATGTCTGTGAGTCTGTTTCTGTTTTGTAGATAAGTTCATTTGTGTCATATTTTAGATTCCACATAAAAGTGATATCGCGTGATATTTGTATTTCTCTGTCTGACTTACTTAGTATGATAACCTCTAGGTACATCCATGTTGCTGCAAATGGCATTATTTCATTCTTTTTTTATGGCTGAGTAGTATTCGTGTGTATACCACAGCTTCCTTTTTTATATAAATTTATTTATTTTATTTTATTTATTTTATTTTTGGCTGCGTTGAATCTTTGTTGCTGCACGCAGGCTTTTCTCTGGTTACAACAAGTGGGGGCTACTCTTCCTTGCGGTGCGCGGGCTCTAGGCGCGCAGGGTTCAGTAGTTTTGGCTCGCGGGCTCTAGAGTGCAGGCTCAGTAGTTGTGGTGCACGGGCTTAGTTGCTCCACGGCATGTGGGATCTTCCCGGACCAGGTCTTGGACCCGTGTCCCCTGCATTGGCAGGTGGATTCTTAACCACTGCACCACCAGCGAAGCCCTACCACATCTTCTTTATCCATTCATCTGTAAATGGACATTTAGGTTGCTTCCATGTCTTGTCTATTGTGAATAGTGCTATGAGTATTGGGTTGCATATACCTTTTCGAGTTAGGTTTTCTCTGGATATATGCCCAGGAGTGGGATTGCTGGATCATATGGAATTCTATTTTTAGTTTTTTAAGGAACCTCCATACTGTTTTCCATAGTGGCTGCACCAATTTATATTCCCACCAACATTATAGGAGTGTTCCCTTTTGTCCACACCCTCGCCAGCCTTTATTATTTGTAGACTTTTTTTTGTGTGTGTGTGCAGTGCGCGGGCTTCTCACTGTTGTGGCCTCTCCCGTTGCCGAGCACAGGCTCCGGACGCGCAGGCTCAACGGCCATGGCTCACGGACCCAGCCCCTCCGCGGCATGTGGGATCTTCCCAGACCGGGGCACGAACCCGTGTCCCCTGCATCGGCAGGCAGACTCTCAACCACTGCGCCACCAGGGAAGCCCATTTGTAGACTTTTTAATGATGGCCATTCTGCTGAGTGTGAGGTGATACCTCATCGTAGTTTTGATTTGCATTTCTCTGATAATTATTAGCAAAGTTGAGCATCTTTTCATGTGCCCACTGGCCATCTGTATGTCTTCTTTGGAGAAATGTTTATTCTGTCCCTTTTTTGATTGGGTTGTTTGTTATTTTGTTGTTATTGAGTTGTGTGAGCTGTTTGTATATTTTGGAAACTAAGTCCTTGTCGGTCACACATTTTGCAGATATTTTCTCCCAGTCTGTAGGTTGTCTTTTCGTTTGTTTATGGTTTCCTTTGCTGTCTTTTCATTTGTTTATGGTTTCCTAAGCAAAAACTTATAAGTTTGATTAGGTCCCATTTGTTTAGTTTCACTTTTATTTCAGTTGCTTTGGGAGACTGACCTAAGAAAACGTTGCTATGACTTAGGTCAGAGAATGTTTGCCTATGTTCTCTTACAGAAGTTTTAAGGTATCCTGTCTTATATTTAAGTGTTTAAGCCATTTTGAGTTTATTTTTGTGAATGGTGTGAAGGAGTATTCTAACTTCATTGATTTGCATGTGGTTGTCCAGCTTTCCCAACACCACTTACTGAAGAAACTGCCTTTTCTCCATTGTATCTTCTTGCCTACTTTGGCAAAGATTAGTTGACCATAGGTGAGTGGGTTTATTTCTGGGCTCTCTATTCTGTTCCATTGATCCATAAAAACATACATATTGAACTGAATCAAAAGGATGGGGAAAAAAAAAAAGGATGGGGAAGACAGTAAGCCAAGCTACCCAGAAGGAGGCTTTTAGAATACGTTAGGGAGTCACTTGTTTACATTTATTCCAGATTTGTTTACTTCTTGTGAAAACTCAAATTTGGCCTCCAGTAGTCTGGCTATTGGCAGGTAGGCATAAGCCAAACATTCTGCAGTTGTCTGGGAAGAATAATGGGACTTCTAGAACTCTTACATTTGCCCAAAGGCCAGCTGTCTGGACTTAGGAACTTAGAATCCTAGTTATCAGAGCTGGAAAGTATCTTAGAAAGTATAAGCTCCCTTTCAGAGAAGCACTGACTTAGCCAAGGTCACACAGCTATGAACAAATATTCACATGTGTAAGCATAGGCAATGAACCTTCCATTCATTCTCTACTCCATGTAGAACCTTCTAGAAATGAGGATCATATCATCTCCGTAGAAGGTCAGAGTTACTGATCCCATTGTTTTTCTGACACTTTACCTCTCCTTCTTCGGAATGTGAATAAGAACTTTAAGAAAATCCCTGCAAGTAATCCCATTACTTCTACAGCTTATGACTCCCACCACCTTTCACAGCATGGTGTAGCAGCATTAGCTCAGGGTCAAAAGTCAGAAGTCCCAAGTTCTAGTGCTAGTTCCTACACCAGATAACTGTGGAACCTTGGACAAGCAGCTTAGTCTCTCCCAGATTCAATTTTACCATCAGGTCAAGAATATATGATGTAGGACTTCCCTGGTGGCCCAGTGGTTAAAAATCCGCCTGCCAATGCAGGGGACATGGGTTCGAGCCCTGATCTGGGAAGATTCCATATGCTGCAGAGCTACTAAGCCCATGAACCACAGCTACTGAGCCTGCACTCTAGAGCCCGTGAGCCACAACTACTGAGCCCACGTCCGGGAAGATCCCACATGCCGTAGAGCAACTAAGCTCGCGAGCCACAACTACTGAGCCCACGTGCCACAACTACTGAAGCCCGTGGGCCTAGAGCCCATGCTCCACAACAAGAGAAGCCACCGCAATGAGAAGCCTGCGCACTGCAACAAAGAGTAGCCCCCGTTTGCAGCAACTAGAGAAAACCCGCGAGTAGCAATGAAGACCCAATGCAGCCAAAAATAAATAATAAATAAAATAAATACATAAATACATAAAATTCTAAAAAAAAATAAATAAAGTTGAAATGACTCCTTGATCCATGGGCTACAGAATGGCTGTTGTGTCAGCAGGCATGAAAATAACATTAATCTCAATTAAAAAAAAGAAAGAGTCAACAAGCAGAGTATATTAAAAAAAAATGACATTAATCTCACTGTCCATCTCCATCAGAGCTCTTGGGTGACCAGGTGCATTAATGAGCAGTAATATTTTGAAAGGAGTCTTTTTTTTTTTCCTGAGCAATAGGTCTTAACAGTGGGCTTGAAATATTCAGTAAACCTCGTTGTAAACAGATATGCTGTCATCCAGGCTTTGTTGTTCCATTATAGAGCACAGGCAGAGTAGGTTTAGCATAATTCATAAGGGCCCTTGGATTTTCAGGATGGTAAATGACTATGTCTTCGATTTAAAATTACCAGGTGAGGGCTTCCCTGGTGGCGCAGTGGTTGAGAGTCCGCCAGCTGATGCAGGGGACACAGGTTTGTGCCCCGGTCCGGGAAGATCTCACATGCCACGGAGCGGCTGGGCCCGTGAGCCATGGCCACTGAGCCTGTGCGTCTGGAGCCTGTGCTCCGCAACGGGAGAGGCCACAACAGTGAGAGGCCCGCGTACCGCAAAAAAAAAACAACAAAACCCCCCCAAAAAAACCAAACAAACAAAAATAAATAAATAAATAAAATTACCAGGTGCATTAGGCCCTAACGAGTGTCAGCCTGTCTTTTGAAGCTTTAAAGCCAAGCATTGACTTCTCCTCTCTAGCTATGACAGCCCTAGAAGGCATCTTCCAATATAAAGTTGTATCATCTAACATGGAAAATCTGTTGTTTAGTGTAGCCACCTTCATTAATTGTCTTAGCTACATCTTCTGGATAACTTGCTGCAGCTTCTACATCAGCACTGGTAGCTTTACTTGCACTTTTATGTTGCAGAGATGGCGTCCCTCCTCAACCTCATGAACTAACATTTGCTAGCTTCAAACTTTTCTTCTGTAGTTCCTCACCTCTCTCAGCCTTCATAGAATTGAAGATAGTTAGGGATTTACTCTGGATGAGGCTTTGGCTCAAGGGAACATTGTGGCTGGTTTGATCATCTCTCCAGAACAAACTTTCTCCATATCAGCAATAAGGCTGTTTCACTTCCTTATCATTCATGTGCTACTGGAGTAGTGCTTTTAATTTCCTTCATGAACTTTTCCTTTGTATTCACAACTTAGCTAACTGTTTGGTACAAGAGGTCTAGCTCTCAGCCTATTTTGGCTTTCAATATGCTTTCCTCACTAAGCTTAATAATTTCTAGGTTTTGATTTAAAGTGAGAGACATGCAACTTTTCCTTTCACTTGAACAGTTAGAGAAGTGTTAGAACACTTAGAATCCACTGTAGGATTATTATTGGCCTAATTTCAATGTTGTTGTGTCTCAGGGAATAGGGAGGCCCAAGGAGAGGGTGTGAGACAGAGGAACAGTCAGTTGGTGGAGCATTCAGAACACACACAACATTTAGTAAGTTCGCCATCTTATATGAATACAGTTCATGAAGTCCCCAAACAATTACAATAGTAACATCAAAGATCACTGATCACAGATCACCATAATAGATGTAATAATAATGAAAAAGTTGAAATACTGTGAGAAGTACCAAAATGAGACACAGAGACAGGAAGTAAGCAAACGCCATTGGAAAAATGGCTCTGATAGACTTGATCAATGCAGGGTTGCCACAAACCTTCAGTTTGTAAAAACTGCAATATCTGTGAGGTGCAATAAAGCAAAACACAATAAAACAAGGTACACCTGTATTGAGATATAATTCACATACCATAAAATCCATCCATTTAAAGTATGCAGTTCAATGTTTTAACTATATTGTGCATCCATGATCACAGTCTAAGTTTAGGATATTTTCATCACCCCCAAAATAACCCTGTGTCCTTTAGCAGTCACTTTCTATCACCACCTCCTCCTCCCAGCACTAGGCACCACTAATCTACTTTCTATGTCTATGGATTTCCTATTCTGGACATTTCATGTAAATGGAATCATACAAGATGTGGTTCTTTGTGACTGGCTTCTTTCATTTACTGTAATGTTTTAAAGGCTCATTCATGTTGTAGCATGTGTCAATACTTCATTCATTTTTATGCTTGCAGAGTATTCTATTGTAGAAATATACCACAGTTTGTTTATCCATTCATCAATTGATAGGTATTTGGATTGTTTCCACCCTTTGGCTGTTATGAATAGCGCTGCTATGAACATTCATGTACAAGTATCTGTGTAGACATGTTTTCAGTTCTCTTGAGTACATACCAGGAATGGAATTGCTGAGTCAATTGGTAAATCTGCGTTTAACTTTTTGGGAACTGTCAAATGTTTTCCGAAGTGGCTGTACCGTTTTACATTTCCACCAGCAATATCATAGGGTTCCACTTTCTCCACGACCTCACCAACACTTGTTTATTGTCTATCGTTTTTAATTTTAGCCATTTTTGATGGTGTGAAGTGGTATCTCATTATAGTCTTGATTTACATTTCCTTAATGACTAATGGTGTTGAGCCTCTTTTCATGTGCTTTTGAATACTGGTATATATTCTTTAATAAATGCCTATTCAAATCCTTTGCCTATTTTTAAATTGGGTTATCTGTCTTTTTATTTTTGTGTTGTAAGAACTTTTTATATATTCTCAGTACTAGATCCTTATGAGATATATGATTTCCAAATATGTTCTTCTATTCTGTGGGATATGTTTTCACTTTGATAGTTTCCTGTGAAGCACCAAAGTATTTTATTTTGAAGAATTGCAATTTATCTATTTTTTTTCTTTTGTTGCTTGTACTTTTTTATCATATCTAAGAAACCATTGCCTAATCTAAGGGCAGTATTTACACTTATGTTTTCTTCTAAGAGTTTTATGACTTTAGATCTTATATTTAGTACTTTGATCCATTTTGTGTTAATTTGTGTTTAGAGCGTGAGGTTGGGATCCCAACTTCATTCTTTTGCATGTTGATATACAGTTGTCCCAGCACCATTTGTTGAAAAAATTATTCCTTCTCCATTGAATTACTTTAGCAAATTGTAGGAAATCAATTGACCACAACATAAGGGTTTATTTCTGGAGTCTCAGTCTTTTCCCACTGATCTATATATCTCTTGTTATGCCAGTAAAACACTGTGTTGATGATTGTAGCTTTGTAGTCAGTTTTTAAGTCAAGAAGTGTGAGTCCTCAACTTTTTTCAAGATATTCTTGGGAGCTATTTTGGGTCCCTTGCACTTCCATATGAATTTTAATAGGGACTGCATTGAATCTGTAGATTAATATTGCTGCCTTAACATATTAAATCTCTGACCAAGGAATGCAGGATTTGTTAATTTATTTAGTCCTTCTTTAATTTCTTTCAATAAGGATTTGTAGTTTTCAGTGTGTAGATCTTATGTTCCTTTTGTTAAATTTATTCTTAAGTATTTTATTCTTTTTCATGCTATTATAAATAGATTTCTCTTCTTAATTTCATTATTGGATGGTTTATTGCTAGTGCATAGAAATACAAATGTTTTTTATCAATATTTTATTTTTTTAAATATTATTTTATTTTATATTGGGGTATATTTGATTTACAATGTTGTGTTAGTTTTGGGTGTACAGAAAAATAATTTAGTTATACATATACATAGTATCTATTCTTTTTCAGATTCTTTTCCCTACAATTGTTTTTTTTTTTTTTTTTTTTTTTTTGCGGTACGCGGGCCTCTCACTGTTGTGGCCTCTCCCGTTGCGGAGCACAGGCTCCGGACGTGCAGGCTAAGCGGCCATGGCTCACGGGCCCAGCCGCTCCGCGGCATGTGGGATCTTCCCAGACCAGGCCAGGGCACGAACCCGTGTCCCCTGCATCAGCAGGCGGACTCTCAACCACTGCGCCACCAGGGAAGCCCCCTTGCAATTGGTTTTTATATATTGATCTTGTATCCTGCAACATTGCTAAACTTGTTTATTAGCTCTAATTGTTGTTTTAGTACATTCTTTAGGATTTTCCATATATAAAATCATGTAATTTCTGAATAAATATACTTTTATTTATTCCCTTCTAATACAGGTGCCTTTTATCTTGCCTGATTTTACTCTTGCCTGATTGCTCAGGCTAGAACCTCAAGTACAATGTTGAAAAAAAGTAGGGAGAGCAGAAATTCTTGTCTTGTTTCTGATTTTAGGGAAAAGGTTAAGTATGGTGTAAGCTGTGGGTTTTTCTGTAGATAACATTTATCAGGTTGAATAAGTTCCCTTCTGTTTCTAGTTTGTTGAGTGTTTTTATCATACAGGGTATGGGATTATAACAAATGCTTTTTCTGCATCTATTGAGATGATCATGTTGATTTTGTCCTTTATTTTATTGATATGGTGTATTACACTGAGTGATTTTTATATATTGAGCCAAGTGTGCATCCCTGGTATAAATCTCCCTTGTTCACGGTATATCATCCTTTTTATATGTTGTTGGATTCAATTTGTTAGAATTTGTTGAGGATTTTCGTGTCTATAAGATATTTGTAGTTGTCTTATAATCTATCTATATGGTTTTGGTCTCAGATTAATACTGGCCTCATAGAATGACCTGGAGAGTGTTCCCTTTTCTGTTTTTCGGAAGAGTTTATCAAGGATTAATGTTAATTCTTCTTTAAATGTGGTGGAATTCACCAGTGAATTAATTTGGGCCTGGGCTTTTCTTTGTGGGAAGTTAAAAATTACTAATTCAACATCTTTACTTGTTATAAGTCTATTTAGATTTTCGATTTCTTCTTAGTCTGTGTTAATTGTTTGTGTTTCTCTAGGAATTTGTCAGTTTCATCAATGTTGTCTGATTTGTTGGCATACAGTTGTTTGTAGTATTCCTTATAATCATTTTTATTTCTGTAATGATATTTGTAATTTGATCTTCTCTCTTTTTTTCTTGATAAGTCTAGCTAAAGTTTTGTCAGATTTGTTTATCTTGGGCTTCCCTGGTGGCGCAGTGCTTGAGAGTCCACCTGCCGATGCAGGGGACATGGGTTCGTGCCCCGGTCTGGGAGGATCCCACATGCTGCAGAGCGGCTGGGCCCGTGAGCCATGCCTGCTCCGCAGCGGGAGAGGCCACAACAATGAGAGGCCCACGTACCATAAAAAAAAAATAAATAAAATTAAAAAAAATAAAATATGCTTTTAAAATTGGTAAATCTAAAGCACAGTTGGGTGAAGAGAAGTGGTAGGGAAAAAAAATTGAAAAGTAAGATGGGGCCAGATTTTACAAGGCCTTGACAGTCATTTTGCAGATTCTGAATTTAGCTCAATAAATACGGGAAATTTGAAAAACAGAACAATGACATGATCAGAACTCTATATTTTTATTGCCATGTAGAGGATTAGAGAAATTAGAGACCAGGAGAAAAATGAGGAAGAGCTATTGCCATGGTCCAGTCAAAAGACTGATAGACTTTCTCAATTTGGAGACAGACAGAGAGAGAGATTGTCAATCACAGGTTGGGCCTTCTGGAAGCAGATGCCAAGACAGGGTTTGAGGTGCAAGATATTATTAACTAGGGGGAGGAAGCAGGATGGAATAGAGGAAGAAATCAGACTGTAGTGTAGATCCAACAAAGACCCAGCCAACCTGGTGAGGAGCTCTGGAATGAACACAGCTCATCAGAAATACAGTGGGTCAGAATGGCTGAACCTGTATACCCCCTGCTTCGTTCAGGCACTGGATGAAGACAGCCCCAGGATGAGCATGACCTTGTGCAGGACTGTTCTCTGTGGGTGAGGCAGACCCTGAAGGAACTGAAGCAGCTAGAGGCTATCTGCTGACTATACTTCCTGTAGCTGAATAGCACGTCTTTCCTTTTGAAGGCAGAACTGGGTGGTACACCTCTGTGCCTACCAGAGAGAAAGAGATGAATTATGACATCTTGAACAAAAGCAATAGAGTGGAAAGGAGGGAGACGATTCTACAGATATTGTATTTTATAGGTTGGGATAAAAAGGGAGTAAATAAAGGTTAACAGTGAGGTCTCTATATTGATATGATTTGATGGTAATTCTGTTTAACTGAGAGTAAACAGAATAGGGAGACCAGGTTTGGGGAGACAGATATGGCATTTCATTTTGAACATGTTGACTCTGAAATGTCTGCAAAATATTAAGGTACAGATGATTTTCAAGAAGCAAGGCAAATGGGGGGGTCTGGAGGTCAGCAGCAAAGGCTATATTTATTGAGTATATATATATATATATATATATATATATATACTACCTTATATTATCTCATTTAATACTCATAATGCCTCTATGAGATAGGTATTGTTTTTATTATACCCTTTTAGTATATTTTATTATACCTTTTGTTTATGAAGAAACTAAGACTTGAAGAAGTTAAATGCCTGGCTCATAGAGGTAAAACTCGAGCCTGTCTTATGACAAAACACATGCTCTCAAAGACACCATGACATTGTTTCCCCATGGAAACCACCACATAGAGACAGTATTTGAAGTCATGGAAGTTAGTAGGTCACCAGAAAGGGTACAGTTTAAAGGGGAACAAAAGGAGCCAAAAAAAGGAATTCTAAGGAAGTCAACATTTCAAAGGTGAATTGAGGAAGATGACATAGGCAAAGGGATTGATTGAGCAGCCAAAACACTTTTTAAAGATGAGATGCATGCTATCTCAGAAGTTGGGGTAAAAAGAGAGCCCTAGTCCACAAAGTGAAATGTTGCAGATATCATGGAAAATGAAGGTTTCACAATTAGAGGTCATTGATTATCTTAGACCAGTTTACAGAGAAGTCAGATTGCAGTGGGTTGAAGAGAGAATGGGTGGTGAGGAAGTAGAAGCAAAGGGTATAGGCTACTTTCCCCAAAGTTTTGCAAAGTAGAGGAAATAATAATGCTGTATACACAAGTAAGGAATTTTATTAATGTTATTAATTGATTAATAATTCCTTGCTCCCATATTACTTCGATTGCACACTTCCATCATTTCTCTGGTTATTTCTACCTCTATTGTATAATACCAGTGTCCCTTCCCAAGTCTAACATACCCGGAAGCACTGAATGTTGGTTGTTTGGGTTGTGGATGATTTGTTTTATTTGGTTATGTGTTTTGAACGCCTCAGGTGATTCTGTCTTTGGAAGATGGGTGGGCCACAGACCACCTCCGTTGCCCCAACTCCATCATCTGTTTTCCACAAACATAGATAAGCATTCACTTCGCAGACCAGTTCAGCAAAGGTGCCAGTTCTTAGGTTCTTAGCAAACCAACTACCCTGTCTACCTAGGCTCCTCCCCTCCCCTTCCTCAAACTCTTGGTGGGCGGGTCTCGGAGAAGAAATGAGCTGCCATTCTAAATCTTCTGGAGTATAATGTCCCAGATGGGGAATCTGTACAGTTTTGCAGTGAGCTGAGATCTTCCTTTGCCAGGCCCCATCAGTCTAGCTCTTTTTCAGAGAGGGCTGGAGAGTAATTAACACCGCTGCCGTCCACCTGTGCACAAGAAGATGCCTACAGCCACTCCAGTGATGATGAAACAGCCCACCAGGATGCCCAGGACCAGCGAAGTGTAGGAGCGGCCTACTTGGCTTCCTGCAGAACACGCGGAGAGTTAGCTTGAAGAACATACCCCCAAGGAGTCCATGGTTTGAACCAAACCCCAAGGGATTCCTTCCCCAAAGGAAGCGGGGCGGGGAGGGCTAGTTCACCAATTTACGGAAGGTGTGTGTACTCTGTCCCAAACCGCCAGCCTTGGGCCTTCTGTTGCTCAAGGTATCCATCCTTCAGGTCCACGCATTTGCCTGGAACCCACCCAACACACAGGACCCTCCCCGATCCCACCATACCTTTCGAGCTGTTCCCGGTGATGTGTTTCTGCACGTACTGCACACAGGTGTCCTGCAGAAATTCCCTCAGTTCGTACCGAGTACGATTGTACTTGTTGAGCTGCTCCAGGGCGTAGGTGACCACACTGGAAGATGCCTGAGGCCCTGCCGTCCATGAGGCTGTCTTCGGTTGAAAACTCATAAAGGAGCTCCCATTCACAGCCACTTCGAAGAAGACACGGGCTTTCAAGCCCTCAGGAGGCAGCTCACATCCCAGGAAGCAGCGAATGGTCAGAGGAACTGTAGATGGGGGATTCAGGGTCAGAGGGCTATGTGGAAGGGTGTCAGGTGTCGGGGCATGTCCGCCAGGGGGAAGTGAGCTTTCAGGGTGCATGGTGGATCAGGGACAGGGCCTCTTAACAGGGGCTACCCCGAGGTCATGCCAGCAGGAAGAGGGCCTGACGGACAGTACAGTACGTCAGCTAGGACACCCACTCTTCTCCAGCCTCCATCTCCCACCCAGCAATCAGCAAAGGCAAAAAGACCACGCCCGGCAAGGACACCCATCCCAGAACTTGACCCCGCCCGGTTCTTCCACAGACCCTCCCCCCAGTTAGGTCCCGCCCATAGGCCGCGCCTCCCACCTCAAGGGCCCACCCTCGCCAGCCCCCGCCCCTGCGTGCGTCACTCACAGGCCACGCCCCGCTCGTGGTGCACCACCTGCACCAGGCCCAGGAACTCCTGCAGGTAGCGATTCACACCGTTCTTTGTGAGAGCCCAGCTCTCGGGCTCCTGCAAGGGCTGCAGCTGTTGGATCGAGACGTTGTTGCCCGGGCCTTCCAGAACGTGCGTCAGGACCCCCCCGAGCGTCGCGTTGCCCCGGTGCCACACTTGAGAGGGGTTGCGGAAGTAGGAGACCTGGATCATGTGGAGGTACCGCGGGCCTGGGGGCAGGAGTCAGCGCGTCGGGCCCAGGCCGGCGTGGGAGGGGTCGGCGTGTAACCCGAGATAATAACTCCTCACCCAGAGGTCGGCCTTCTTGGCCCTTCCTAAACCATAAAGTGCCCTCCCACCCTTCCTTCCATTTGACGCTCTCAGGAACCCTGCCAGGAAGGCAGGACAGGGGTTATTATCTTTGTTTTTACAGATGAGGAAACTGAGGCTAGAAGTGCAGGAGCCACTTGCCCCAGGATAATCCAGACGGTCAGTGGAAGAGCCACTCTGGTCTGCTTTCTCTCTCTCACCCCTTCCTCCCCAGCCCCCCATTTCCGGTTGGTTAACAAATCCTGACCTACAGTGAAGTCCCAATTCCATCTCCTGTTCTCTGTCTCCTCTGCCACTGCCCCACTTCAGGCCTCAGTGGTTCTCATCTGTCCTGGAGTAGTAACTTCCTTCCTCATCCCCCCCTCCACTCATCTTTCAGTGTCACCCCTTCTAATCTGCCCTCCACCTGGCCCAGAAATAAGATTATGTCCTTCTGCTTAAAAATCCTCCAGGGACACAGTCCCCTATCAACAACAACAATAGTAATAGCCATTAAGTGCTTATTATGACCTGGGCACTGTACTTTACATGCATCATTATCGTATTTGTGCTTTCCTTCCATTAACTTGATGTAGTCGCTACTATTACTAACCCCAGTCCATGTGGAAAACAGGTGAAAGTGGCATAGCAGAGTCAAGGTTAGCATGCAGGCAGTCTGAGCCCAGCACTCTTAGCCACTCAACTATACTGTCTCCAAATAGGATATCTGTCCGTAGAATCAAGTCCACAGTCTTTAGCCTGACATTCAAGGCTGCCGGAGACTGGGCCCCACCTGCCTTTTTTGGCCTCTTCCCTGTGCTTAGATAGTACCTCAAAGTACTTGGAGTCCGTCATGCTGCCTTTCAGGTGACATGTGAATAGCATGCCAGGGTTGCTGTGTCTCCTGGCAAACTTCTGTTCATGCTTTAAGACCCAGCTGTTGCCCTCTCCTTGAAGAAGTTTTCCTAATGCTTCTCTTTACCCTCTCAGACACAGTGGGTCAGTTTCAGCGATCTCAGATTCTGCATAACTGTCTCCAAACACACAGGCTTCCATTCCTCTAGGCTATGGAATCATGTCTGGTTATCTCTGCCTCCTACACCCACTAAGGGCCTGGCATGGAGTTGGTGCCCAGAGAATGTCTGAGGGGGAAATGAGTCTGGCGATGTAAATCTCCTTGGGGACATGTGTCTTGTCCACGTTTGCATCTGAGAAGTCGTGCTCTGTGTCTGCAGATGTGAATGAGTATTTCTGTGTGGGTCACCCCCAGACAAGGTTCTTAACTGCTTTGACCAGTCTCATCCTTTGTAAAATGGAGATAATAATATCACCCACCTTGTAAAGATTTTGTGGGAGTGAAATGAGTCAATACACGTATTAAGCATAGTGAGCACTGATTGAATACTGGTTATTATTTGCTCTCTCTCTGAGGGGGAGACTGAAGCTACAGAGGCTGTGGGAGAGGGGAGACGAGGCCCCTGTGCAATTACAGTGCAAGGCAGTAACTCCCCTTCCCTGCTTAAATGGAGCCACTGTGGCAGCCTGATCCTTCACAAGTTCTCCCATCAACCGCAGCTTGTCTCTCCCCCGGATTTCCCCTCACCAGCCTGCCCCCAGTCTTCCTCCACCTTATCTAGTCTCCTCTTCTGCCTCACAGGTCTCAGCCCCAGTCTTTCCCCAAGTCTCCCGTCAGTTCTCCCAGTGTCTCTCATTCCTTCCATCTCTTGTCTCATCCCTAAGTCTCTTCCCATGTTCCCTAAACTCACCTCCATCCACCATCACCCTCAGACCTCCCTCTCCAGACTTCGCCCCATCTTTCCTCTCTCCCCATGGCTAATTCTCTCACCCTTTCTACAAGCCCCTTTCCCATTTTTCCAGTCTTGTTTCCCCCCAGCCTCCTGCATCTCCCCCTTCCCAGGGGCTGAACTATGCTTCCTCACCTTGGCTTTGGGACACGAACCAGTCCCCAGGACCTGCCTGCCCGCTGGAGAGATCCAGCCGGCTGCAGACACAGACACTGTGGGATAAGCTCCCCTCTGGTCTTGCCTGTGTACCCAGACAGGCTGAGAGTCTCCAGAACCATCCCGGGGCACGAGATGTGCCCTCGACTCACCATCTGAGGCTTCCTGGCTACAGAGGGCCCAGCAGGGCAGGAGCAGTAGTGGCAGCAGGGGCAGCAGTGTTGTCAACATCCTGTAGCTGAGGTTCTCGACCCCACCTGGGCTCTTGGCTCTGGCAGGCTGGGGGCTCCGGCTGACTGCAGCCTAGGGGAAAAAGAAGTGAGGACTGTCTGGGAGGGGAGGAGACTGGACGGAGGAGGCTGGAAGGTGGCCAGGGCATGGGAAGAGAAAGAGGTCGGCAGGCTTATAAACTGTTATTCTTACCCAGTCACATTTCCTACTAGGAGGCGGGCCTCTCTCTTTCCCTCCCTCTGCCCCACCCTGAATCACACTCTCCTGCCTGCAGGGACCTGCCTTTTCCCTTTTCCCTGGGCAACTTCTGAGGAACAGGGAGCGGAAAAGGGGGAGAAGGGCCAGAGAGAAGTCCTGCCTTCGCTGAGTCAGGGGGCGGGGCATCAACTTAGAGCAGATTCTAGGATGTTGAGATCAGCATGTTCCTGGTGGGGAAACTGAGGCCCAGAGAGATGTAAGGAATTAAAAAAAAAATAAAAGAATGACATAGAACAGTATAAAAGTTTTCAGTGCATCACCCTTAATAAGGGTAAACATTATTTCATGAAATATTTGTTCAGTTGTATATGTGTGTGTGTTGGCTCTGTGTGTGTATATTTCTATGGTGGATATTGGGTAGCAGTGTGAAGTTTATTTCTTACTCTAGGAAGCAAGTAGAAAAATTTGAAAGTCACTCTCCCAAACTATGTTAATCTATACTGTGGGATACTATGCAGTTGTTAAAAAAAAACCCTTTCTGCCCAATGCCCACTCTGTTTTCATCATATTGCTTAGCACTACCTGAAATGATTTTACTTATTCATTTACATGTTTATTGTCTGAATGTCCCATCAGGATTTAAGCTCCATGAGGATAGAGGCTGTCCATCTTATTTGCTACTGTGCCTGGAACAGTGCACATCATAAATAATAGCATAATAAATAATAAATGTCAGCTAATGGATGACTCAGTGAGATAGTGATTATATGCCTAAATCACCAAGAGTAAGTTACAGAATATTATGTACAGTTTAGAACCGTTTATGTGTCAGCCACGCACACAACAACTAAACAACCTATTTCTTTATGCGAGTAAAGGAATCTGGAAAGATGTACACCAAATATAGCAGTAGTTCATCTCCAGGGAGGGGCCTGAGAGTAAGTGTGTGTGTGTGTGTGTGTGTGTGTGTGTGTGTTTGGTGTATGCGTTAGGGGTGACAATCTTGTGAAAGGCTTTCTCTATTTTGTGAAGGATTTTATCACTCTATCTGTATTGTTTGAAAATTTTGCATCTAGAATGTGATCATATATCTCTTGTTGGATTAAAACTAGAAGTTTAAGTAACAGATTGTGGTAGAAGACACATTATGAACTGATGTGTTGACATGAGACACTGATAAATGAAAAAAGGAACTGCAGAACGATTTATATAGTAAACGATACATATAGTAAAATTCCATCTATTTTTAGTTTAAAATTTTTACTTCTGTCCAAGTAATCCATATTTAATTCCATTCTTATATTTAAAAAAAAACTTTATTTGTGTATCTATGTATTTATATATGCATAGGGAAAATGCCTGGAAGGGTACTGTCAGTAGAGATTACCTCTGGGGAATGGGATTAGATAAAGGGCTGAGGGGGGACTTTAACTTTTTATTTTATACACTGTTTCTTGGAGGGAGAGTAGATGTCGTAGTAGAATTGGGGCAAACCCTAGGCACATACCAGACTCCCAGTCTCTGAGCTGAAAATATGCAAGAGTGTCCATACTTACCTCTCAGTTGTTATAAACCAGCATAGAAATAACAAAGTTTTTTCCAGTTCGTCAAAGTGGTCTAGTTAGAAGGAGAATGGGGGCCTTGTTTTCCTGGACTGGGACTCAGGAAAGCAAAAGGACTTAAATCACTGCCAATTATATTGTCTTGCCTTTTGTAAAAAAATATTATGAAATAATTCATATTTGAAGAATTAATTCATGCTTGAATTTTATTACAAACATACAAGGCCCCACTACTCGGCATAAGAAATAAAATATTACCAATATAATTGCAGCCCCCTCTGTACTCCTCCCCAACTGCATCTCTCTCCCCCGTGCCCCACCACCAAAGTAACCACTAATCAGAATTTGCTGTTTTTTATATCCTTACATTTCTGTATACTTGCACAATATATGCATATATCCTTAAGTAATATATAGTGGTATTTTGCATAAGTTGAGCTTTATAGAAATAGTATTGAAGTGCTTTTTTTACCTGACATATTAATGATTCATTCACGTTGCCCTGTGTAGGTCCATTAATTTCCACTGCTCTGTAATATGCCATCTTATGACTATATCACAATTTATTTATCCATTCTCCTGTTGTTAGACATTACAGTCTTTTCTCCAGGTTTTTGCTGTTATAAACAGTGCTGGTATGAATGTTCTTATAAACATTTTCTTGTGCATGGGTGGGAGAGTTTTTGTAGGTGCAAACCTGGGAGTAGCATTGCTGAGTCATAGGGTATATGCATACCTTCAATTTTACTAGATATTGCCACACTGATTTACAAAAAGGTTGGGCCAATTTACACCCCAGCAGTGCGTGAGAGTTCCCTAGCTCTACTTCCTTGCTAGCCATTGACGTCAGATGGTTGGATGTAAAATGGCACTTTGTTTTGGTTTTAGTTTGCTTTATCTGATTCCTGGTGAGTTTGTGCATTTTTGCTTTGCCTTTTTTCTCCCTTGGGGGCTTAGAAGGGTACTTTGGGATGGAGGGTAATAAAGCATATGATTGAACCAATTGAGAGCTGTGAGTCTTTGATCTAAGCAGATAGGGCCTGGGTCACTGGGGTTAAAGTGGATCCACACCAATATGCACAGAGCTAATTACAGAGAGATCTTTCCCACCAAGCTAAGATCTGTCATGGACAGAAGTGGCAGCAGCTACAGCTGTTTCCCAAGCACCCTCCTCACACACCAGTGTCCTGAAAATTAAATAGCAGAGACAACAATTATTATAGGTAACATTTATCGTGGCTAGGAACAGTGTTAAGCTCTTTACACAAATAATCTCACATTCATATGCCAGCCCTACCAGGTGGGTTTCATTAACATCATTTTACTAATGAAACTGAGGCTTTGAGAGGGTAAGTGACTTACCTAAGGTCATAGAGCAAAAGCTAAAATCTGAACCCACATCTCTCTGATGCCAAAGTTTGTGAATTTAACCACCACATAGTATCTCAAAAATTTGAGGAGCTAACTCTCCATCAGTATATTTTTGAACACATACTTCCAACATGCTTGAATATTTATGTTATGTATAATATAAAATGTGCCAAAAATTTATACTAAGTGCTACACCTTTATCGCTTCCTCTGGGGCAGATAGCACCAGGCTCCTTGTCTCCATGTGACTGATTGGATAATTAAAGGACAGAAGGTGTAATTAACTTGCCCAGGGTCACAGAGTTGAGAAGTTCAGAGCAGAGATTGGAACTCAAAGAGGATGGGTGTATGGGGTTGGGTACAGGGAGAACAAAGAGAGTACTGGGGCTGGGGAAGCTGGTAAGTGGGGGCAGCTTAAGGGGTGTCCCCATTCCCTTTCTAAAGCCAGGGGTGAGGGTTGGAGGCAGAGCCTCTGCTGCATCTGGCCTGGGTGGCTGAGGGGCAGAAAACCACTGAGCAGAGTGGGCACAGGGCCAGCTGCTGGGATTTGACTGCGGACTAAAGAATGAGGTCCTGTTGAGTAAAGGAAGCAAGTGGTAGCATTTCCCACTGCAGAGCGCACGTGTGGGGGGTAGATAAGGGAGACAGGAAGCTGAGCAGGGGCCAGTGCTGGTGCAGCCCCAGTAGGTGAGGAGAGGCCCTGCCAGGTCCGTAGGAGCTAGGCTGAGCTGGGGACTGGCAGAGTGCCCGGCGGGACTTCACAGGACCAGCCCTCTCCCTCCCTGTTAGCTACTGAAGAGAGGCAGTTGAAGCAACCAGGCCCAACTCGGATAACAACAGATAACAGCGGAGTGTGGTCCCTTCAGAGATCACCTACCCCTTAGGATGTGAAGTAATAACAATAACATGTATTGAGAGCTTACAATGTGCTAAGCATGGTATTAAGTCAGCAGAGTACTTGTGTTTTATTCTCACTAGTGCCCT